>NC_046371.1:33028156-33383156 GCF_011125445.2 Fundulus heteroclitus
AATGAGCGGCCCTCGCAGCCAAGCACCGATGGGGTACGCGCACCGCCCCTGCCGCCAGCCACCGCAGAAAATGTCACGCATTTTACGCGGCACGGTCCAAAGGGCAATTCACACGAACCATTCCGCAGTGAAATCCGGTGGGCAGATCGGTTGATGCAGCAAGGAGATACAGCCGTTGAATAATGATATTGCATTTGGCACCGGGCCGGACCAAATCGTTTGGCGGGCCGTACGTTTGACACCCCTGGTTTAAACATTACTTTACTGGTTGAATGCAGTTCAAAGTCTTCAGCTGATCCAAAATGCTGCAGCAAAGAGTTTATGGAGATCGTTTCCTGCCAAAAGGTTGTAAACAGAAAAGGTGTTGCACACAAATAAAACTTGTTTTGCACACAAAAAGATGTGTTTTTCACACAAAGAAATTGTTTGCAAACTGTCCGCCAACCTTGCACTCAAAATATCATTTATAAGTTTTCCTCCAGTACCAAAAATGGTCTCTGCACACACAAACAGCCTCTGCTCGACTAAGAAACAATCCCACCCACGCTGCGGTAATTTGTGCAAAAGTCACGTGATGCATTAAGAGTTGTTGTTCAGACTTCCCAACATTGAGAAGAATTCAGTTATCTCTAAACTATTGGGCTAATTTACTAAATGATTGCATTATTAGGTGCTGTAGAATGGATTGAGGAGGTGAGACCATTAAGAGCTGTCATATGTTCAGATTCAAGTTCATCATTGATCAGTTTAAAAAGAAATCATTCAGAAAGCCGTCCAGATATCTTATTAGTAATTCAACAAATTATTATATCATATTCAGATGATGGGGTTATCAGTCTGTGTTTCTTTGGGTTCCTGCACATATAGGAGTGAAAGGTAATTAAATGGCTGATAAGAAAGCTAAAGAGTCGATAAATAAAAGTAAGAGTGATTAAGAATAGACATGGGTAAATCAGAGGTTCAAGTATTATGCTGCCATCTTGTGGTCAAAAATAATACCCGTTTTATGACAAAATGACATCTTTGATGAAAATTAATGACTTTTACATTCCTGCAGTGAAAAAGAAGGTTCATAATAAGTCATTTGGTTGGACAATTATTCAGAAAGCAAGAGAATTAGGATTAAATCATTGAAATATTAGTCCAACAGTACCATATCAATAAAACCACCATGGATCTTACCTGAATCAATAGTAGATTTAACAATATTGGAAAAGAAAAATAGAGATAAAATGTATATATGTAATTCTTTAATAGTGGAGGAATATATAGAACAGTTTTATAATTATGTAAAAAGTATACGGATGAATCAAAAAAATCAATTAGGACAAACTGGAGTAGGTGTAATAATTCCAGAGTTTAAACTGCATATAGGGAAGAAATTAAATGAAGGAATATCTGTTTATACGGCAGAAATGATTGCATTATTAGGTGCTGTAGATGGATTGAGGAAGTGAGACCATTAAGAGCTGTCATATGTTCAGATTCAAGGTTCATCATTGATCAGTTTAAAAAGGAACTAATTCAGAAAGCCGTCAGATATCTTATTAGTAATTCAACAAATATTATATCATATTCAGATGATGGGGTTATCAAGCTGTGTTTCTTTGGGTTCCTGCACATATAGGATATGAAAGGTAATTAAATGGCTGATAAGAAGCTAAAGAGTCGATAAATAAAAGTAAGAGTGATTAAGAATAGACATGGGTACATCAGAGGTTCAAAGTATTATGCTGCCATCTTGTGGTCAAAAAATAATACCCGTTTTTATGACAAAATTGACATCTTTGATGAAAATTAATTGACTTTCTTTAGGGTTACACAATTGGTCCAGAGATTTTTTTGTAGGGACTGAGAAGTTACATCTGCTTACCAAGTTTCATATCCTCAGACAAAGCATGGCTTGGGGCTTACTGATTTTCAACATAAAAGCACCGCAATTCATTTAAAACAGAGAACGTATATACATTTCAAAGTAGTTTTTAAATGTCTTTTAAACATATTAAACATATTCAGGGCAGAACAAAGATTAGAGAGAGTAAAGCAATTTAAATTCTTAGGAGTATGGTTTGGTAAAAAAAAACTATCCTGGAAAGTGCACATAGATAAGGTTATTGAAAAATGTAAAAGGATACTTAATATATTGAGATGTTTAGTTGGCTATGAATGTTACATTCCTGCAGTGAAAAAGAAAGGGTTCATAATAAGGTTGGACAATTATTCAGAAAGCTACAGAATTAGGATTAAATCATTTAAATATTAGTCCAACAGTACCATTATCAATAACACCACCATGGATTTTACCTGAACAATAGTAGATTAACAATATTGGAAAAGAAAAATAAAGATAAAATGTATATGTGTAATTCTATAATAGTGGAGGAATATATAGAACAGTTTTATAATAATGTAAAAATGTATACGGATGCATCAAAAAAGCAATTACGACAAACTGGAGTAGGTGTAATAATTCCAGAGTTTAAACTGCATATAGGGAAGAAATTAAATGAAGGAATATCTGTTTATACGGCAGAAATGATTGCATTATTAGTTGCTGTAGAATGGATTGAGGAAGTGGGACCATTAAGAGCTGTTTATATGTTCAGATTCAAGTTCATCATTGATCAGTTTAAAAAGAAATAATTCAGAAAGCCGTCCAGATATCTTATTAGTAATTCAACAAATATTATATCATATTCAGATGATGGGGTTATCAGCTGTGTTTCTTTGGGTTCCTGCACATATAGGAGTGAAAGGTAATTAAATGGCTGATAAGAAAGCTAAAGAGTCGATAAATAAAAGTAAGAGTGATTAAGAATAGACATGGGTAAATCAGAGGTTCAAAGTATTATGCTGCCATCTTGTGGTCAAAATAATACCCGTTTTTATGACAAAATGACATCTTTGATGAAAATTAATTGACTTTCTTTAGGGTTTACACAATTGGTCCAAGAGACTTTTTTGTAGGGACTGAGAAGTTACATCTGCTTACCGAGTTTCATAATTCTCAGACAAAGCATGGCTTGGGGCTTACTGAGTTAATGCGTTTTTAATGGTTTTCCACAAACCTGATTTTTGCAATGCGACAGCTCAGGCAAATATGCATATTCATAAAACCTTTGATAACTTTTAACCCTCAAGGTCTCATCTCCACGCTGAATAAAAAATTGAAAGTGATAACTTAAAATGCCTAGGACTAGTTCGTTAAAGTTCGAGGCAAAAACCGTCATATTTTACCCTTTGACCCAAATGGCAGGCTTCCTGTTGGGTTTTAGAGCATCCCACAATAGACTTTTTTTCATAACTTTAAAAAAGCTACCTAGGTAAAAAATTTCAGCTTTCTACGTGTTACGGTTTGGCCCCAACTCACTCTAGTTGGCGCTGTTGAGCGGGTTTGCCACGCCCGCTTTCAATTACACTAAAATCATGCGATTTCTCATGGGGGACAATTTTGGGCAAAGTTTGGTGAGTTTTCATGCATGTTTAGGCCTCCAAAAACCCGTTTCAAAAGTCCCAAGAATAAATAATAATAATAATAATAATAATAATAATAAAAAAATCTGCAGTTACAATAGGCCTTCGCAGCGCTTAGCTGCTCGGGCCTAATAATAATAAAATCTGCAGTTACAATAGGCCTTCGCAGCGCTTAGCTGCTCGGGCCTAATAATAATAATAAAATCTGCAGTTACAATAGGCCTTCGCAGCGCTTAGCTGCTCGGGCCTAATAATAATAATAATAATAAAATCTGCAGTTACAATAGGCCTTCGCAGCGCTTAGCTGCTCAGGCCTAATAATAATAATAAAATCTGCAGTTACAATAGGCCTTCGCAGCGCTTAGCTGCTCGGGCCTAATAATAATATAATAATAATAATAATAAAATCTGCAGTTACAATAGGCCTTCGCAGCGCTTAGCTGCTCGGGCCTAATAAAATCTGCAGTTACAATAGGCCTTCGCAGCGCTTAGCTGCTCGGGCCTAATAATAATAATAAAATCTGCAGTTACAATAGGCCTTCGCAGCGCTTAGCTGCTCGGGCCTAATAATAAAATCTGCAGTTACAATAGGCCTTCGCAGCGCTTAGCTGCTCGGGCCTAATAATAATAATAATAATAATAATAATAATAATAAAATCTGCAGTTACAATAGGCCTTCGCAGCGCTTAGCTGCTCGGGCCTAATAATAATAATAAAATCTGCAGTTACAATAGGCCTTCGCAGCGCTTAGCTGCTCGGGCCTAATAAAATCTGCAGTTACAATAGGCCTTCGCAGCGCTTAGCTGCTCGGGCCTAATAAAATCTGCAGTTACAATAGGCCTTCGCAGCGCTTAGCTGATGCAATGAACTGGTTTCCCTTATATAGGAATTTTTTTGACCAATGTGTATAATCTGACCCAATCTGTATAATCTGATTGATTTTGACTTTGTAAAGTGCCTTGAGATGACATATTTCATGAATTGGCGCTATATAAATAACATTGAATTGAATCATCTCTTTAGACCAAGTAAACTATCACATTTTATGAGACAGTTATCTCATTTTAAACATATAATCATCTAACGTTATTACTCTTAGCAAGTTAAAGCTCCATAAAAATTTTACACAAGCTTTTAGTTCCACTCTTTTATTATGCACATCTAGGCTACCTATAAATATAAAATATGGCATGCCAAAAAACATTTTCAACAAAAGGCAATTTTAGTAACTGCCTTGCAATTTTATATCTAAGCATTAAAAATTATATTTTCACCAATTTTCACAGCAAGATGGAAATAACGACTATCCAACATTTTAAGATTTTGTAAAAACTTTTTTCCTTTTTTACCTACCTTTTGAAATTAATACTTGTTTCAACTTCTCCAAAATTATACTTCAAGAAAACTATTGTGCTGTCCTGGGGCCATATGCAGCTAGACAGCTAGGACAATGGGTCTTTTGCAGACACGTGACTTCGACACTAGGAGGCGCCATTTTGGGGGGGTAACCTGCCTAATCGCAACGAAGTTCATTTGAGTTCAAGGATTGACAGTAAAAGCCGCGACGTCAGCTAAATAACTTCAGCAATATGGACATCCACAATAAAAACGAAAAAGAAGCCTTACATAGATAAACTCAATAAGGACGCCAGAGACCGGTATTTAGCTAAGCTAACCTCAATAGCAATATAGATCCATATGAGCTAGCAGCTAAAGCATGGACAGCCGATCCCTCGCTATTTCCACCAACTACAAATATGGACATCATTTTTTATCTTGTTAATGGTGTTAGTGCATATACACTTGAAGAATTCCGAAACTACAAATCTCTGGAAGCTCATGGACTGTTTACTAACGGTTGGGTGCAAGATTTATACTCATTTCAACCAGAAGGATGCACTAATACTGTGGTCACCGCAAAGGTAAGATGTTAGTCAAACTTGTACAAGTCTTCACTTCACAGCTTTATCTAAGTGTAAATTATGGTGTATTCGAACCTATCAAGCGGCAAAAAGCTTCCAAAATGATTAAACTCAAAGTACATAAAACTCTTTTACATGGTAAATAAATTTATTCTTGTGACTCCTGGAATATTAAGGTTCATAGGAAATATATAGGTGTGTTTTTTTTTTTTGGTTTTGGTAAAAAAAAAATGGGGACAACTGGGACAAAGTTTGTAAAAAACATCAGGTCACCCTATCTAAGTGAGTAACACGGTACTTTAGTTTTATGCAAATATTCAAGCAATATTCTAAGTACATTGCACTTTCTTTTTGTATGTTTTATTGTAGGTGATGCACTCCCAACGCCTGCGAGAAGCGCCACTCAATCCCTGGGCCATCATCGAGTCATCTGGGGCTATATCCTCTGCTCACTGCACCTGTATGGCGGGCATAGGAGAATCTTGTACACATGTTGCTGCTATGCTGTTTAAGTTGGAGGTAATTGTCAGATGCAGAGAGACAGTGACAGTGACTGGCAGACCAGCATACTGGATGATTCCAGGTAATCTTTCTAAAGTGGTACCAGAGCCTGGATATAAAATTGATTTCACAAGTTCAAAGGCAAAAAGAAAGACTCTGAACAGACTCCTGGAAGGAGGGACTGTAGCTGCACCTGGCATCAGGACAAAACGCACAAAGACAACTAGTACTGTGTCAAATGAGCAGTTGGACTCCTTTTTTAGGGCAATTCACAAGGCATCACCACAAGCTGCTGTGCTATCATGTTTGCCTGAATATTGTGAAGCATTTATTGACCAGGTCCAACCATTAACTGTGCCACGTACCCTTCACTCTCTACGTGATGCGACAATGGATGGCAAGGATATATCTGTTTTGCGCAAGCACTGCGAATCACTTGTTAGTAGGACCTCACTTTCAAACAAGCAAGCTGAATACATAGAATGTAATACAAGAAAGCAAAACAAATCTTTAACATGGCATCACTATTGTGCTGGGAGGGTAACAGCATCTAACATGCATTCAGTTTATGTAGCAAATCTGGACAAACCTTCACAGTCTGTTATTAATGCTGTGTGCTATCCTACAAATGAAACAAACAGCTCTAGTGCTATTGCATGGGGGAGACAAAATGAGGACGGTGCCAGGGAAATGTACAGACTACAGTCTAACAGAGATCACGTTGGTTTTGAGGTGACACAGTGTGGTTTTTTTTGTGAACCCAAAGTTTCCAGAGGTAGGAGCATCACCTGACGGCCTTGTACATTGCATCTGTTGTGGCCGAGGATGTATTGAAATTAAATGCTCATATAAGTACCGTGACCTAACGGTGATTGAGGCTTGCAATAGCTCTGACAGGAACTTCTGTTTGGAATTACATGAAGGGGAGATGCGTTTGAAGCCACAGCACCCCTATTATAAACAGGTGCAAACTCAGATTTTTGTTACCGAGACTGAATACTGTGATTTTGTTATGTGGACAAAAAAAGACCTGGCTGTGATACGAGTTGCACCAGACCTGGAGCTTTGGACAGCTATCCTTGAGAAGGCAAAACAATTTTTTGTATGTGTGAGTCTCCCGGAGCTTGTAAGCTGCCATTTCACCAAGACATTAAACAGTCCTGCACTAAATGAGATTCCCCTTTTAGCTTGTAATAACAAAACACCACAAACATCAGACACAGTACCACAGAAAAAATGTAAGCGAAAAAGTGTTGAAAAGTTATGGTGTACTTGTCGTTGTCCAGAGAGCAAAGACAATATGGTCGCCTGTGACAATGACAACTGTAAAATTGTTTGGTTCCATCTAAGTTGTGTGGGTCTGCAGCTTACACCTGCACAAGAAGAGACATGGTTCTGTTCTTCATGTACCAATAAAATGTAATTTACTATCTTATTTTGCTTAATAAAGATGGCTTTACTTGGCTAAACCCTGTTTTTATCCTATTTGTGTACATTATAAATATTATATAAATATATGTATATGTATATATATATATATATATATATATATATATATGTGTGTATATATATGTGTATATATATACATACATGTGTATATATATATGTATATATATACATACATGTGTATATATATATATATAATATACATACATGTGTATATATATATATATATATATATATATATATATATATATACATACTATATATACACACGTATATATCTACATGTATATATATATATATACACATGTATATATATATATAGATACATATAGATACATAGATGGATATATATATCTCTACATATAGCATATTACATATAACATATACAGGACATATAATCTATGTATACATATACATAGAGATAGAGGGAGGTACAGATGACAGGATATACAGATACAGAGATGACATAGATACATGAGACAATTCTACATATATATATATATATATATGTATATGTTATATATATATATATACATATATATATCTATACACTTTAGAGTTTTTATAAAGAAACCCAAAATGCATAAAATCAGACCGGTGGTAGTTCAGTAATCTTGAGACCAAATGTTGAGCCATTTTGTGTTTATTGTCATTAGCTACTTACAAACAGATGGGCACAGATTTGTCAATGCGCAAACACACTGTAACCACTTTATCTAAAAGGGTGACATCCTCACCTTCACATGGCAGTATAAGAGAGATTGGCATTGTCCCTGTCAATATCTTATATTTCTGATTTACATTTCCAATAACCCTTTCAACGTGAATTCTCAGATGTGCTATTTTTCTTGTTTCCTCCACATTTTTAGCATCCAGCTGACACATGCCTTTAGTAAAAGCTGGGAGTTTAACCTCCGCACACAACAAGCCAACATTTTCCTGAATGTCAAAACCTCTGTCAGCCAAAACGATGTCCCCTGGCAATAGTTTATCCAGAAACCCACTATTCAGGGTAATATGTTTGTCACTTGTACGCCCCCCCCCATCCCTTTGACAAAAAACAGATGGCTCCCTTGGGTGTAATGCCTATCAGGTACTTCATGGTGTGATTGTGCTTGTAACTTGAAAACATTTGGGCACATGCTTTGACATTGGAAGGTCTCTCTGTGAAAATTTCGAAGCAGTCAATAATGACAGCAACTCGATTGCCAAACGACTGCACAAATTGATGTGGCATAACTTTGCGTAAAGTGTCTCTGTCGGGCCATATAATGGCATTTTTTAGAAATGTATACAATTATGAGATAGTGTCGCTAAAAGCTCTGTACACAGTACTAGGAGACACAAAAAACATATTAGCAAGAAGATAAACAGAAACATCTAGTCGAAGCCGCATACATGTTAGAAGAAGCATTTGAAATGGTGTGAGTAGTTTCTTATTGTCTGAAGTGGCAGGCACCAAAATCGACACAATTTCCATGAATGTTTGTTTATTTGGCAGTCCTGTATAGTGCCTAACTTTATCATTGTCATCATCTGAAAAAAAGTATCACTGAATTTAACTCTCTCAAGTTGGTGCCTCAGATTTCGATTTTCTTCCAAAAGTCGATTTATTTCTGCACTTTTGAGGATGCATGTGCCACATTCAGGGATGCCATTCAGTTGTTCATCTTGCTGTTGCGTATCACCAGTCTTGTCTGTAATGGCATCTTCCTGCACAGTAACTGCAGACAGCTCAGTGTCCACCGGGATGTGTTGACCACAGACTTCTCCATTCTGCTGGACCACTCTCTCTGCCTCCTGCAGCATACTGTTCCTCAGCTGCTGGCGTTTACCTCGTCTTGCGGAGCGCGCACTGTCAGTTGGTTGGAGATCAGTATGACCAAGACGTAGGGATGGAGCCCAGTCTGGATCAGTTTCCATCATCTCATAAGCAGGTTGACCTGCAATTACATATTGAGATAATAAATACAAACTGTTATGCCAAGATTTCTGTAAGTTTTATATGTTATAATAAGTTGAAAGACAGACTTTTATTGGTTCTGTCTTTGTCCTGGTTTAGTCTTTAGTTCTTGTTTTTCCCTGTTTAGTTCTGATTTAGACCAGATTTAATTTTGATCTAGGCCTGATTTAGACCCTATTTAGAAAAAATTCATGCATCGGCAACAAGACAAACAACAATAGCATCATGCCACATATAACACACATATCCAACAGATTACTAACTGCAGCTTCACAAACTAGAAAAACAAATAAAGCATAGGATAGATAATCTACTTACTTTTATGAAAATGCAAAGAGCAAACACGCATATTCGGAGATATGTGATTGAATGTGAGATCTTTCCGTCGGACAGCTGCAACCCAGGCTATCCTGCGTCTCCGGCTAATGTCCTCTATTTGTAAGCCACGATCTTTTCTCCAGGCAGGAAACCTGAAAAATGTCATGCCAGAACGTCCTTTTTTACCCGAAGTAGTACTCCCACAGGCTTTAACACAACAAGAACGAGCCATTTTATTCACAAAAGAAAGGGTAAATCTCCTCGGGACGTTTGAATAGCAGCTCGAATTTCTCGCTCGGTAACCCCCCAATATGGCGCTAATTACCCACAATGCACAGGGCGTGACGTCACGTGCAAAAGACCCATAGTTCCCCACACAAAGCTTCCTTTTCTTGCGTTGTCTGAATAACCTTTGTTCCCAAATCTGGCTTTAAACATTCTTTTTGTAAAAAGACAAATATTTTTCCAAGGCAGAAGCGTGTAGAACAAATTCAACTTCAACATTAGCAGTTTCCCTAGCTTCATAGCTGAAAAGCAGCTTTTAAAGGTATACTATGCAACCGGGGTTGATTTTCCAGCGAGGCTCCCCCAAGAGGGCGAAAGTAAAAGTGCACTGTCATAAAGATGCTCAGCTGTTCTGGTTCCTCCGTCAAGCCAGGCGCGGTTGTTTTGAGATTAGCAGACAGGCGAACGCAACGAAAAGTGGAAAAAACGGCAGTACAAACAATGAATAACACAGTGAAGGTATGAACATCAAGCTTCTTGCAGCGCTATCTTGGCGAGGCGGTCGCCGCCGCCTCGCCAAGCCGCGACTGCCGCCGCCTCGCCAGTTTTATTATTATTATTTATTTTTTTTATGTTGGCGAGACGCTACCGCCACCGCCTCGCCAAGCCGCAGCCGCCGCGGTAGCGTCTCGCCAACATAAAAAAAGATTATTATAATAATAGTAATAGTAATAATAAAACTCGATATGCTTGCATGTTTATTTGACCGGCTGAGCGGGGGGGGGAGACAAACTTTGCACCGCTGACCGGCTGAGCGGAGCGGGGGGGAGACAAACTTTGCACCGCTGACCGTTTGAGCGGAGCGGCGCGCATATCGAGTTAGTTTTATTTTTTTATTATTATTTTTTTGGAATGTCGGCGAGGCGGTAGCGTGAGGGAAACCCTACAATGTTACTTACAATCGCATCAGCAGAAACGCGAGGTCCGCGTCAGCCTTGCAGCCTTCTATGTTCACCCGTGTACGACTCCTCTCTCTGTCCAGAGCCCTTTTCCTCTTTCTTGCCTGCTCCAACATGGGCTTTCGCTGTTTTCTCACTGGTTCCGCCATGATAACTGCACAAATATCGCCACTGCGCTACCAACGAGCACACCTTTCACTGCGGGCGTGTAGCAGTTCTCGCCGTAAAGCAAGACCGACTCTCGCGATGCACACGAGACTACTCAGCCTGTGACTGCGGGCCGACTGCTCCTGCAATTGCAAGTGCGGTATTTCCCCCACAGACCACCAGGGCGGCTGAGAAAACCTTAGTTCAACCTGAAATGACTCATTTAATCATCCAAAACGGTATGGAACATATTAATTAACTGAAAAATGTTGCATAGTATGCCTTTAACCGGAGCAAAATACGTCGAAGATCTTTTTTTAAGGTGAGAGCACTCACTATCTCACGTAATTCACATAGAAATCTAACAAAGTTGTGATGTCTCACTCTGATTAAATATGAACCCAAAACGTTTCTAACTGTTTTTAGCATGGATTTCCTCTGACTAAGAATTAATTAATATCTTATTTGTGTAATGTATTCACGACATGAATTCCTTGCTGTCTTAACAAAAGGCAGAACAACTATAACGTTACTTTCTATAATTATTACAGGTTCTGCTGAGATGTCAAATTCTGGAGAGTGCTTAGACACCCTGACACACAAATATGGATTAACTTCATTTCAAGTGCACACGTGAACTTGTTTTAGTTGATTTAGTTTTCTTGATGTACTGTAGAGCGTGATGAGGTCTGTTGTGGTATTGTGTGCACTGGATTGAGGGGACAGTTGGTGTTGTCTGTCAAACCCAATCTTCTTAAGCTGCAAATTCAGTAAAGTTACAAGATATATATAACGGTTGCAGTTACAGCTCAAACGTCGTAACAACACTTCTAAATCTGAGTCTGACGCACAATTTCAAATACAAACACGAAGCAGTTTGATTTTTGTCCGATGACGAGCGAGCGAGCAAGCAAGCGAGCGAGAGAGAGAACTGGTAAAGCAGCACATAGTAACAATAAGTCTAGCGCTCCATAAAGATGTTATTAATCAGGGAAATCTTTCTGATTTTTTTCACAGCGGTTACCTGCAGCGGGTAAACACGCCCACGACAACACACTTAGGCTCCCCGCACCCCATTTCTATCAGAATATGCGCCAAAACTGCCTCTTTAAAATGAACTGCACGGTGCAGTCTGCGCCTGTCTGAATTGCAATGAGAAGTATTACACATCTATGCGTGAGCATAATCAAAAATTCCCCCCAGGAGCAGCGTTTTTTTTTTTTTTCTTACGATGGAGTATTAGTACGACGGAGTATTAGGGCCAGGCTAGAGAAGTTTTTTTTTTTTTTTTTTTTTTTAAATACGAGAATAAAGTCATAACATTATGAGAATAATGTTGTAACATTATAAAGTCGTAACTTTATGAGAATAAAGTCATAATATCAGGAGAATAAAGTCGCAACATTATGAGAATAAAGTCATAATATTACGAGAATAAAGTCATAATAATATGAGAATAAAGTCGCAACATCATGAGAATAAAGTCATAATAAAACGAGAATAAAGTCGCAACATTATGAGAATAAAGTCATAATATTACGAGAATAAAGTCATAATATTATGAGAATAAAGTTGCGACATTATGTGAATAAAGTCATAATATTACGAGAAAAAAAGTTGTATTTTATGACAACTCTTACAAGAAGCACTGTCTTCCCTAAAATGAGGAATATCGAGCATCTTGTGAAGTTATACTTTGGGATCGGTTTCACAAATAAGGAAATATTAAGTCTTTTAGCACACCAGCATCAAATTATTATCAGCATCAGAACTTTAAAACGACTGTGCAAACGTCTTTGTCTGTATCGAAGAAAGAACCAAACGGATCCAGAAGAAATTGCCTCTTTCGTGGAAGAAGAGCTGTCTGGTAGTGGTCGCCTACAAGGCTATCGGTGGTTACATCTGCGTGCCATTCAAAGAGGGATTGTTGTTTCTCAGAACACAATGAGGATGATCATCAAGATTTTGGATCCCGAGGGAGTGGAACTCCGACGAGCACGGCGTCTCCGACGTCGGCATCAGCAGGGGACCCAATGCTCTGTGGCATATGGATTCATATGATAAACTTAAGCCGTTTGGCATAGCAATCAATGGCTGCATTGACGGATTTAGTAGGCACATTATGTGGATGGAAGCCTATTACACTAACAGTGACCCAAAGGTGATCGCGGACTACTTCATTAACACAGTGACACGTATTAGAGGCTGTCCACAGCAGGTGCGAGCCGATCCAGGTACGGAAAATGGGCATGTCAGAGAAATGCAGATGTTCTTACGGAGGAATTACCAGGACCATTATGCAGGAGAAGGAAGCTTTATTTACGGTTGCAGCACGGCAAATCAACGAATTGAGTCATGGTGGGGAGTTTTACGTAAGCAGAGTGTGCAATTTTGGATGGACATTTTTAAAACCATGAGAGATGATGGCTATTTCACAGGCAGCTTCTTGGACAGAAACCTGATACAATTCTGCTTTCTCAACCTTATCCAGGTAATTTCTAAATGACTGTTTAAGTGACACTGTCACAGTGATGTGCATAGTTTACTTTGAACAAATCGAATTCAATATTCACTCCCAGCAGTAATATCTTCAAATATTTTATGTTTGTAATTGTCAAAATACCTATTGTGCTGGCTTTTGTATTTTATGTCAGTCTATATTTTGCTAAAATAAATTATCCTATAACAAAGGGTCTTGTTGGCGGCAACCATTTTAATTTGAACATTTATTGTTATAGGATGAACTGGACAAGGCTGTAAGAACATGGAATTCACACCTAATAAGAACAAGGCCCGCCCATGGAACACCTGGAGGGCGCCCTATTCTAATGTTCAGCATGCCACAGCTGTATGCAGCAGAAGACAAACTCCAACCTGTTCTGGAGGAGGATATAGCTGTTTGCAGGGAGGAGTGCACCCCAAAAGGGCAGTACCCCCCGTGATGAAACTGTTTTTGAGCTTTGCATCCTCCTTATGGACGAAAATGGCTGGGAAGCTCCTACAGATGCATATGCAGCAGCAGAATTGTATTCATTACTAAGAGATGAGATATTGGGAAATCTTTGAATTGTTGTAACATTAATAATTACCTTCCCGTATTGGATCTGCTTGAGAAAGAAGTGAACTCACACCCTTTACTTTTGTAAACATAGTATAAACCCACTGAATATTTATCAGTTATTTGAAAATATAACTTAAGTACAAGTTTGTATCATTAGAAAAAAGTACCGTTGTTATATAATCTAAATGTTTTCATGATAAATACAAATCCCCTTGTAAGCTATGAAACTATTTCCCTCTGTAGCATGTATTTGTAATTCTTATTTAAAGTACCTCAAACTTGTATCTGGGTGGGCATTGTGTCTGAGTGAAAGTACTGTATGTAGTTAAAGCCCATTGGCACAGAATAAACATTTCAAATCTTTCTCTGATAATTTTTTTCAGATAAATCTTTAAAAAATGAGTCAACTACACAATTTCTCCAAAAATTTTATTACTAACTTTTAAAGTGTAGAAAGGCAGCCATTAATTATAAAACTTCCTTCCACAAGGAATTTGCAAATGACCAATGGAAAATACATCACCTTTGAAAACTTTTTCTAATCCTTGACCATTAAATGTATCTACATTCACTTCCTGTCCCAATGAGTTCACATAACTATTGTTTGGTAAATCTTTGTCTATTCACAGTTGTCAGGGTTTTCTTCAAGCAGTGGCAAGAACCCAGACACCAGGTTTATAAACTCTTTATACTGTGAAATATTGAGAGATCTGCCTGGTGGTGATAGGCATTATGTGAACTCTTTGCAAAAGAAAGTGAATGCAACATTCAATATGTAACATTCCAGCCATTCATTTAACTGTAAACTGTATGAACCATAGCTTGAACATTCACTCAGTTTCTGTATAACTGAGAAAGCGAACAGTGAGCATCATAGCACAACCTTTTTTTTGTTATCAAGCATGTGTATGGCATAATGTGTGTTTATACAAACAACATAGTTATCCCTTTAATTATTGTGTTTTTGTGAGAATAATATTGCAACTCTATTCAAAAGTAAAAGAATTCAGACATAACTTCTGCCTACACAATATCCATTACCCAGACGTTGCTCTCTAGAATGGAATTGAACTCACTGCGGAAATCAGGAAAACTATCATAGCTGTCAGACAGTTCTAGGAGCATCCCACATGTGTGTCCAATTGGCCTTCTTGTGAAGCTGGTCTGAACTGTAAACTCAACCTCAATTATACCAGATAACAATAAATCAGAGCCAGTGCAGAACCTCAAAAATCTTCCAAGCTTTTCCTCGTTAAGCTCCCTGACGTATCTTTTCAGGTGCTGTGCCACTTCTGCCTGCTTGGATGTCATCTCTGTAGGAAAGTTTAATATCCCTACTACTCTCTTTGGGGTGGGTTTGAAATCATTATACATTTTGGTCAGTTCGCCAGATTTTAGATGAATCAGTGGCTGTGTGACCTCCCTCCAGCAGTCGATGACAAACATTGGTTTCTGCACAAGTTCCTTGTGAGATATTTCAGCCAAGATGTCTAGAAGAGTAGCAGCAGAGACTCTCTTCCTACATTCATATCTGTCAAGCACTTCAAGAAGGTCAACAGTATCAAAATGATCTAATGCATGCTTGAGGACATCTTGTTCTTGTGTGCTCACATACATCAGAAAGCTTCTTGTCAGATCACTGTGTACCTCCCCATAAAACATCTCCTCAAGGAAAGGAGGGGCAAGTTTAATTGGCAAATACTGGCAATCTTGAAATCCTTTCAGAAGAATTCTCCCGACTGCTTTCCAAGTGGCAGCACAGAAATCATGTCTAAGAAAGGGCACTTTGAAAGTTGTTCCAAGTGTACAACGTTCGTAAAACTCTGCCCAGAAGCTACTGTAGACATCTCTGATTACACCAGAACCACTACCCCTCTCTACTGAGTTGTCAGGAAGAAGACGTCTGACTTTCAGTGTTTTGTTCAAGATTTCAGGGTCAGAAAAGGCCTCTATCATTTCATTGAATCTGTTTGAGTAGTGCAAGACCAAAACTGTTTCAGGCAAAAGATTAAGAGGACTTTGAGGTAACTCAAGAGGTTCATAGATCAATGTGTCACTGAGGGAGTCATCATTCCCTGCTTGTGCCCCAAAAGTGATTTCAGGGTCAGCGTCATCCTCAATAACATAATTCTTGCCACTGTAAAAAGTTATGGGATCACTGATGACAACTGTTCTTGTTTCTTGACTTGAGCTTGCAGAGCATTCTCTCGTTACTGTAGAATCTGTAAGGACTTCTTCAGAAACAATGAACACATCTGGAAGGGAGACATGAACCTCATCTGTTAAATCCTGCCAACAATGTCTGTCCACCGATGGTTCATCAAGGACCTCGTTATCTGGTACATCAGGCTGAGGAACACATTTGACACAGGTGTGGTTGTTATCATCAGACTCTTCACTTAACTCTGATTTTAGTTGAGTTGATATATAGAAGCGCAGAAGTGGGAGTTTAACTGTGTTGTATAACATTTCAACTGTGACATCCTTGGGAAAAGGATTTTGCTTGAAATCCCAAATGTCAAATTCAAAATCACATTCGTGACCTTTGCTGGATTTTCCATCTGGAAAGAATAGTGACTTTCCTTGTTTTAGTATCTCATCACAGCCTGCCTGAATGTTTATAGGAATCTTCCTTGTGCCCCCACCTTGCTTTGCTCTGACTTGTTTTGTTATTTTGCCATCAGTGTGAACCCATCCTATTTCAACATTTCTTGTTGCTGTTTTTGCTCTAGCTTTTTTGGTTTTGTTGGAGGTTCCTGGCTCCTCCTCTCCAGTTTGGTTTTCCTTTCTAAGTTTGAGCTTCTCCCTTAGCTTTTCAAAAAGTCCCTGCTTCCGCTTTGCTGAGTGTGTTTGACGCTTGCAAAAGTTGAACAAAGCAATCCTGTCTCCGTATGATGGAAGATAGTTTGCTAGCTGGGCATCTTCCATTAGCAGGATGACCTCTCTGTCAATCTGTAAATAGGAAAGACATATATCTTTTAAATTAAGATATAACAGGACAATAAATAGGAAGACAAGCAGAGGAGAAAAATGTATCCTAAAAATTCTGTTAAATACAAATTGTTTCCAGACAAGGAACGTTATTTTTCTGATTTCATTACTCTGTCAGGAAAGTTATGAGAAGGGGATCCCTGCTAATCAATATTAAAATAATACTAACATGAATGAACAAAAAGTCAAAAAAGAAACACCATTGTAAAAGTAGGCTAATTATAACCACTGTCATTAAGAGAGCTTGCTCCATCCTGAACACAGTACAGGTGGAGGAGAAAAGAGGATAGTAACAAAAATCACATCACTGCTAGACAATGTCTCCCACCACATGCATGAAGCTGTTCAGAACTTTAGGGCTCCTTCACTGAGAGACTGCTGCACCTCAGGTGTAAATAGTAGCGCCATCACAGATTGTTCATCCTCGCAGCCGTAAGACTTAAAGTTATATAACCAAATTAGATGCTTCAAAAAGACCAAAAAACGTTTGATCATCAGAAAAAGGTTATAAACACAAGCCTTCACCCTAATAAGGCTTTGATGGTTCTATTTTTGGATAAATGATTAGCAGATATAAACAGACGTGCTGTGACAGTATCACAGAACTACTAACATAATTACAGTTTGCTCAATTAATAAATCAAAATTAAGTAATGCCGGACCGAGGAATGAAATGCCTCGCAGTAAAGCAGCAAAAGACCAACCATTATAAATTAACTTAACCAATCTATAGCAACTCTAACATTTACTCAGGTCAGTCAACTTTGTGGTCACATCTGAGTCTCGAAAGGTTTAGCGTCCGCTTCAGTGAACACTAACGCTCATACTGTATTCCTAGCGTCATTCTAGTCTTTTCCCTCTTGGAATAATTTTTTTTCTGAATTTTTTCCATGGATCTTGGGAACATTCTTCATTGTTTTGCCTGGAGATGCTAATAGCCGTTGGCCACTTCCTTGTTTTAACCCATGCAGCGCATGTGCAGTATGTACTTACGTTAAAATTCTAAACAAAAACGAAAGGCTTTATTTACTAACAAATTGAGCAAAAACAAAACATTAAACACCAAAATAATAACTAATACACCAGCAGGACATGATAATAATTCATAAAAAACTTTGTATGCAACAAGAGTGAGTTACTGACGTATAAGTTATAAAAAAAAAGTCAAATAACGTGGTTAAGCCCCTTTAATGACCATCACCGCTCCCATGACAAAATCAATAGGTCTTTAGTAATATCATCTTTATTGTCACTGAAACATACATTACAACGAAAGGTGTTCTCTGCTTTTAACCCATCACCCTTGGGGAGCAGTGGGCTGGCATGTGCGGCGCCCGGGGAGCAATCTGGTTAAGGGTCTTGCTCATGGACCCAGAGTGCAGGCAGTGGGGATTGAACCGGGTACTTGCATCCTTCTCTGAGTGCAAGCGCGCTGCTCTAACCACTAGGCCACCACTCCCCCACAAGGGGGATATACATACATGCAGGTATTTGCACAGTTTTTATCTGGTTAATACATTTTTACAAATGTTATATTACACAGCTCTTGTTTGGGGTTTCTGATCTCCCAAATATGTTGCCCACTTAATTTAAGTATGCCATTTTGATAGCTACACAGCATTTATTATGAGATTCGTTTTGGTCCTTTACTGTACTGCCTATTAACATTTTTGATTCTTATTCTAATAGTTTTTTTTTGTACTGTTTCGTTTTTACAGTTTTTTTGTGATGTGTAAAACCATATGTTTTTTCTTAGCTTTTTGCTTTGCCACGTACACACCTGAAATGTTCCACTGTGGGAGAATAATAGATATTTTTATTCTATTGTATCAATTTTGTGATATTTGAGGTAAATGGTTATGTCTAAAGTAACAAATAATACAACAGATAATAAAGTAGTGATGTCCGCCCAGTATTAAAACGTAGCTGCAAAGCTGTTAGTTGGAGAAAAACTTTTGCACAACTGCACTGAAAAAAATCTGTTTCTACATTTAATTAAGAAATACAAAGAATACTAATATCCCTCATGACAACACCGACACAAGAAGAGCTATTAAAGAAGGTGTACATTGAAAGTGAAAAGAGGAAGATGAGAAAACATGCAAAATTTGTTTGAATGAATATTTAATCTGCATTTTATCAAATACCTTGGTTAATTATGACCAAGAAAATGTATTCTGAAGATTCCTGTTAGTGTTGCACAAGAAAGCTGGGGAACTAATTATCTTAATTAACCTGTTCATCTTGTATTCATAGCCGTACCTTTTGCTCTTGAATCCAACTGATTGTTTCTTCAGATGTACCTCGACCTCTCAGGAAAGTCACAATTTCTGACAGATTCTCTGCCATTATGGATCTGGGGAGAAGAATAAAAAACAGAAGAGCTTAATTTTAGTGAACTACGTCAGGGAGCTTAACTAGGAAAAGCTTGGAAGATTTTTGAGGTTCTGCACTGGGTCTGATTTATTGTTATGTGGAATTATTGAGGTTGAGTTTACAGTTCAGACCAGCTTCACAAGAAGGCCAACTGGACACACATGTGGGATGCTCCTAGAACTGTCTGACAGCTATGATAGTTTTCCTGATTTCCGCAGTGAGTTCAGTCACAGATGAGGAGAATTAGAAGAATAAGTAGGAAAGAGCCATGAAAATTGTATATGCAGTATTCCATGCATAAGAATAAAGAAGTGTTTCATTTGATATGAAAAATCAGACTATTTGGACTTTATTGAAATATTATTGCTTTTATACAAGAATTTTTATAAAACAGTGTCAAATCTAAAGGATGACGCACCGTTGACCCATTAGATAGTGAAATTAGGTATCAGAACAGACTTGTGCTTGTATTTCTTGTAGCTCTGCTCAAATGTTGCAAAAATAATGATTATAACCATTTTGGTAAAAACTGAAATCGTGTATATTCAACATTACTAATCTTTTTTTTAGCCTGTGTCTGTTTACCTTTTTTCATCTGAACGGCTCCGGTGTTCCCCTGCCTAGGGAAGAGAGAGATGGTGACTGGTAGTGGTCTAATTTGAGTGGGTAGCCTACTAAAAGACGGTGACGTTAATGGTAGTTTGAACAAAGTAACATTACTGTAATGCAACAGAAATGGCAAGCCCAAAGTATCTTAAATATGCTTATGTGAGTGATGGAGCGGGTCGTTTGGACAAGCAATAACAACTAATTTAGACAATATAATGGCTCACATTAGGTTAAACGCTACATGTTGTAGGACGTTGCTAGCGTTTATAAAGCTGGAAATGCGTTGCATCAAATAACTCAACCAACATGTAAGCCTGTAAGCTCACCCACCTAAACTTGCAAAATTATAACCACAAAATTATCAATACTTTAGCTTACCTGCTAATTGGCCAATATGTTTAAGACAAACTGGACGCAGTTTGGTGGTGCTGGTCGGAGCATGATCGAAGCTTTCTGTCTGAAACGGGTTGTGGTATAATGACTTAATTCTCGTAATTTTACAACTTTATTCTCGTAATATTATGACTTTATTCTCGTAATTTTATAAGTTTATTCTCGTAATATTATGACTTTATTCTCGTAATTTTATAAGTTTATTCTCGTAATATTATGACTTTATTCTCGTAAATTTACGACTTTATTCTCGTAATTTTATAAGTTTATTCTCGTAATATTAGGACTTTATTCTCATAATGTTGCGACTTTATTCTTGTAATAATATGACTTTATTCTCATAATGCTGCGACTTTATTGTCGTAATATTATGACTTTATTCTCGTATTAAAAAAAAAGAAACTTCTCTAGCCTGGCCCTAATACTCCGTCGTATATTAGGGCCACACATGAAAAGAAAAAATTATTTTGCCATGACGAGATTAAACTGGTGCAGATCAGTTGATGCAGCGATGCATTTGGCCACCGGAGGCAGTGGCGACCCACCATCTTAAAATCTATGTATTGGCATCTTAAAAATGGTCTTATAGCTTAAAAGATCATCCTGTTTTGGTTGATTTTGTAGCCGTATGGAAGAGATGTTCTCAAAGCATTAAATAAGCCTTTTGACTTTTAAAAATGTTGTCCTTTTAAGGTAATTTTAAGTTAATTTTTATTAAATTTGTCAATATCCTATGGAAGTCTGGACATATGGCAGCGGCGTTTCAGGTGACTTCGCCACGCCGCCACGCCGCACTGTTACATGGAATCCAGTTGGGCCTGGAATCCACAACACAGCAACATGTATTCTGTCTGTGGACACAGTTTCATGTTGATTAGCTCAGAGGGGTAACATAGCGACTGTTAACAATAAAACATGACACTTCCTGTTGTCAGGGGGCGTGGCTTAAGCAATGTCATCATGGGATTAGCACACATGTTTTAATATAGTAGCGACGATGCGAAAACATGTGATGTTTTGGATTTTCAGACGTCATTTTTCAAAACCGCTCCATAGGAAATGAATGGGGGAGGTTTCGGGTTTGTGTTGCTCTGAGGTGATTTGCGAAAAATCTATAAATGCCACACCAATGAGGGTTACATTTCCCGAGCGAGTAAGGTCAAGTTGTTCGGAGTTTTGAAATCTTTAAAAAAGCTAGAGTGGCCCACTCTAGCGGTTGGAGAATTCCGTCATTGACTTTCATTGTAAACGATGATTTCACTGATTTTCGGACATGAGCTTTGAGGAGTAGCTGTGAAGAGACGATTACAGATATCCACATCCCGTTTTCACTTTTAAGTAGTTCACAGATATATCTACAATCTGGAAGTTAAACGGTGTTCATAGGTGAAAGCATGGCGACACAGTACAGCGTTGAAAATTGTCATTTTGAGGCTTTTTTGAGGCTTTCTCTCTACCCGTGCGGCTCGATCACGAGCCGCACGTTTTGATAACTATATTGTGGGGGTGCACGCTATGGTTCGGGCCGCATTAATCGTGACGGAAGAATAAAAAAGAATACTAGAAAAATTTCTGAAGAAATTTAGCAAGGCGCCTGCCACTTGGTGCGTACCATACCGTCAGAAATAGCAACAGGAAGTAACACTGCGAATTTCAGCTTCCTACGGTCCTCATGACATGAGCTTTGAGGAGTACTTGTGAGGAGACGATAAGAGATATCCACATCCCGTTTTCACTTCTGAGTAGTTCACAGATATATCTACAAACTGGAAGTTAAACGGTGCATGGCGACACAGTACAGCGTTGAAATTGGTCATTTGGAGGCTTTTTTTAGGCTTTCTTTCTACCCGACTCCATTGATTAATATGGGTTTTTTGGGGGGTGGTTTTTCGCTTATTGCGTTGCCATGGTAACTCGATCAGGTGCCTAATAAATAATCCGTTTAGAGGCGAATAGTAATAGGCCCTGCCCATGCATTTGCATTGGGAGGCAGGCGCCTAATAAAGAGTCCGGTTAGAGGTGCATAGTAATAGGTGCCTCCATGCATAATATTAAAGAAACCCTTATTTGGTGCATAGTATAAGGCCTCCGCCATGCATTTTCAATGCGTAGGTGGGCGCCTAATAATAATAACGAGACGCCTTTAGAGGTGCATAGTAATAGGTGCCTCCACGCATTTGCATGGGAGGCAGTGCTGTGCTTCGCACAGCACTGCCTCCTCATTGCAAATGCTATGGCAGGTGCCTAATAATACAACAAAATAAGAACCCACTCCAAAATTAAATAGCCTGTAATAATAAAGGCTAGCCTGGGTACAGTGTAGGATATAAGGACCCATAATCAGCCCACGGTCCAGTGTGGGTCCCATGTGGGAGAAAACTGGGTTGCCCATGTGGGGCCCATGTGAAACCCACCCTCAGCCCATGTGGGCTTGCCCACAAGGGGCCACCATGGAACCCCCATTCAAAAATAGCCCAGCTGGGGCCCACTCATCAGCCCACATCCAACCCGCATGGGCCCCTCATGGGTGTGTTGGCAGGGGGACTTAGAAAAGATAGGCAATGCAGCTTTTCTAGCTATTGGTTAGATTGGATCTCAGTTGTCTTATGAATAATAATCTCCATCTATAGGCTATTCAATAAGGGAGATTGTAACTCTTGTTTAGTAAAAATGTAATAAAAAATTTCCATCGTGGAGAGAGAAAACACAGAGGAACTCCTGTGAAAGCTGCTATAGATGCTTTTCTAGCCCAGACATGGAACAGTTTAACTTTTTAATTAGCATCTTTTGTATGACAAATATGAAACATATGAGGCACTCTATCCCCGTGGCAGTATTTGTATTTATTTGTGAGTGAAGATAAATCAATTAAATCAATAAAAAAAATCTTAATTTCTCTTTTAGCTTCAAAAATATGTACTGTTCACTAAAATCAAGACACATATAGACAGTAATCCTATAGTGAAGGTGGGTTTTGCTTGAGGGGGTTTGGTTGATGAGAAAAATAAACTTTGCTTCTATATTTTTGGTTTACAGCATGTAATTTGCTTTTATGTTTCATTTTCCACTTATAAAACACACAATAATGTAATAAAGCTCACGTCTCTACAATAAACTATCATGTTGCAACGTAAAACTGTCCTTTTTTTATTCAAAAGACATCTCTCCGCTTCATTATTTTTTTTATTCAGGCTTCCATTATGTTACATCAATGCTTTTATTTTGAAATATTTTCCTGCACTTCCGGGCCAGCCGTGAAACCGTCTTTATCTTTTAATCCGAAGGAGAAAATGGAAAATGAATTGGCGAAATCCAAAAACGGGCCGTTTTGTTTCATTACATTCTTCTGGTTTTTCGTTTCTAAATTGTAGCAACAGGAAAGAAAAACACGGCTTTGTTTATGACAGTGACAGCTGCGTCCTTCGAAGGCATATGCGTGCAGGGTACTAAAAAGGCAACAAGGCAGTATGTATTTCCGGTTGGTACAGACTGACGGGGCAGGCAGCGCCCCCAGCTGTCCAATCAAGGGTACTACCCACAAGTTACAGATCATTTTCACCGGCGCCACGTTTGTGTCAAAAGTGAAAATTAAGGCGTAACTTGTAACATTGAATTTGTGACTCACAGCAGCAGATTTGTGCAGTTGTAAATTATTGATTTGTATTTGTGTAGAGGGAAAAAAATTTTTGAACAGGTGTATAAAAAAATTGTACTTGTAATTTTTTTTAAATTCTACAAATACAAAACTTAAAATTTAACTCCTTCTACAACTTCAAATTCACGCTTACAATGCACAAATCGTATTGGAACAAAATTACCTTCATACAACTTGGTTTATTATTATTTTGTTTACAGTTCAGCTTGGATTTTATTTTCTGCGTAGCATAGATTTGCTGTGCGCGCTGAAGCCAGATGCTGTGCGGCGTGCGCGATGGCACAGGCGCGCAGCTTAGAGGGTCGCCAGTCCATCGCAGGGCAGAAATAGCTGTCTTTTGCCCAATTTACTATATTGCCAATGAAAGCAAATGGTTCGGTCCAAGAACTCTGTTCTCCTCAGCTATCTATCTCTTTTTCCCTTTGGGATCCAGGGCTCATCAAACACCTACGCCGGGCTGCAAGAAACGTGTGCCGCATCTTATGACGCAAATCTCTGTTGACAGATATTTGAAATGTAACATGTATTCTACACATTTTACATAATTTGAAAACATTGAGAATGTTTGTCTCGTGGTTTCCCTGCTACAGAAATCACAATAAAATGGAAAATATATTTTCCCTCTCATCCTTTTTCCATTTTCATACATTTTTTAAAAACCTCCAGGGAGCCACAAGGAGGGGGGCGCTAAAGAGCCGCATGCAGCTCTAGAGCCGCGGGTTGCTGACCCCCGGTCTAGAGAGAGACAGAACATAATGAAACATGGTGGCAGCGGTGTGCACGTCAAAAATTATCAGAATTAATTAACTAGGGAAAGTGAAAGTTTAGCTAGCGATGGAAGGGCTAACCCCCCCCCCCCCCCCGGGAACTTTGGTTTTGGACTCCAACAACTTGGCGAAGTCATAGAAAAGTTGGAAGGAGGAGTTCACACTGTACATGGACCTTACCATGCCAGACGCCAAAGACACCACAAAAGTCAAACTATTCAACTATCTCATCGGAAAAAAAGGCAGGGAACTTTGGGCAACTTTGTCGAGTGCTAGCCCTTCAGCGAGGACCACAGTGAGTTCAATGATCAAGCAGTTTGACGAGTACTGCAACCCCAAGGTAAACGAAACTGTGGAAAGATACCAATTCTTCACAAGGAACCAAGGATTGGATGAAAATATGAACAGCTATGTAAACTGACTTGAAAACGCTTGCTAGCAGTTGCAATTTTGGGGACATTAGAGATTCACTGATTAGAGACCGACTTGTGTGTGTTACAAATAGTACCACACACAAGTCGGTCTCTCAGTGCTGAGGGAGAGATTACTCAGGGAAGAGAAGCTGACTCTAGATACATGCCTGCACATTTGTAGAGCTACAGAGCTGTCTAGGGAGAATAGCAGAACACTGCAAGGACAGACACTAAAACAGGTACATGCACTAAAACAGGCAGAAGAAAAAAAAGAAACAATGAGATACTGTGCAAGTTTTGTGGTAGAACACACGAGAGGAATAAGAAAAAATGCCCAGTTTTTGGAAAAAAGTGTAAGCAGTGTGGAAAGGAAAATAATTTTGCAGCTCAGTGCAGATCGAGACAAGAGATCAGTAGGAAAACTAAGAAAGTGCATGCAGTTACAGAGCAGACTAGTGACAGTGACTCATATGAGGATATCAACTGTATAACTGAAGTAAATAGAGAGGATGAAACTGTAAACCAGGTTAAAGACAGCCACAGTCAGGGCCAGCAGCTCTTTGCAGGAATGAAGATAGGTGAAAAGTTAGTTAACTTCCAGATAGACTGTGGGGCCACCTGCAATATCATCCCTATCGACCTACTAAACCCAGATACACAGTTAGAGCACACTGAGAAAGTGCTAGTGATGTATAACAAGACCAAGTTGACTCCTCTGGGTACATGTAAGGTTAAGGTCAGAAACCCCAGAAACAACAAGCTATACAGATTAGAGTTTCAAGTGGTTAACCAGAATAGCAGAATCCCTTTACTAGGCAGAAAAGCCAGCGAGGCAATGAAGTTGATAAAAGTACAGTACGATAACATTCTGGCTATAGACAGCATAGTGAAGAAAGAGCCGAGCCCAGTGACAAAGGGAGAACACGTGACCATGGACAAAATAAAGAAAGATTTTGAGGATGTGTTCACCGGAGATGGCTGCATGGAGGGTAAATATAAAATAGAGATAGATGACAGAGTACCACCAGTGAAACTGCCAAAATGCAGAGTGCCTGTAGCTATGATGACATCTCTACAAAAGGAACTCAAAGATCTAGAGAGAAGAGAGATAATCATACCAGTGGAATGCAGCACTGACTGGATCAGTAGCATGGTCGCAGTGAGAAAACCTAATGGGAAGCTGAGGATCCGTATAGACCCAAAACCTCTGAATTGGGCACTAAAAAGAAGTCACTATCCACTCCCAACTATAGATGACATCCTGCCGGAGATGTCAAAGGCAAAGGTGTTCACAGTCTGCGACGTGAAGCAAGGCTTCTGGCACGTCAAACTAGAAGAAGAGTCGAGCTACCTCACCACATTCGCCACCCCATTTGGTCGCTTGCGTTGGCTAAGGATGCCAATGGGAATAAGCCCAGCACCGGAAGTGTTCCAAAGAAAGCTCATGCAGGCCCTGGAGAGCCTCCCAGGAGTCTACATCATAGCAGATGATGTGTTAATCACGGGGGAAGGAGCAACACAAGAGGAGGCAGAAAAGGACCATGACAAGAAAGTCAGAATCTTTCTAAGCAGGTGCAGAGAGCGCAACATCAAGCTGAACGCAGACAAATTTAAGCTCAGACAAAAAGAGGTACCCTACATAGGTCATCTGCTCACGGCCGATGGACTGAGGATTGACCCGGAGAAAGTATGGGCAATCAGAGAGATGGCAAGGCCAACAGACGTAAGAGGGGTGCAGAGACTAGTTGGGATGGTCAACTATCTTTCTAAGTTCTATGACCACCTCTCAGATGACTGTGAGATTCTGAGACAACTCACGCACAAGGAGAACATGTGGGAATGGACAGACATCCAAGAAGGGGCGTTTCAAAGGCTGAAAGACAAAATCGCTCAAGCACCAGTCCTACAGTACTACAACAAGGAAGAGGAGTTGACACTTCAGTATGATGCATCTGACACAGGACTGGGGGCCACCCTGACACAGAAAGGTAAACCGGTAGCATTTGGCAGTAGGGCACTCACACCAACTGAAAAGGGCTATGCCCAAATAGAAAAAGAATGTTTAGCCATCGTGTTTGGGATGGAAAAGTTTCATCAGTATACTTATGGTAGGGAGGTCACAGTACAAAGTGACCACAAGCCTCTAGAGAATATACACAGCAAGCCCTTACTTAGTGCACCTAAGAGACTGCAAAGAATGCTACTCAGCCTGCAGCAGTATGATATTAGTGTGACCTATGTTCCAGGCAGGGATACTTACTTGCAGACACGCTGAGTAGAGAATACTTATCAGAGAGCACTAGGGGAGAGAGTGAGACAGATATAGAGACTGTAAACATGGTCAGCTACCTACCCATTTCAGCAGAGAGGCTGTGTGCCATCAGGGCTGCAACAAAAGATGACACAAAGTTACAGAGTGTGGCAAATAGAATACTGTCAGGGTATCCCAAGAGGAAACAGGACTTACCAAGTGACATCAGGCACTACCACACCTTCCAAGATGAACTGAGTTTCCAGGATGGCATAGTGTTCCGAGGGAACAGAGCTGTGATACCTGATGCACTCAGGGTGGACATCACTCACAGGATCCACTCCTCTCACCTGGGAGTAGAAGGATGTCTGAGGCGAGCAAGGGAGTGTGTATACTGGCTTGGAATGAATGAGGAGATCAAGATCTTCATCACCAAATGCAACATATGTAGGTCAGTGGACCCAAAGCAACAATGAGAGACACTACACCCACATGACATGGCAAGCAGACCCTGGGCCAAGGTAGGAACAGACCTTTTCTCCTTTCACAATAAAGACTATCTGATAACAGTAGACTATAATTCAAACTTTTGGGAGGTTGATTATCTGCCCGACACTAAAAGTAACACAGTGATCAAAAAACTCGAGGCCCACTTTGCCCGACAGGGGATCCCGGACATTGTTATCTCAGATAACGGACCCCAATATGCATCACTAGAGTTTCAGCACTTCAGCCAAAAGTGGGGCTTTGAACACAGGACATCGTCGCCGGAATACCCGCTGAGTAACGGGAAGGCGGAGTCAGCGGTGAAGACAGCCAAGAGCCTGATGCTGAAGGCTGCAGCAACGAGACAGGATCCGTACTTGGCCATGCTGGATCATCACAACACACCGAGCTAGGGCCTCAACACAAGCCCGGCACAGAGACTCCTAAGCAGGAGGACCAGGACCCTGCTTCCCACTAAGGTCACTCTGCTGAAGCCAGAGGTAACACACAACGAACAGGGACTGAGATACAACAGACAGAGACAGGAAAAATATTACAACCGCACAGCAAAAGACATGGACACTCTGGAAAGAGGGGACAGTGTGAGAGTACAGCCCTGTAACACTCACAAGGGCTGGAGACCAGCGAAAGTGGTCCTCATATGAGGTGGAGTTAGAGTCAGGAGGTGTTTTGAGACGAAATCATCGCCACCTCACCAAGCGCACACTAACACAAAACACACCAACAGTGACTGAGGCGGCCATACCACCAAGTGGCCCAGCGAACCAAGAGACGGTCACCAGGTCAGGTCGAAGAGTTGTCAGACCCCACTACCTGACAGACTATTCTCAGTGATTAGAGTATGGACAATGAAAAAAAAAGATGGAGAAATGGAAATGTGTTGTTTTATACACTTGTTGCACTTGTGGCAAAACTGATGTTTTACACCTGTTGATTTATTGTTGCTTATGTTGCTAGATCTGTTGTAAATTAACAGAGCATAAAGTGTGTTACACTAGAATAGAATACGAAAGAGACTAACTTGAAAAAAAAGAAAGATGTAACAATAGGATTTTTTATTTATATACTGTTGTACGGGGGACTGATTTAGAGGTTTCGGATAACGTTACTAAGGCAGAGAGGTGATGACTGCACACCAATAAAGTTTAAGTAAGCAAAACTGCTTTAATCGTCCAATATGTATAGTCTAGAGAGATACAGAACATAATGAAACATACATCACGTTAGGTGCATGTCCCTTGAATATTGCCGATTCCTCGTGACCTTGTTGACATAAGTCAGGTCAGTAGGGATGAATTAGAACGAAAGTTACGTATGTAACTATGGTTCTATGAATCCCGGATTACAGCCAGAGTGCTTGGTCCCTCGGAATCTCTGCTTTTCATGAGAAGATTGAGGGATTGAACACCGGGTGCCAAGTGACTATGTAGAGTCACGTGGGTCCCCGGCAGGTCACAGGGGACTTTGTTGTCATTAGCACTCAACCTGCGCATGCGCAAGAATGATCATTCAGTGCTTGAAGCAGCGCCTCTGGCGGTCATCCGGGATTCATGGAACCATAGTTACATACGTAACTTTCATTTTGCAATAGACGTAATAGCACAGATCGTACATGGCTTCTGTGGGTCTCCAGATCACGGAAATAAATGATAATATCATCTAGGTACACAAACACAAACTCACCCACCATATCCCTGAGCACATTAACGAGTCCATGTTGAAACACTGCCGGTGCATTTGTGAGTCCAAAAGGCATAACTAAGTACTCGTAATGTCCTGTGGGGGTATTAAATGCCATCTTCCACTCATCCCCCTCACGGATGCGTACCAAATGGTAGGCACTAGTTCAATCGGTTCCGAAACTAAGTGACCCTGGTTTATTTGGTGACGATCTTTTTTTCTTCTTTTTTTCGAGGGGGCGAGCTAGTGGGCTCCGCCAGCAGCCAGCTACACTGAAGTGCCCCAGAGGCGCCCCGCCCCCCGGCGGGAACCCCGGGGGGCCAGGCCCCACCAAGCAGCTGCCAGGAATGGGCCGGCACCCACCCGGTAATCCACCCCAAACCCGAGGGCCGCCAATGCACCAGCGGGCCAAGGCGCCAGCCAGCGGAGGGGCGCAGGACTGGGGGATGGGCTCCGCACCTAGCAGAGACTTGAGATGTTCTTGGGAGAGGGAGCGGTTCGGACCCGAACCTGGCAATAAATAAATAAATCTCATTCACACCATCCCACCCTAGTGCCCCGCTCACCACACGCAGACTTTCAAAAAAAAAAAAAAGGGGACCATCTAAGGCAACCACTCTGTGAGTAGCTGGCAAAGGGAGGAGCTTGATACCCAATCGCCTAGCCATAGTCTTATCCATAAACTCAATGTCTGTGCCTAACTCCACAATGCAGAAAAATCGTGACTCTTGGAATTATCCAAAATACTCACGGGGAATAACAAATTTGGAGAGGTAGTGATTCTGGTACGACTCAGTAGAGTCCTCTCCTCTACTGAGTCTGTCCTTTTACTGGACAGGAACGAGCACGATGCCCCTCACCACGACAGTAAAGGCAGAGATTAAGTTGATGGCGTCTGCTCTTCTATTGCGGTGTTAACCGGGTCCGTCCCAGTTGCTTCGGCTCAGGATCCGGAGCCCGAACAGGTGCTGATGCTGCAGCAGGAATGGATGAGGTGGGTTGATGATGAGCAGGGGTGGAAGCCCTGCACTCCAGGCAATGCTCCGAAAGACGCAGATCGATACGGGTAGCCAGGTCCTCCTGCTGCTTCAGGGTCTTTGGGAAGTCGCAAGTCGATAATTCATTCTTTATTTTCTCGTGCAGGCCCTTTGATGAATACATCCATAAGTGAATCCTCGTTCCAGGTGCTCTCAGAAGACAAAAGATGAAAGTCAATAATAACTCCACCATGATCTGTCACCCTGCCTGAGTGCAAAAAGTCCCCTTAAAGTCTCTTGACAAGGAAGAACTGGGCTGAAGACACAAACCAGTTCCTGAGCAAAAGCTCTATAAGAATGACAGATGCTTGAGTTGTTCTGCTATTCAGAAGTTCCCCAGAGCTTAGCCTTGCCTGATAATAAGGAGATGATGTAAGGTACTTTGGATCAATCAGTGGGATAAGCAGAGGGTTGAAGCTCAAAATGAATTTTGCACTGGGTGAGAAAAGCCTTACACTGATCGGGATCACCTCTGAAAAATGTAGGAGGTGACAATCGGGGCTCCTGACAAGCTGACCTGGTGACAGGTGACGCAGCAACAGCTGATGACGTAGATGGAAGTGTTGGAGCGGGAGCAGCCTGGCTACGTAGGTGAGCCAGAATCTCCCTGACTCGAGTTGAGAAATGGAATTCTCTACACCTAAGCGCCAATGTTTATCTGCCGATGGGTCCATGTTTGGCCAGTTTATTCTGTTAGGCTCAGAACAGGTGCACCCAGAATTCAAGGCAGACATTTAAACAGTTTATTGAACTCAGAAACAGCTCAGGTGGCGTCGGCGTCTACAGCGGGAACTTCTGGTGTTAATGTTCAGTTCTGGTCCGAAAGTAGAGGTAGATGCTAGATGGCAGATAGCCAACCCGACGCGGTGGTTGCCGCTCAGTGAGCTCCCGGTGGAGGTGATGCAGAGGTCGAAGGACAGGCCGGAGGTCGGAACTGTGAAGACAGACGTGAGCAGGATGAGCCGAGGAATGAAGCCAAAGCCGAGGTCGGGGACGTAGCTGATGGTTGATACCAGGTGATCAGAGAGCCGGTGAGGTGTTAAAAGACGATCCAGGACGGAGTCGGGTCACAATTCCATGTTTGGTACACAAGCAGCAGACAGGCTGAATGAGGGAAGGCAGGCTCGGTAGTCGAAGAACGGTTCCGGTCGGTACACAAGCAGCAGAGGTCAGGCAGGTAGTCAGGTCAGGCGGAAGTCAGGAAACATGTCAGGCAAACAGAATCAGACGGAAACAGGCAGACTCAGAGGTCGAAAGGCAAACAGGTCAGGATCAGGAATCAGAACAAGGAACTCTAGAATAAGTCTTACACAAATGGCTCGAAATAAACTACCACTGAAGTCTGGTCTAAAAGTTGGTTATATACTAGTGGGAGCAGGTGGAACAGATCTGAGGTGATGAGGAATGGGCGGAGCTAAACAGGTGTGTGACATCAGAAATTAGACCAGGCATCAGTGCCGAGATCATGACAGTTTTCATTAAGCTTGACCTATGTAACGCTTACCACCTAGTTCGGATCCGCCGGGGGATGAGTGGAAAACGGCATTCAAGACCACCCTGGGTCACTTTGAACATTTGGTCATGCCTTTTGGAGTTTGCAATGCCCGTCTGTTTTCCAGGCCTTAGTTAATGATGTCCTTCGGGATTTTCTAAATATGTTTGTGTTTGTCTATCTTGACGATATTCTGATTTACTCCCGTGACCTTGCCGAACACCAACGGCATGTGCGCCTAGTCCTCAAATGTCTCCTAGAGAATCGATTGTTTGTGAAAGGTGAGAAATATGAATTTCACAATCCTTTGGTAACATTCCTGGGCCTTATCTTAGAGGGAGGGCGGGTCCGGTCAGATCCCGAAAAGATTAAGGTGGTCCTCGACTGGCCCGTGCCTGAGACATGGAAGCAGCTTCAGATTTCCTTCGGCAACTTCTATCTGCGATTTATCAGAGGTTGCATTCTGATCGCCGCCCCCCCTCACGTCTCCTAAAGCCCTATTCTTATGGAGTTTAGATGCCAGTTCCGCATTTCAGGAACTAAAGAGTAGGTTTTCCCAGGCTCCCATCCTTTTACATCCGGACCCTCAAAAGCAATTTACGTTAGAGATCGACGCCTCTGACACCGGGGTGGGTGCGATTCTCTCCCAGCTTTCTGACTCTGACCAAAGACTTCATCCCTGCGCCTTCTTCTCCCCATGGCTGTCCCCGGCTGAACGGATTTATGATGTGGGAAACAGAGAACTATTAGCCATCAAACTAGCATTAGAACAGTGGCGTCACTGGTTAGAGGGGTCGGAGCAGCCCATCATTATCTGGACTGACCATAACAATTTAGCCTGCCTACAGTTCGCCAAACGTCTCAACCCCCGACAAGCCCACTGGGTCGAACCAGATCCCCAACCGAGCCTTTGTTCCCCGTGCTGCTCGTTCCCACGACATCCACTGGGGTCATTCCTCCAAGCTCTTCGCTCATCCTGGCATCTCTAGATGTAAAGAAAACAACTTTCACCCAAGCACACCATCGGTGCTGCTTGGACCCCACTTCACTCCTCCAGCCCACCAGCCGCTCAGTCACCCGCTGAGTCCGCCTCTCTGCTCCACTCCCCCCGGGAAGGTTCCTGAACTTGGCTGTAAACCCCGCATGTGTCTCCGTATCTCAGATACGGAGACCAAATTTGTCTTCCACTCTGTTAAACAGCAAGTATGGAAGTGTTGTACAGGTCCATCCACTATGTTTTTTATTTTATTTATTTATTTGACAGGGACAGTGTACATTAATTACCATTGCTGCAAATGCACCAGAATTGGCCAAAAGGCTATTTATAATCTGTTGTCGCTGGACAGATCTTAAAATTGTCTACCTAAAAACACAACAGTTGTTAGGCTCAGAACAAGTGGACCCAGAATTCGAGGCAGACAAACAGTTTAGGTTTAACAGTTTATTAAGATCGGACACGGAGCGGGAGGCGTCAGCGTCTACAGCGGGAGCCTCTGCAGGAGGAGACAACAGGTTAGTGACCACGCTTGTCTAAAAGTGTTTGCGCGCCAACTTGTCGGTCACTAACCTGGTCTTAATGTCCAGTTCCGATCTAATAGTGGAGGTAGATCCCTGCTGGCGGGCTGCTAATCCGGCGCGGCGGTTGCCGCCCAGAACGTCCCTGAAGCAGATGTATCGGTGGTCGGAGGACAGGCAGGAGGTCAGAACCGTTAGGACAATCGTAAGCAGGAAGATCAGGAGGACGAACCAGAAGCCGATGTCAGAGACGAGATCCAAGGTCAGAGCCATGTGATCAGATGTCAGCTGAGGCGCCCGAGGGAGATCCAGGACGAGGTCGGGACACAGATCCAGGTTCGGTACACGGTCAGACTGGAGGGCAAGACGAGGTCAGGCAGGCTCGGTGGTCAGGTAGCAGGTCCAATACGATACACAGACAGGCAGGGAACAGGCAGGCTCAAAGGTCAGGAGGTAAAACAGGTCAGGATCGGGAAATCAGAATAAAGAACGCTGGAATAGATCTCACCACTGGCTTGAAATAAACTGGTACTGCTGTCTTGTCAAAGAGCTGGTAATATACTAGTAGGAGCAGGTGGAACAGATCTGAGGTGATGAGGAATGGGCGGAGCTAAGCAGGTGTTGGGACATGAGAAACTAGACCAGACAGCAGTGCCGAAATCATGACAACAGTAAGACTTTTACAGTGAACAATACAAATATAAAAAGAAATAAAACACATATAACCCTTCAAATCTTGTTGACAAATACAGAGTTCATGTTTGTTAGACTACAAATTAAAAATAATAAAACATCAAAATAAAACCAATTATACTATATATTATTGCAATAAATTGCAGTAAATTGTGGAATAGGCAACAGTATTCAACATTTAAACTGACACATGCTCTTCTTTATTCATTATCTCTTAAAACAGACTTTTTTAAAGAACGGTTTTTATACATCTTTATTTATTATCATCATTATTATTTTTTTTTCTCTTCCTTCAAATTTCTATTGTGAATATAATGTAACATGCTCCTTTATGTATCTATTTATTGTCTTACAATGGAATTTTTATAGTAGTGTTTTATGTGTGAATGCAGTGTGACGCATAGTTTGGACTAAAGTCCCTTAAATGAAAGTTGCGCCAACTCAGCGAGTGGCGCCATTTTGGGTCTAAACTTGCCACAGGCAGGCGCTTTAACACTGTTATGTTATGCGCGTTTCGCACCTTCTAATACCCTTCAGGCAGGTTTTTCTGAATAAAACACAACTGAGTGTTGATGATCACCTACTAGGCATCCATAAAAGCTGATATTACATTTTAATAAGACTTGAGAGAGACATTTTTAAGTGAACTGTATACTTCTCTTTTACTGTCTTGAAGTCCAGAATTGGTCCCATAGGACAAAAATCAGACACACATTATGCTACAGCACAATGAAATAAAGCAAGAAGTCCAGAAGAAAATTTCACATAAAAAATCGGACGGTCGGTGAAAATCAAACATGTTTGAAATTCAGTCGGCCGTCGTGAGGTTTTCGTGAGCGCATCCTGCTGTTCAAGCAGAGCTACGAGGGAGCGCCCTCCCCTCCTCTCCGTCCGCGCCAAGGGAGGGAGGGGAGCAGGCATCCCCAAGGCGACCTTCGCCCGGCCCGGGACCCGCGGGGACCGGACGTCGGCTCGCGGGGCGGGGGGAGGGCAAGCGCTCCGGTCCGCGCGATGAGCTGACCGCCTGTTTCGGCACGCCTCCGCTCGCGGGGCGGGCCGGGCGACCTGCCGTGCCGCGCGGCCGCCGGTGCGGTGCGTGAGCTGGGCTCAACCCCCTGCTCTGGGTCCCTGTCACCCACCGTCGCTCGCCTGCCTCTGCCACCACAGCGAGCGGTCCCAGGGGGGGCACGCAGTCCGGTGGCGTCCAAGCGCCGCGCCGCGCCGCACAGATCGTGAGCGGTGAACTTTTTAAACCCCGCGGTTCCATCGTACAGTTTGAGATGTATTAGTACCACCACTGAAAAACTCCTACAGTGTATGCCCGGCTTAGCGGTTGAGGACTGGCGGGGAGAGACAAGCTTTGCGCGTTTTTGTTTTTTTTTTTTGTTTTTTTATATTGGCGAGGCGGCCGCCAAACTTAGCGCTGCGGGAAACCCTGACTTCAGAAAAAAAAAAGCCCACATACCTCACACAAGCGAGAGTTTTTAATGTAGGTCTCCAAGTTTTGTTCGTCTGTTGGTCCAAGCGACTGACTCGTTGATCCACAATAAACGCCGCTCTTCATCGCTTGGAAAACGGAACATCCGCGTCCCTTTATCAGTGCTGTTGCTGCAGCCGTGGGCACAACACCCTGGCATGGTGGCTTATTTTCGAAATAAAGAAATACTCGAAATAATCAGAAAAAATAAAATAAAAATAAAAGAAATCGGTCGCTCGCAGTGTTGTAAACGCGCTGAGCTTAGCCGAGCCTAGACCCAAAATGGCCGCATGAGATCACGTGACCCGAAAAAAATGGAACGCCCATGTCGCAACTTTCTTTTAAGGGACTTTAGTTTGGACTATGCAGCAGCCAGAGTCTGTAACCCAAATCAAATTTCCTTTGGGACAATAAAGTTAATCTAAATCTAATCTAAATCTAAATATATAAACAGTAGACTAGGTTTATGGAAGACACATTCTATTACTTCTGACATATCTGATGTGTTATGAGCCAGTTTTTTAGATGCTTTTTGAAAAGAGTGTATGAGCCATACTGTACATGAACATTTTAGCTGCCTGAAGTGACAAGTGTTATCTCATGAAACAGAAATTTGCAATATTAAATTTGACTCTATTGCACACCTTTTTTATCTGGGATTTAAAGGTTAGTTTAGAGTCTATTAGGATGCCTAGGTATTTGAATTCTGATACAACTTTTATTTTTTCTCATCACATAAATATCTTCTTTGTGATTTGGACTGTTGGATTTAGAAAAGTACATTGAAACTGTTTTATATACATTACGTTTTAAGCAGGATTGATTCAGCAATTCAGAAACATAGGCCATAGACTGTGTAAGTTTTTCAGCAACTTGTTATGTATTTTTACCGTAGGTATAAATTACTGTATCATCTGCATACATCTGGATACAGACGTCTGAACAAACTGAGGGGAGGTCGTTTATATAGAGAGAAAATAGCACAGGCCCAAAAATAGAACCTTTAGGTACCCTTGGGAACATGGCGAGAGGCGGTGAAAGGTAATCACCGATCCTGATAGATATGATTATATCCATTTTATTGCATCTGACGAAAAGTTAGTCACATTCAGACGTCAGTCTGAATGTGACTAGACACGAACGTGTGGGTCACTAACCTGGTCCTTATGTCCAGTGTGGTTTCCGGGGAAGGGAGGTGATTCCAGCTTGCGAGCAGTCCAACAGATGTGGCGCGTTGTGAAGCCCCGGGAGTCCGAGAAGCAGAGTAAACGATGATCGGTGGACAGGCAGAAGGTCAGAACCGTGTAAATCAAAACAGACAGCAGGATAATCCAAAGGGTAAATCCAAAACCGAGGTCAAAGACGTAGTTGAGGGTCGGAACCAGTAGATCAGAGGGCTGGTGAAGTACCAATGGATAATCCAGGTCGTAGTCAGGTCACAGTCTAGGGTTCGGTACACGGTCAAACAAGGAACAGGCAGATACTCAGGTCGGACAGGCGTCTAAAGACAGGTCAGGTAAACGGATCAGGTAGGAATAGGCTAACTCAGAGGTCGGAGGGCAGAACAGGTCATGAACAGGTAATCAGAAACAAGAACGCTGGAATAAGTCGATCACAAGAACAAAATAAACTGGCACTGTTGTCTGGTCTTAACGCTGGTTTTATACTAATGGGAGCAGGTGGAACAGATCTGTGGTAATGAGAAATAGGCGGAGCTAAGCAGGTGTATGATAAGTGAAATTAGACCAGGCAACAGTGCCGAAATCATGACACCAAGAGAGTATGAGGAAAGCTGCCAGAGCAAAATCTGAGTGGCGGGTATTCTGAGAAGCAGGTTCTTTGAGCACAACGTCAAGGCAGGTGAGTAAATCCTAACACAAAAAACTGAAGAACACCAAGAGAGACAAAAATTAGTCCAAAAACAGGATTTCCAAAAACTCACAAGTACGAGCCACAGGTGACAGGTCAGAGGCCTAGGCACACCACAACTGGTTTAACACTCTGGCGTCTTCCATCTGTCTGAGCTCTCCTTAAGAAGCCAGTGGAAAACGCTCTTGACAAACCACAGGTGTGGGCCACGCCCCCGAGTCAACTAGAACCACCTGTGGATCAGAGTTAGAGCACGGAAAACACAGAGCACCCTGACACAAACGGGGCTTTTTACCATTGCATTCCATTCCATTCCAGTCTTGGATATTCTGTTGAAGCTTTTAAAATAATAGTGGGGAATTTCTAAGGGGAGGGACTGCGTAAGGTAATTAAGCTTGGGAACACAGTTCATTTTCAAGATGTTAACTTTACCTGCCATAGACAAATTAAGAGTTGTCCATCTTTCAACATCACATGACATTTTTGTAATAATGGATCAGAATTGACTTTCACCAAATCTTTAAGCTGTCTGGGAAACCAAATACCCAAATACAGAATACATTGTTGAGGCCACCAAAATGCACCTGGATCGAAGGCAGTGGAGAGGCAATAAGCTGTTAAGGGGAATGCCTCATACTTGGACCAGTTTGTCCCATTTGTCTGTACTGGTGTTTCTGGATGCTTATACATGAATCCATTTTATAAAGGTGCTACCAAATAAATATCAATGCTTTTGGCATCTATAGAGATTGCAGCAACCGGGAACTGCACATCAGCCACCATAACATCTATAAGGCATCTAATATTATATGAGGAGCTACAACCACGAATGAATCCCACTTGGTCAGTATGAATCAATGAAGTATTTACACTGTCTAATCGGTTTGCCCAAATTTTTGAAAGGATCTTAAGATCTATTGGCATTAAGGAAATAGGATGGTAATTCTTGCATTCATCCAGATCTTTACCTTTCTTAGGAAATAGACTGATAAGGGCCTGTCTCGGAGTTGGTGGCAGCATGCCACTTCTAGTAAAGGTGAAGAAAGTCTTTGACCAGAGGTTTATCTTCACAACATAAGTGAATATTTAAATCCCCAACTATTAAAATCCTGTCGTAATGAGCAACGATGCACGACAGGAAGTCTGAGCATTCAGAAATGAAAAGATCATTGTATTTTGGTGGGCGATAAACCATTATAATTAGAACCACAGGACAACATAAGGTTAAAAGCTTGGACTCAATTGAGGTAAAGACATCAGGGCCTTTTAACTGTTTGTGCCTAAAAGAGTTTTTGATAACAGTGGCTACCCGACCTCCCCTCCCTGACAACCATGAAGAACTCAGGAAACTGGTGTCTGGTGAGCAAAGTTCCAAAAAAAGAGCCACTTCACCAACACATAGCCAAGTCTCAGTTAAAAATATAAGGTCCTGCTGTTGAGAGTCAAATAAGTCTGGGAGCATGTGTGTTTTATTAAAATGGAACTTCCATTCAGGAGAGCTAAATTAATTATCTGCACATCCTTAGTTGTGTGTTGGTTGGGCACTAATTGTAGATTATCCAGATTTGCTCCACGACCCATAATGCGGCATTCCCAAAGAGACCAATAATACAGCTGCAGCTGAGCGTGCTCTGATGAAGTCGCATAAACAGGAAGAGGGGAGCACAGTTTGAGGGCATAAGTGGGACCAACGCTGTCAGTGTCGCAGGCGATATGGGCCCGTCGTAAATGAGATCTGAACCACTCGCACTTTCCAGAGTGCTTGCCGCGCTTGAGACCACTTCTCAAGCGGTTCCGTTTGAAAGAATTCCAAGCTGGAACACACCAATAAAAGTCCTCCAATACTCCAGAGTAGGTGGGAATCCTCCAGATCGCTGTGCCGTGCAGGGGAGCGTCAACAGCGAGTCACCAATATTAAGCAGCAATATTAGGCAGTGACCAGCAAGGAATGGGTAAATATCGAAATCAAAGACACCACTAAGATAAAAATACAAAAACATTTGAGAACTGAAAGACGGCAAGCAATGACGGCGCCATATTGTGTCCTACCTTCGTGTAATGAAGTAAGATTTCACGGCAGTCCAGGTTTGCATTAGCCAGGTGATAGCTGGATTAAGAGAAAGCCACCTGGTTGTGACATGTCGTAGAAATTAACATGTTGACATAAAATACACAGTAAACTCTGCAAAAATATCAATCCAGTAAATATATCTATTTGAAAATAAAAAAAGTTTTCTTCAAAAAATATGTTTTGATTAAATCTTAATCTATTTGCATTATTTGTTCACTAAATGGTCATATATATTTAAATTAGCTAATATTACTGTAAATAACTGTAATTATCAACAGTCAATTACTTTAATTAACATTGAATTGCGCTATAAAAAGTACTGAAAAATAATATGGAAGCTACAAATCTGTTAACATTTTAACAAGACATGTGTTTAAGCCTAAAGTGCAATAAATCGATTACTTCAAGGCTGGTGACGAGACTCATGTGGGACCCGTTCACAGCCCAATCTCGTTTCACCCGGTCGATAATTTGGCCACAAGAGAAGAGACAGTGAATTCAAAGGCAAAAACAGTTTAACATATATTTATTACAATTTGGAATTCCAAAGTGGGAGACACTTACAAGTTTTATCACAGCCACGAATACCTTAACCTTCTCTGCTGTGTCATAAGTGTGTCTCAACGCTTACACGTTCGTAACCTCCTTTTCAACCCACGGGTGGCTCCAGACGGGGGCCGGACCAACCTTTTCCTAAGTTTCCTCCCAAAGTAAATGCAGGCATTGAGTCTGCTGAAAACGTGTTTCCTGACCTTTGACCGTTAGATGTAATCTATTACCCTAGCTCGGTTCCTGGGAGTTAATTGAAACAACATGGAAACCTTGAGAAAAGAACTTTAAAAATGTTTTCTGCTCACAAGGCTGTCATAAATCTCCCGCTCCATCCTGTGGCTGGTACACGCTTGCTGAAGTCTGAATCCACCCTTTGTTCTGCACACATTCTCATCTCTTAGGTTACTGGGTTAAAGTTGAGTCTGAATTACTTTAAAATACACCATTAATATATAAGTGATTACATATTTCCATATCACTGGACTCTTGTGATTCTTTACCGTCAGGAAGTCCACAAATTGCAGTTCCCAACTTTCAGCTGATCCAAAACGCTGCAGCAAGAGTTCTGATGAAAATCAACAAGAGGGATCATATTTCTCCTATTCTAGCTTCCATTCATTGGCTTCCTGTTAAATCATGAATACAATTTTAAATACACCTTCTCACATATAAAACCCTTAATATTCAAGCTCCATAATACATCAGAGATCCAAAGCTTATATTTCAGCAGCTTAGGTCCTGAGCTATCTCTAGTTTTGCTGCTATAGGCTTAGGTTGCGGGAGGCTTAGGTTACGGGAAGACATCAAGATATTTTTCTCTCACTGCTGAGTCCTCCAACTGTTCTTCAGTTTGCATTATTTGTTATTTCAACTTTTAACTTAATGTTCTCTGTCTTTTTTCTCTTTATAGCAGGTTCATCTGGTCTGGAGTTCTGTTAGCTGTGACTTCATCCAGGGGAGTGAGATCATCCGCTATTACCATATAACATAGAAAGGATTCCTAAACTAATGTGCTCTTACGTGCTTTTTTATGTCTCTGCTCTGTCTTCTTTAACCCACAGTCAGCCGTGGTACTTAGCTTGTGTTATGGAAATATATAATCAGTTTTTGTGTTAATCGTGTATTTTTCTTAAAGCAGTAAAGAGTTACCCAAGTTTTAAATAATATGGTTAAACTGTGTGGCTTGGAGTGAAAAGAGGACGGAGTCTCCAGACTCACTCAAAGCAATAAATTCACCCAACCATCTCGTGGGATACCAGGCAACTAAGAGTCACAAGAGGTTTTATGGGGTAAACTTCAAAAATGGTTTACGGTTTGAAAGCTTTTTTACTGTTCTTAATGTTTTTCTTGGTAGAATCCTAAAAACACCTGGTCAATGGATTAAAAGTTAGTTCCCGAGTTGACATGGAATGCGGATCTGTTTTGCTTGGGAGAAGATAAGAGCCATAGTGACTGAGTGTGCGCGTGGAACCCACCCTCACTGGACAGTCCATGAGCAGTGGGCCAGCCGATCAAAAAATGCGCCCCTGGGTGGTTTCGAGCAGACACGCGCAGGCACGGAAGGGTGGATTCTGTGATTTTCTAAAATGGGATTTTAGGACAAGTTGTAAGTGTGTGTCTCACCTTGGAATTCCAATTGTAATAAATATATGTATACTTCAAGTGTTTTATCTCTGATAATTGTTTTCCTTTTCCGCAATCTACGAACTGGGTGAAGCAAGCCGTAGTTAAATCAAACAGGAAGAACTAGAGGCTGTCTTATCACTTGGTTCTGCCTGAAGTTTTGTTTCCCTGTTAAAGGGGAGTTTTCCTCTCCACCGTCGCTTTATGTATGCTCATTATGAGAGATTGCTGCAAAGACATTGACAAAGCAGATGACTGTCCACTGTGGTTTTACGCTCTTTCAGGAGGAGTAAATACTGCTTGTCAAGATTTGATGCAATCTGTTGGGATTTCTTAGATAGGAAACTTTCTGACCAATCTGTCTGCATATTTGATGGAAATGGACTTTGTACAGTGCCTTGAGATGACATGTGTTGTGAATTGGCGCTATAGAAATAAAATGTAATTGAACTGATGAAAATCAACAAGAGGGATCATATTTCTCCTGTCATGATTTGTCTTAGGATGAACCCAGACACAGCACACACACACAGAGCTAGTTTTTTAAAGTGAGTTTATTGAACATTGTTGATGATGATGATGAGAGAAACCAGAGTCTTTTAACTGACGGAGATGTAGGGTGCAGAGGCTGGTCGACAGGAAGAGTGCGGAGGGACTGACCATGAAGGAGCACCAGAGCCGAAGACTTGAGGCCAGGGCAGAAACCCAGGAGTTGTGAACAGGAGTAGAGAACTTGAAGCCAGGATGGAGCACAAGAGCCGAAGACAGGAACCACAGTGGAACACAGGAACCGGCAAACCTGAGACTGCGGGCTGAGCAGGAGCAGAGCTGAAGCAGAGATTCTGGCGGTAACTGAACAAACAACTGAGCTGACAAGGAATTACTGGCAAACCCGAAAACTAAGGAACCAAAGGCCAGCAAACACGGAGAACCAAAGGACCAGAGAATACAGGGAACCAAAAGGTCAAGAACACGGAGGACCAAAGGCTAGAGAACACGGGGAACCTAAGACTAGAGAACACGGGGAACCTAAGGTTAGAGAACACTGGAAACCAAGGGGCTAGAGAACACTGGGGAATCAAAGGGCTAAAGAACTCTGTGGAACCAGGGGTCCAAAAAACACAGAGGAACCAAAGAGGCTGGAGAACACGAAGGAACCAAAGGGGCTAGAGAACACGGAGGAACCAAAGGGGCTAGAGAACACGGAGGAACCCAAGCAGGCACACAGCACCAAAGGGAAGGAACGGGCGTACCCACGCCAGAGGGGAAGGAACAGGCGTACCCACGCCAGAGGGGAAGGAACCGGCGTACCCACGCCAGAGGTGAAGGAACAGGCGTACCCACGCCAGAGGGGAAGCAACAGGCGTACCCACGCCAGAGGGGAAGCAACAGGCGTACCCACGCCAGAGGGGAAGCAACAGACGTATGGAATCACTAGGGCTCAACAGACGTATGGAAACGCTGGTGCACAACTAGTGTGCCGAAACGCCAGGGGAAGGAACAGGCGTACGACAACGCCAGAGGGAAGAAAAGGCGTATGACAACGCCAGAGGGAAGAACAGGCGTACGACAACGCCAGAGGGAAGAAAAGGTGTACAACAACGCCAGAGGGAAGACCGCCGGGGCGTGAGGGAAACACCGGAGCATGAGGGAAGAGATCGCCGGGGCGTGGGGGAAACGCCGGGGCGCAAGGAAAGGGAACGCCGGGGCGTGAGGGAAACGGGAACATCTAAAACACCAGGAAAAAAGAACAGAGGGCGTCCCAACACGCCGGGGAACCAAGAATGGAGGGCATCCTAACACGCCAGGGAGCCAAGAACGGAGGGCGTCCTAACACGCTGGGGAACCAAGAACGCAGGGCATCCTAACACGCCGGGGAACCAAGAAAAGAGGCCGTCCTAACATGCCAGGGAACCGAGAAAGGAGGGCGTCCTAACACGCCGGGGACCCAAGAACAGAGGGCGTCCTAACACGCCGGGGAACCAAGAACAAAGGGCGTCCTAACACGCCAAAGAACCAGAACGAAGGGTGAGCTAGGCAGCAACAGGCCAGGCGCGCCAGAGGGCACAGACAGCGACCTAGGAGCGCAAAAGGGCTCTGGCGACGACCTGCGTGCGCTAAGCAGCGACAGGCCGGGCACACCAGAGGGCACAGCCAACGACTAGGAGCACCGAAGGGCTCTGGCGGCAGCCTGCGTGCGCTGGCAGCGACAGGCCAGCCGCACCAGAGGGCACAGCCGGTGACTTAAAGCACTGGAGGGCTCTGGCGGCGACCAAACACCGGGAAATGCAGGAACTAAAGGATTTAGGTGAACAGAACAAAGAAACCAGGGAAAGCCTGAACAAAACTAAATTACAGAGGGGCAAAACCAGATAAAACCAAGGAACACGAAAACCAGACAGAATAATGAACAACAGGACCAAGACCAAATAAAGAGCGTAACATGTCATAACTAAAGAGCTCAGGGTCCTTATGAGCGCGGGGACCTTAACGTGCCCCTGAAAGCGCAGGAACCCATTCAGCACAGGGACTACCGGATAGAAAAGAAACTAGAGAAATAAATACAGAACTAAGACTAGAACTACAGGACTTAGACGGGAACTACAATGACAAGGAACAGGGAACTACAGGGTTAACACCGGGAATACTGGGCTAGACAGGAACTACTGGACTAGACAGGAACTACTGGAATAGACAGGAACTATTGGGCTAGAATAGGAACTACTGGGCTGGGATAAGAACTACAGGACTGAAATTAACAAATCAAAACAAAACCAGAAAACTAGGAAGAGAACCAAAACCTAAAGCAAAACTATAAAACAAAACAGGGAGACGAGGGCAAGGTACAGGGTAACTAATGTAAAACTAGATAACTAAAACTAGAAATAAGAACACAAAGCAAAACCTGGAAAACTAGGGTAAAAAACTAGAATTCTAAAGTAAAAACCCGGAGACTAAAGGCAAACCTAGAACACTAGAACAGAACTGGAAAAACAAAAGCAAAATAGAAACTCAAATACTCTAAAGAAAACAAAAGAACCCCTAAATAACTCTAAAACAAAAAAAAATCCTAGGTAAACCAAAACTAAGGTTAAGCCTAAACAAATTAACAGAAAGCAGAAACAAATCTTCTAAATCTGTAAAAAATATACCAAAAGCAAGACTAGAAACTAAAGCAGGTCTAGAACACAAACAAACCTGAAACTAAAGGACTCTAAGAAATCTAAGAAGCACTGAAAAACTAAGTAACGTTAAATGACTCAAAACACAAGGACCCAAAAATAACTCAAAACAAAAACAGAAACTAGAAGGCGCTGGGCAGCAAAGTCTTAATAAGCTGGGCAGCGGCAGAGGCGGGCCTCGCGGAGAGCGATCCCGGGGAACAAAGTCAGAGGCAGGGCGTCGCAGATGCGACCCCGGCAAGATGAACCAGAGGCGAGGCGTTGCACCACAGCGACCCATGCGAGACGGAACCAGAGGCGGGGCATCGTGGACTGCAATCCAGACGGCACTGATCCAGAGGCGGACGGCATCCATGAAGCCCCCGAGCTGAGGCGGAGCAGATCCTGCCAGCTTCTGCACCAACTCTGTGCGTGCTCGGGTTCATCCTTTTGGCCGGTCCGTAATGTCATGATTTGTCTTAGGATGAACCCAGACAAAGCACGCACACACAGAGCTAGTTCTTTAAAGTGAGTTTATTGAACATTGTTGATGATGATGATGAGAGAAACCAGAGTCTTTTAACTGACGGAGATGTAGGGTGCAGAGGCTGGCCGACAGGAAGAGTGCGGAGGGACTGACCATGAAGGAGCACCGGAGCCGAAGACTTGAGGCCAGGGCAGAAACCCAGGAGTTGTGAACAGGAGTAGAGAACTTGAGGCCAGAACGGAACACCAGGAGTTGAGAACTTAAGGCCAGGACGGAAGACAGGAGTTGAAAACTTGAGGCCAGGACGGAACACAGGAGTTGAGAACTTGAAGCCAGGACGGAGCACAAGAGCCAAAGACAGGAACCACAGTGGAACACAGGAACCGGCAAACCCGAGACTGCGGGCTGAGCAGGAGCAGAGCTGAAGCGGAGATTCTGGTGGTAACTGAACAAACAACTGAGCTGACAAGGAATTACTGGCTGAGGATGAGTGGGAGAAGAACACTACGGACCGGCAACAAGAACAGAATGAGGTGAGAATATATAGAGGTGAACACAGGTGGCAACAGATCAGTGATAATTGCAGCCTGACAGGTGAAACCAATCAGGCTGCGCAGGGAAGAGAGAGAGGAAGGAAGGCTCAGCATGCAGTCTAGAAGCTGCATCCTGACATCTCCAATTTTAGCTTCCCTTCATTGGCTTCCTGTTAAATCAAGAATATAATTTAAAATTCTTCTTCTAACATATAAAGCCCTTAATAATCAAGCTCCATCATATATCAGAGCTCTGATTACCCCGTATGTTCTTAACAGAGCACTTCACTCTCAGACTTCTGGTGGTTCCTAGAGTCTCTAAAACTAGAATGGGAGGCAGATCCTTTAGTTATCAGGCTCCTCTCCTGTGGAACCAACTCCCAGTTTTGGTCTGTGAGGCAGACACCCTGTGTACTTTTAAGACTTATCATAAAACTTTCCTTTTTGACAAAGCTTATAGTTAGAGTGGCTCATGTTACCCTGAGCTACTTCTATGGTTTTGCTGCTATAGGCTTAGGCTACTGGAGGACATCAGGGTCTATTTTTCTATTTTTGTCACTCTACTGAGTTCTACTGTTCTTCAATTTTGCATTGCTTGTCGTCATTTCAGCTTTTAACTTTTTTTTGTTCTCTCTCTTTTTTCTTCATAGTAGGTACACCTGGTCTGGTGTTCTGTTAACTGTGACATCATCCAGGGAAGACAGATCACCTGCTATTACCATCTAATGTAGAACAGATTACTGGATCAACGTGTGCTTCTGTGCTTTTTGTCTGTATTGTTGTGTCTCTGCTCTGTCTTCTGTAACCCCCAGTCGGCCGAGGCAGATGACCGTTCATACTGAGCCCGGTTCTGCTGGAGGTTTTTCCTTCCCGTTAATAGGGAGTTTTCTTTCTGCTGTTGCTTCCTGCTTGCTCAGTATGAGGGATTGCTGCAAAGCCATGGACAATGCAGACGACTCTCCCTGTGGCTCTACGCATCTTCACGAGTGAATGTTGCTTGTCAAGAGTTTGATGCAATCAACTGGTTCCCTTATATAGGACATTTTTTTTGACCAATCTGTATAATCTGACCCAATCTTTATAATCTGATTGATTTTGATTTTGTAAAGTGCCTTGAGATGACATGTTTCATGAATTGGCGCTATATAAATAAAATTGAATTGAATTGAATTGAACAATGGTAAATGTGTGTAGTAACCAATCAGCACATTGTTTCTCAGGATGTAGTTCATTTTAATACTTTCATCTTAATAAATTGATTTTTTCTACATAATAAAATATTAAGTTCCTTTTTGCAAAGAGGAGCAGCTTTGTTGTGTTTTACATTTAGTGAAAATATACCTAGCTTGGGTAGTGGCTTTTAAAGAGTTGTCTTCATTCATTTAAATGAAAGAAGATGACTCTTGTAGGCCTTATTTCTTTAATTTGCATGCTGCATCTGATAAAGCTTCAATGATTAATTATATTGTTTTATTATATAAATTAATTATATTGTTTTATTCATGATGAAACTAAGTAGGTTTCATACAACTTTCAAAATAAATAAATCACATCTATAGGACTTTAGACTTTGGAACCACATTGTCATGCTCAGTGTTTGTATTTCAAAATAGAAATATGTACAATTTCATATTGATTATACAGAAAATGTGGACGTGAAATGTTTCATACAGATCATGTCCTAGGTGGAACCAGTTTGGACAGTAGGTTAGTTATTAAAAGTTATTTGCAACCACAGCTTACTTATGCACAGCGACTCTCCTCTTTCCGACAGCATTTAAAGGCAGCAGGGGATGGGCTTACAAAGCCTCTGTCGTTTGCAATTTTGCTCTTTTTCCGTTTCAGTACCTAATTTCTTTTGTAAACTAAGAGACCAGCTACATCATAAAATGTGCAGAGGAACTGTAGAGACTGTTTTATGTTTTAAGAACTTCCAAATAATGCCCAGATGACACATATTTAAACTAGGATTCTAGTTCATATTAAAATTAAAATTTTCTAATTGTAGTATTAAGTTGTTCTTTTGTCCTATCAGATGGTGTTCTGTATGACTTATGTTGGTTTGACAAGAAAACCTTAGGGAAGTGGGACGAAGGGATGACGGATTTCCGAGCACAAAAAAGCGAGAGAAACAGATTTTTAAAGATGTAGGAGGTCTTTGGGGAGGGGGTGGGGGGGACTGGAAGTTTTTCTTGCGCAGGCCAGTCTGGGATAGCTTCCTGCCATTTAATGCTACTCTTTTACGCAAACTTTACAAACACAGTTTGCGAGGAGGACAAAGTATTTTGTTTGGAAGCCCTCTCTATAAGCGGGGTCTTACAGGATTTATTCCAAGTCGAGTGGAAGCAACAGAAAAAAGATGTTCGAGTAGCTTCAAGGAAAGAAGACGGAAGCAGATTTACAAAAAGGTAAAACTAGGATTGTCTTGACAGACGTAGTACACGAAGTTACGTGCTGCTTTCGTTGGTTTTCTAACGTTTCCTGAAAACGTTAGGGCGCTCGCATTGTAGGCATTGACACACACACACACACACACACACACACACACACACACACACACACACACACACACACACACACACACACACACACACACACACACGAGAAGACGTCTAGTTCCAGTCAGCCAACATGGTTGACTTCTCGCGAGTCATTGGCTCTTTCCCCACACACAAACCTCCTACGATTGAGCTCTGTCCTTTCTAAAACTTAGTTTAAGCCCGGAGAACCTGTAAGTGTAGATGGCCTGTTTAAAAAAAAAAACGCAGCACCCCACCCCCTCCAATGTTCCTTGAAGGAGAATCTATTCTTCTTAAAGTGGGTTCCCATGTGGCTCCTCAGGGGTTCTCTGGTACATCTTAAATATTATGTAACCAAAAAGCCCCTGACCTTTTTTTCATTATTTAATTTCATTATTTCCTTAGAAAACTTTTTAACTAATCTGTCTGATTTAATTTAATTTGACTTTAAGTGTGCCTTGAGATGACTTGTATATGTGAATTGATGCTATATAAAGTTTAATTGAATTATTCAATTAAACATACTTGAGATTTTCATTATACCACTCATCCCCTACACTTCTCATTCAGAGTTTACCAGGTTGTCAGTGAACGATTAAAGAAAACCTCAATACATTATTCTTTGTCTTGACCACATTTCTGGACAATAAAAAAAACACTTTTGCAGAAGTAAGACGAAAAACAATATTGTTTGGGGGCTTTAGCCTGATCCCTCATTTTTGGTATGTTTTATGTATCCCTTTCACCATTCTCCCCATTTTCATTTACTTTGAAAGACATAACTGTTCCCCATGTGCAAGGTAGACAGCTGGTAGGAATTGCTAATTGTTTGTTACTTGTAGGCCTTTCGACTGAGCAAAGCCCTTCCCATTATTCTCAATAGTTGTCCGTTGTGATTTTTGTGACTGATCTATTATACAGTCAAAAGTAAAGTTTAACAGTTCTTTAATTTAGTCCCTTTTTATTTATTAAATTTTCTTAGTTCCTTTCATATGAGGTGCAGCCATCTTGAATTTTGACTTTAGGGTAATGTGGAGTCACTGACTTCCCTAGATTGCAAGTTTTTTCAGGCAGTATTAAAGGAGCTGTAAGTAACATACTTAGTGTCCATGTGCGTTCCGTCACATAATAATAATAATAATAATAATAATAATAATAAAGAAAAACAGGAAAACAATAAGTGCTGTATAGCATTCTCACTGATAATAATAAATAATGGAAAAACAGACGAAAAACAATAGGGTTCTCTGCACACAGTGCAGACGAACGGAGTCATACTGTTGACTCCGTGAAAGTTCCATGAACAGGAGCAGGAGCTAGGAGCTATTATTAAGGATATTCGGATTAAGCCCTAAAGGTACAGTCCGCAACTACTTCAGTGCAGTGTGTAGGCCATGTTTACTTCCTGGTTCCTCAGCCAATCTTATGAAACAGCACAGAGCACAGCATTCTGTGTTTTATCTTAGCAAAAGAGCAGCAGCCTGCAAACATGGAAGCCAATAAGAGAAGCAGACCAGAAATAGAATAGAATACAACATCATGTACCTATCTCGTGTGAGTAAAAATTCACAACAGGGACACACCATTTAAAAATGGCACATTAGATGTTTTGATTGGCAAGCTGTTGTACCGATTTGAGCCGCAAAGTGTCATTATTCCAAACAAATGGAATGTGACAAATCATTGGTATATACAATGGAAGCAGATGACAATGTATTTCTCTGTATTTCATGCATCCAAACAATAATGGATCGTCTTAGCTCACCGTTATTGTGCAGCTCTGTGTTTGTGAGACAAATTTTATGACAACATTGACATGTAAAGCAGTTTAAAGGCATGCTATGCAACATAGCAACATATGCAACAGCTGAGCATCTTTACGACAGTGCACTTTTACTTTCGCCGTCTGGGGGGAGCCTCACTGGAAAATCAACCCCGGTTGCATAGTATGCCTTTAATTCCGTAGCTTCCACTATGTTTCATACCGTTGGTAGTCATTTTGGATTTAGATGTCAGAGTTGGTGAGATACTGTTGTGCAATTATACATTGTTTAAAGTTATTTATTGTTTCATAAATAACTCTCTGTCTGTTAAGTATTGTCTGGTGATGATCAGCTCTTAAGCTGATATTGAAAGTTCAAAGGGATGAATTCGAGCACTAGCGATCTTTTAACAGCAAAACCTGCACACACATAGAATAAAGGAGTGACAACTTCTTTTCAAGCTCAAGAATTTAATAACAGAAATAAAATGAACATCCAGAGAACATCACTGTGTAATGCTGTTTATATGAATTAACACAATATTTCAATCAGTAAATCCTCTCTACTAGGCTAGTGAAACTTAACTAAACTACTAAGGACAATTAAGATAAAAAGAAGCTAAGCTAAGGAACTATTTGAATGCAAAAAAACAAAACAAAAGACAAAACAAAGTGGTTGATCATCATCAGAATACTTCAGTGAATCCTGGTTCACTGCAGATCTGATTCCAAAAGCATGGAATCGAGTTAAAAACATTTGGCATGAATTTCAATCCATTCAAAATGCAAAGCCCAAGTTAAACAAACATTATTTGATGAAATAATATTTTGTTTAAGTTAAAGAACCAAAGTTCACCTTAACGAATGTGAATCGTGGTTAAATTAGCTTGAGTAATTCAGAACAACATTTGACATGTGTTTCAACCCATTCACAATGCAAAACGCAAGTTAACCAGAACATTATTTTAAGAAAATAACATTCTGGTTACTGATTTGCCCAGTAAAATGATTTAAACCTTTGCAACCGAGTTTGTTAATGCGATTCTCCCTCCGGGCATCTGGGGTTGCTGTAGCAAATTGGTAGCTAATAGGTTACAACATAAAGTTAACAAAATTGCCTTTACCAACATTAATATTCGATAGTAATGCGGGGATAAGGCTCATAGCACCATCAAAGGATGGGAGAGCAGAACAGTTACGCTTTATGTTTTAAAACGAACTCCTTTTGAAATGTCCGAAACCGGATGTTAGCAAGGCTAATAGCAGTTTGGCTAGCGCGAGCTACCAGTTAGCCCTTTTGTTTTAAACACTATGTGTCCAACGGTTTACAAAACATTTCCCAATAAGCCTTTTACTTCACCCTCAGCTCCCTGTCCAAACCTGTCCTTTGTCTCGTGTCAGTTCTGTTCAGTTTGACCATTCACGGAAGGAGGGAAGTTGTTGGCTGGTTGTTGGCGTTAGCTCTGCGGCAGCATGTGGGCTAACCACAGCGTGTGGAGGGAATGGAGGCCTGTAGGTCCTCCAGGCAGCCTCTGACTCAGTTGCAGTCCGATCTAAGCAGATTCTCCTCGTGAGCATTCAACATGGGCTCTGCTGCTGGCTTTCAGCGGGATCTGGGGTTCTCTTCCCGGTACAGGCTGAGAAAAAAAATACAACAGAGCTGTTTCGCATGCAGGATCTTTGGTCCTGCTACCGGTGATGATGTTAAACAGCAGACTTAGCTTTGTATTAGGTGTGTTGTTTATCCAGATTCAGTCAGGTCCTCTGCTGAAACCGGCAGACGACCCTGTATCAAGCATGGCTGGTCCAGGCACCTTCACTCAGCTGCCGGCTTGTGTGTCGGTCAGGGCCGACCAGGCCCTCATGGTTTGGCCTTCTTTGTCTGCGCCAGGGAGAGCTGGTCTGCAGAAGTGAAGAGCTGAAGAGAGAGAGTCTGTGTCTGCGGGAGGAAGGTTTTATAGTAGCAGGAGAACCTCTGCTGGGAAGAAGGGCAGTCCAAGCTGTGAGGGTCTCATGTGGCAGCCAGAGTGGACTTCCTTTGTTAAACTCTTCCACTGTTCAGAATTCAATCTGAGATCAATTGTTCACCATGACGTTATTATAGCACAACACTGTGATGTTTCAGGTCAAAATACTGATTGCTGAAGGAATTCCCGTTGGATCTATGCAAGAAAACACAAACATCAATATCCCGTCAATGTATAAAACACTTGTGGGGATAACGTTTATTATAACCGTAATAACACACTCGATACATTAGCAATGGCAGGATTCGAAAAAGCTAGCGGGAGCTATCCTGTAAGCTCCATGTGTTTTAAAAAAATGCTGTGAAAATGCTTTAAACCTTAGTAAACCTTCTATCCATCCATCCATCCATCCATCCATCCATCCATCCATCCATCCATCCATCCATCCATTTTCCAGCACGCTTATCCCTATTGGGGTCACAAGGGGTGCTGGTGCCTATCTCCAGCTGTCAATGGGCCAGAGGCGGGGTACACCCTGGACAAGTCACCATTCCATCGCAGGTAAACCTTCTAAATATACCATTTAACTTTCCCTGTTCATTTCTCTGCCAAACCTGTCGGTACCTCTGTGTCAGTTCGGTTCACTTTGGGGCTCCAGTTGGAAGCAGTTGAAATACTCCAAGGGAAAGCAGCGGGCATGCGGCTATGGGCTATCCAAAACTTGGTGGTTGGAGCAGGCAGTTCTGGGGTCCTACATGCAGTCTCTGATCCGGTTGCAGCGGGCAATTTCAGCTCAGCTTTTGTTCTCAACTTGGGAACATGGGCCCTGTGCCGGCTGCAGGCGGGATGCCGCTCCACGTCATCTGGAGTCAGCTTCCTGCAACCTCACAAGGCTGGTTTCGGCATAGACGGATTATTTGCTCCGGTGTCTGGTTACGCAGAAGTTAAACTGCAAACTTAGCTTCGATCCAGGCAGCAGTTCTCCAAGACCAGTCAGGTCCTCTGGAGGACGAGAGTCCCCCCCCCCATGCTGCTTAGCAGCGGGAAATGAGTTTCACAGAAAGCACATTTTACTTAGCTTAGTCGACCCAGCAGATGCTTGTGAGTCTTTTAGTCCCATGCAGCCTGCATGGGTGGCTGGTCTTCCGAACGCAGACCCTCTCCTCGAGAGTCCACAGGCAAGAAAAAAGATAAGTGAGGTTTATCATGGCTTCATAGCAGGGCACCCTGCTGTGAGAGGCAGTGTCATGTTTCAACTCAGTCCCGATTTTTCCTTATGGCTTGATGGCACAACAACAGGATATGTCAAACCAATTAAAAGATAAGGCAAGGCAAGTTTATTTATAAAGCACTTTTTGGTTAAAAGAAATTCTGTATAAAAAGTGCTGTATATGAACAAAAAAAATAAGCAGAGGAAATAAATCATTATAGAGAGAGAAGAAAAATGTTACAGAGGCAGGCACATTGCATTTGAGCAGTAGCAGAAGGTCTGATACAGTATAAATTGGACAACAAACCTCTACCTTAACATTTAAATTCAATAATATTTTATTTATATTGCTCCACTTTATGTTATGGGAGTTCTGAACAGATAACTGACTTCCCTGAGTTACTGAAGGAGGAGACGGTGGAGTGATATAGTTCCAGCACTTTTATTGAGAAACAGAGCAGAGATCACATAGATGGAAAGTAATTGCACCCCACGGTTCCGCAACAGTCTGCGTCTGCCCTGTCTCTGCCTGCCTCGCTTTTCGGGCTTCCCCTAATACTGCACCGTGGCCTTGGTTTGAGACATAACAGAGACAGCCTATCATAGACAATAATCATTCTACGCAGCATTCAGGCTTGCACTCAGCAAACAGTGGATCTTATACACAGACATCTTGTCTCCAGGCCTCCTCTGTCCGAGTGGTGTGAGGCCATAGTGACTTCAGAATAATAATTCTTATAACACTTTACAACACGTCTTCTCAAAAAACTCAAATGTACAACTAATACAATACAAAATACGTCATAGAGTACACTGCACAGGTCAAAAATTGCACGATCTAATATCTATGTACACCTTATTTATATATCACCAATTCCCAACATATGTCATCTCAAGGCACTTTACAAATTCAAATTCAATCAAATCATACAGATTGGTCAAAAAGTTTCCCATCTAAGGAAACCTAGTAAATTGCATCGAGTCTTGACAAGCAGCATTCACTCCTCATGAAAGAGCGTAGAGCCACAATGGACGTCGTTTGCATTGTTGATGGCTTTTCAGCAATCCCACATACTGAACATGCATGAAGCGACAGTGGAGGGGAAAAATCCCCTTTAACGGGGAGGAAAACCTCCCGTAGAACCAGGCTCAGTGTGGACGTTCATCTGCCTCGACCGACTGGGGGCTAGAGAAGACAGAGCAGAGACACAGAAGCACACATTGATCCAGGGATCCTTTTTATGTTATATGGTAATAGCGGATGATCTGCCTCCCTGGATGATGTCACAGCTAACTGAACACCAGACCAGGTGTACCTATCACGAAGGAAAAAAATGACAGAGAACTAAAAGTTGAAACAACAACAAACAGCGCAAATTGGAGAACAGTAGGAGAACTTAGCAGAGTGAGAAAAAGATAGCCCGATGTCCTCCAGCAGTATAATCCTATAGCAGAATACCTATAGAGATAGCTCAGGGTAACCTAAGCCACTCTAACTATAAACTTTGTCAAAAGGGAAGGTTTTAAGCCTAGTCTTAAAAGTAGACACGGACCAAATCTGGAAGTTGGTTCCACAGGAGAGGAGCTTGATAACTAAAGGATCTGCCTCCCATTCTACTTTTAGAGACTAGGAATCACCAGTAGACCTGCATTCTGAGAGCGAAGAGCTCTGTTAGGAACATACGGGGTAATCAGAGCTCTGATATATGATGGTGCTTGATTATTAATGGCTTTATACATGAAAAGGAGAATTTTAAATGATATTCTTGATTTTTAACAGGCAGCCAATGAAGGGAAGCTGAAATAGGAGAAATATGATACCTCTTGTTGATTTTCATTGGACTCTTGCTGCAGCATTTTTGATCAGCTGAAGACTTCAAATTGCATTTTGTCAGGGTTTCTGTGGGGCATTGTCATTAAATAATTTTTTTTTTTAAATTAAGGCCTTTTATTAGCATTAAAAGTCATTAAATGTGATTATTGGCATTATTTTTTTTCTAAAAAAAATACGGTCATAAAAACAGTTTCGTCAGATATATTATCAGATATAACTGATTCAGCGTTTGCGGTGAACTGCTTCGGGTTGATCTTAAAGCCGTATTTTTTTACAATGTTCGGAAAAGAAGCTCGAAGTGGAGAAAGATTTAGAGAATGGGAAAATGCAAATTTCAGCAAAAGTGGATGGAAAATGAGGAATTCGGGACATGGCTACAGCCTGTCAACGGTAAGGATGACAAAGAATTTTGCCGTGTTTGTAAAAAAATTAAGCTGCACAATGGGTGTCAATGCTTCACGATCTCACATGATGTTGGACATTGTAGTCCAGGGTGTATGCGGGTATACGGCGTATAGCCACTTATTTTTCAGTCAGCATTGTGTATACCCATATTTGTGTCTTTTGTTTGAGCGCGCAGTGAGACAGGTATTCAGCGTTGAAACATCACGCACGCTCCTTCTCAATCCACTATGCTCGCTCGCGCTCGGTTCCGTGTCTGCCTGTGACCTGCTGCTTCCACGCTCAACACCAGCTGTGCACTCGCTCGGCTATTTTTCCCATAGACACAATATATAATGTCTATAGTTTCTCTGTTCGCTCGACTCTGTCTGTGCGCTGGCGACTTCAAAAACTGTCCACCTCACCAGCCAATCACAGACAGGTTTCTTTGCATCCAATCAGAGTATGGCTTGCAAATACTGCATTCAGATGGATTAAATAAATAATTTGGGTTCCAAGCCCGCGGTGCAGAAAGAAAGGGCTATGCAACACATAGCCGTTCGTCTGCACCGTGTGCAGAGAACCCTATTGTTTTTCGTGTTTTTCCATTATTTATTATTTATTATCAGTGAGAATGCTATACAGCATTCACACCTATTGTTTTCCTGTTTTTCTTTATTATTATTATTCCGTCGGCGTATAACTACTCCCGCATACTTCAACCAATTTCAAATCGTGAACAATCCCCCGGTGTTCCCGGCATGACTGCTACATCTCATGGTTATGCTAACTTTTACACTTTTAAAAATATTTCACTTTTTGTGCGATTTTTTTTTTTGGCTGCTCCCATTAAAATCAATGCAAATTGCTTCAAATTCCTTCAAATGCTTCACATTCTTAAAATTTTTTCTAATTCTTCCAATTCTTCTAATCAGTGAGAATGCCATACAGCATTATCACTTTTTTTCCTGTTTTTCTTTATTAATATTATTCCGTCGGTGTCTAACTACTCCCGCATACTTCAACCAATTTCAACAATTTTGGTGTCAAAACATTCAGCTTGTTCCAGGCATGCCTGCTATGACTCATGGTTATGCTAACTTTTATGCTTTTTAAAATATTTCACTTTTTGTGCGATTTATTTTTTTGGCTGTTCCCATTGAAATCAATGCAAATTGCTTCAAATTCTTCACATTCTTCCTATAATTCCAATTCTTCTAATTGTTCTTAATCTTCAAATTCTTCAAATCTTTAATTTTGTTTAAATTCCTTCAAATTTTTTGAATATTTTCAAATTTCTTCAAATTCTTCAAACGCTTCAAATTCCTTCAAATTTTTCAAATTTTAAAAATTTTCAAATTCTTCAAATTTTTCAAATTCCTTCAAATTCTTTCAAATATTTTGAAAATTTTCAAATTTTTCAAATTTCTTTACATTTTTTAAAATTCTTCAAATTTCTTCAAATTTTTCTAATTCAAATTTCTTCAAATTTCTTCAAAATTTTCTAATTCAAATTTTTCAAATTCCTTCAAATTTTTTCAAGTTCCTCAAATTCTTCTATTTCTTCCAATTCTTTAAATCTGATTTCAATGTTTTCTGCATCTTCTGCTCAATCATTCTGCAGATTAGCATTCTCACTCGCTGTTGCGTAGGAACAGCTTTTTCTAGTCAAGTGAGAATGCTATACAGCATTCTCACTTATTAAGTTCCTTCAGGTCTTGATTATTATTCCGTACGTTTTTCGGCATCTAACTACTCCTGCATACTTCAACCGATTTAAACAATTTTTGTATCAAAACGTTCAGCTCCTTCACGACATTACTGCTATGTCTTTTTGTAATTATAACTTTTATAATATTTAAAATATTTAACTTTTTGTGCGTTTTTTGCTCTCATTGAAAATGAATGGAAAATCCTTCAAATTCTTCAAATATTTCAACTTTTTGTCATCTTACTGCTTCAGCCTACTTTCACCTATAAACGCCATTCAACTTTTAAAACGTAGTGATATCTTTTGGCTATTATGGTATGTTTCAGCTTTTTCATATCTTTCACCATTTTCGTATAGTACGTCTTTAAAATAATTTTGGTTTTTCAAGAAATTCAGCAAATAACATGCGTTGCTATGGTCGTCAAGGAGCCTCGTTTAGAGTGCGCACTCTAGAAATTTAACAAATTCTTCTTCTCCGAACAACTTCTTCTCACTCGCTCAAATTTCACCCTATCCACATAAATTATACATCAAAACGTAGGAATTTTTGTCTGGATTCGGAAAATGTAACCATCATTGGTGTGGGATTTATAGATTTTTCGCAAATCACCTCAGAGCGACACTAACCCGAAACCTTCCCCATTCATTTCCTATGGAGCGGTTTTCAAAAATGACACCTGGAAATCCAAAACATCACATGTATTTACATCGTCACTACTCCTAAACCGTTTCATGTACAGGCACGAGACTTTCACACATTCATGTCCAGACCCTTCTGGCGCTCACAAAAGAGAAATTTTGTTGATAAATGTTACGGTTTTGCCGCAGGAACAATTTGTTCGGGAGTAGCGTTTTGGGAAAATGCTAAAACAGGATCAGACTTCAATCTCCCCAAATGAGGCACTTTTCTACATCGTCACTACTCCTAAACCGTTTTATGTACAGGCATGAGACTTTCACACATGAATGTCCCGACCCTTCTGGCACTCATAAAAAAGGAATTTTGTGGATAACTGTTACGGTTTTTCCGCAGGAACAATTTGTTCGGGAGTAGCGAATGTGCAAAATCCTTAAAACGCTTTGGAGCTTCATTCTTCCACATCATCCACTTTTTACATCGTCCCTGTGCCTACACCGATTTTTGTACAAACCTAAAAATGAACTCCATAGTCCTCAAAAGCCTGCTGATACTCAGAGTGAAAGAATTATTTTGATATCTCTTATACTTTTTCAGCTACAGCGATTTGTTCGGGACCGTTTGTAGAGGATTTCTCAAATTTCATAAAAATCCTCTTTATATCATAATTTTTTACGCCTAAATTAAAATATTTCTAGCAAAAACCGATAGTTTTTCTTGTTCTCCTATCCGTTACGAACTAAACGCTGAAAAAATTATGTCTCTACCATTTACAGAACAGGAGATATGGAGCGTTGTTTGAGGCAAAGTTCTCCATTCTATTTCAATGAGGCAGAGTCTGACAAAGTCTCTGCACTTCGGGAGACTGGCCGCTGCAGCTGTGTCAGTGAGTTTCCATGACGACGGAACTCTGAGGGCCAGAGGGACACGCTCCATTCGGATAGAATAGCAACTTTCAACATCCACTGCAGTGGCTGTGATTAATGTAGGAGCCTGAAATTCGCACAGTCACTTCCTCTTAACATTTTAAAATTTTCAAGTGACTTTCAGCCATGTGTCAGTTTTCTGTCCCATTTTGGATGTCACATGCTTTCCTATTGGGCCTTTGCTTCCAACAGGACCTGGCATGATGCCCAGACACGACCCAATTGGCCAATACAGCACCCCCCACATGTGGGAAATGGCGGTACTGACCATTTTGGTCAAATGTTGAGTTCTTGGCCCAGATGTGGTGAGGCTGCGTTGCTAAAGGAGGCCAATCTGACCCATGAACTTTGGTCACGTTTGGTGACATTAAGTATTGGTACCCCTTTTTGAGGCACTTCCCAGTACAGGATTTGGACCAAACTGACAGAGTACAATCACCCAGTGATACTGAACACAACCATGCTAGCGGCTAACGGTTAGCATGTTGCTAACCAGAAGTAGCTTTAGAAAGGTCCTACCAACTTCTGCTTAGCCGGGGTTGTTCTGCCTTTACAGACAAATAGAGGGCTACAGCTGTGAGGGAGTCTCCATGACAACCCTTTTAGCCAGAGGCTTCTAGGAGGTCCATTGACTTAACATGGCACCTTTCGAAGGGCACTGTGGGTGCTGTGAAGACCGTAGGAAGCTGAAATTCGCAGTGTTACTCCCCGTTAGTATTTTTGACGGTACCACGAGGCAGGCGCCTTGCTAAATTTCTTCAGAATTTTTTTAGTTGTTCTTAATCTTCAAATTCTTCAATTTTTTTTTAATTTTTCAAATTCCTTCAAATTTGTTCAAATTCTCTAAATTTCTTCTAAATTTTTAAATTCTTCAAGTTTGTTAAATTCTTCAAATTTTTCAAATTCCTTCAAATTTTTTGAAAATTTTCAAATATTTCAAATTTCTTCAAATTTTTCAAATTCCTTCAAACTTTTTCAAATTCTCCAAATTTCTTCAAATGTTTCAAATTCTTCAAATTTCTTCAAATTTTTCAAACTTCAAAATCCTTCAAATTCTTCTATTTCTTTCAATTCTTCAAACTTTTTCAAATTCTTCAAATCTGATTTCAATGTTTTCTGCATCTTCTGCTCAATCATTCTGCAGATTAGCATTCTCACTGCTGTTTCGCAGGAACAGCCTTTTCTAGTCAAGTGAGAATGCTATACAGCATTCTCACTTATTGTTTTCCTGTTTTTCTTTACTTTTTATTATTATTCCGTACGTTTTTCGACGCCTTTCTCGTTCCGCATTTTTCAACCGATTTCAACCATTCTGGTATCAAAACGTTCAGCTCCTTCAGGACATTACTGCTATGACTTTTGGTAATTATAACTTTTATAATATTTAAAATATTCAACTTTTTGTAACTTTTTTGCTCTCATTCAAATGAATGGAGAATCCTTCAAATTCTTCAAATATTTCAGCTTTTTGACAGCTTACTGCTTCAGCCTACTTTCAGCTAGAAACGCCATTCAACTTTTAAAATGTAGTGATATCTTTCAGCTATTATGGTATAGTTCAGCTTTTTCATATCTTTTACCATTTTCATATAGTACCTCCTTAAAATAATTTTGGCTTTTCAAGAAATTCAGCAAATAACATGCGTTGCTATGGTTGTCAAGGAGCCTCTGTTAGAGTGCGCACTCTAGAAATTCAACAAATTCTTCTTCTCCGAACAACTTCTTCTCACTCGCTCAATTTTCAACCTATCCACATAAATTATACATCAAAACGTAGGAATTTTTGTCTGGATTCGGAAAATGTAACCATCATTGGTGTGGGATTTATAGATTTTTCGCAAATCACCTCAGAGCGACACTAACCCGAAACCTTCCCCATTCATTTCCTATGGAGCGGTTTTCAAAAATGACACCTGGAAATCCAAAACATCACATGTATTTACATCGTCACTACTCCTAAACCGTTTCATGTACAGGCACGAGACTTTCACACATTCATGTCCAGACCCTTCTGGCGCTCACAAAAGAGAAATTATGTCGATAAATGTTATGGTTTTGCCGCAGGAACAATTTGTTCGGGAGTAGCGTTTTGGGAAAATGCTAAAACAGGATCAGACTTCAATCTCCCCAAATGAGGCACTTTTCTACATCGTCGCTACTCCTAAACCGTTTTATGTACAGGCATGAGACTTTCACACATGAATGTCCCGACCCTTCTGGCACTCATAAAAAAGGAATTTTGTGGATAACTGTTACGGTTTTTCCGCAGGAACAATTTGTTCGGGAGTAGCGAATGTGCAAAATCCTTAAAACGCTTTGGAGCTTCATTCTTCCACATCATCCACTTTTTACATCGTCGCTGTGCCTACACCGATTTTTGTACAAACCTAAAAATGAACTCCATAGTCCTCAAAAGCCTGCTGATACTCAGAGTGAAAGAATTATTTTGATATCTCTTATACTTTTTCAGCTACAGCGATTTGTTCGGGACCGTTTGTAGAGGATTTCTCAAATTTCATAAAAATCCTCTTTATATCATAATTTTTTACGCCTAAATTAAAATATTTCTAGCAAAAACCGATAGTTTTTCTTGTTCTCCTATCCGTTACGAACTAAACGCTGAAAAAATTATGTCTCTACCATTTACAGAACAGGAGATATGGAGCGTTGTTTGAGGCAAAGTTCTCCATTCTATTTCAATGAGGCAGTCTGACAAAGTCTCTGCACTTCGGGAGACTGGCCCGCTGCAGCTGTGTCAGTGAGTTTCCATGACGACGGAACTCTGAGGGCCAGAGGGAGAATCTCCATTGAGATACAATGGCAACTTTCGACGCCTGCTGCAGCGGCTATGATTAATGTAGCAATCTGAAATTCGCACAGTCACTTCCAAGTGACTTTCAGCGATATGTCACTTTTCTGTCCCATTTTGGATGTCACATGCTTTCCTATTGGGCCTTTGCTTCCAACAGGACCTGACATGATGCCCAGACACGACCCAATTGGCCAATACAGCACCACCCACCTGTGGGAAATGGCGCTACTGACCATTTTGGTCAAATGTTGAGTTCTTGGCCCAGATGTGGTGAGGCTGAGTTGCTAAAGGAGGCCAATCTGACCCATGAACTTTGGTCACGTTTGGTGACATTAAGTATTGGCACCCCTTTTTGAGGCACTTCCCAGCACAGGATTTGGACCAAACTGACAGAGTACACTCACCCGGTGATACTGGACACAACCTTGCTAGCGGCTAATGGTTAGCATGTTGCTAACCAGAAGTAGCTTTAGAAAGGTCCTACCAACTTCTGCTTAGCCGGGGTTGTTCTGCCTTTACAGACAAATAGAGGGCTACAGCTGTGAGGGAGTCTCCATGACAACCCTTTTAGCCAGAGGCTTCTAGGAGGTCCATTGACTTAACATGGCACCTTTCGAAGGCCACTGCGGGTGCTGTGAAGACCGTAGGAAGCTGAAATTCGCAGTGTTACTTCCCGTTAGTATTTTTGACGGTACCACAAGGCAAACGCCTTGCTAAATTTCTTCAGAATTTTTTTAGTTCTTAATCTTGAAATTCTTCAATTTTTTTTAAATTTTTCAAATTTTTCAAATTCCTTCAAATTTGTTAAAATTCTCCAAATTTCTTCAAAATTTTTAAATTCTTCAAATTTGTCAAATTCTTCAAATTTTTCAAATTCCTTCAAATTTTTTGAAAATTTTCAAATATTTCAAATTTCTTCAAATTCTTCAAATTTTTCAAATTCCTTCAAACTTTTTCAAATTCTCCAAATTTCTTCAATTGTTTCAAATTCTTCAAATTTCTTCAAATTTTTCAAACTCTTCAAATTCTTCTATTTCTTTCAATTCTTTAAACTTTTTCAAATTCTTCAAATCCCTTCAAATTTTTACATTTTTTTTCAAATTCTTCAAATCTGATTTCAGCGTTTTCTGCGTCTTCTGCTCAATCATTCTGCAGATTAGCATTCTCACTGCTGTTTCGCAGGAACAGCCTTTTCTAGTCAAGTGAGAATGCTATACAGCATTCTCACTTATTGTTTTCCTGTTTTTCTTTATTTTTATTATTATTATCAAGTGAGAATGCTTTACAGCATTCTCACTTATTAAGTTCCTTCAGGTCTTGATTATTATTCCGTACGTTTTTCGGCATCTAACTACTCCTGCATACTTCAACCGATTTAAACAATTTTTGTATCAAAACGTTCAGCTCGTTCACGACATTACTGCTATGTCTTTTTGTAATTATAACTTTTATAATATTTAAAATATTTAACTTTTTGTGCGTTTTTTGCTCTCATTGAAATTGAATGGAGAATCCTTCAAATTCTTCAAATATTTCAGCTTTTTGACATCTTACTGCTTCAGCCTACTTTCAGCTAGAAACGTCATTCAACTTTTGAAATGTAGTGATATCTTTTGGCTATTATGGTATGTTTCAGCTTTTTCATATCTTTCACCATTTTCGTATAGTACGTCTTTAAAATAATTTTGGTTTTTCAAGAAATTTAGCAAATAACATGCGTTGCTATGGTCGTCAAGGAGCCTCGTTTAGAGTGCGCACTCTAGAAATTCAACAAATTCTTCTTCTCCGAACAACTTCTTATCACTCGCTCAATTTTCAACCTATCCACATAAATTATACATCAAAACGTAGGAATTTTTGTCTGGATTCGGAAAATGTAACCATCATTGGTGTGGGATTTATAGATTTTTCGCAAATCACCTCAGAGCGACACTAACCCGAAACCTTCCCCATTCATTTCCTATGGAGCGGTTTTCAAAAATGACACCTGGAAATCCAAAACATCACATGTATTTACATCGTCACTACTCCTAAACCGTTTCATGTACAGGCACGAGACTTTCACACATTCATGTCCAGACCCTTCTGGCGCTCACAAAAGAGAAATTTTGTCGATAAATGTTACGGTTTTGCCGCAGGAACAATTTGTTCGGGAGTAGCGTTTTGGGAAAATGCTAAAACAGGATCAGACTTCAATCTCCCCAAATGAGGCACTTTTCTACATCGTCGCTACTCCTAAACCGTTTTATGTACAGGCATGAGACTTTCACACATGAATGTCCCGACCCTTCTGGCACTCATAAAAAAGGAATTTTGTGGATAACTGTTACGGTTTTTCCGCAGGAACAATTTGTTCGGGAGTAGCGAATGTGCAAAATCCTTAAAACGCTTTGGAGCTTCATTCTTCCACATCATCCACTTTTTACATCGTCGCTGTGCCTACACCGATTTTTGTACAAACCTAAAAATGAACTCCATAGTCCTCAAAAGCCTGCTGATACTCAGAGTGAAAGAATTATTTTGATATCTCTTATACTTTTTCAGCTACAGCGATTTGTTCGGGACCGTTTGTAGAGGATTTCTCAAATTTCATAAAAATCCTCTTTATATCATAATTTTTTACGCCTAAATTAAAATATTTCTAGCAAAAACCGATAGTTTTTCTTGTTCTCCTATCCGTTACGAACTAAACGCTGAAAAAATTATGTCTCTACCATTTACAGAACAGGAGATATGGAGCGTTGTTTGAGGCAAAGTTCTCCATTCTATTTCAATGAGGCAGAGTCTGACAAAGTCTCTGCACTTCGGGAGACTGGCCGCTGCAGCTGTGTCAGTGAGTTTCCATGACGACGGAACTCTGAGGGCCAGAGGGAGAATCTCCATTGAGATACAATGGCAACTTTCGACGCCCGCTGCAGCGGCTATGATTAATTTAGCAATCTGAAATTCGCACAGTCACTTCCTCTTGACATTTTAAAATTTTCAAGTGACTTTCAGTGATATGTCACTTTTCTGTCCCATTTTGGATTTCACATGCTTTTCTATTGGGCTTTTGCTTCCAACAGGACCTGGCATGATGCCCAGACACGACCCAATTGGCCAATACAGCACCAGCCACATGTGGGAAATGGCGCTACTGACCATTTTGGTCAAATGTTGAGTTCTGGGCCCAGATGTGGTGAGGCTGAGTTTCTAAAGGAGGCCAATCTGTCCCATGAACTTTGGTCACGTTTGGTGACATTAAGTATTGGCACCCCTTTTCGAGGCACTTCCCAGTACAGGATTTGGACCAAACTGACAGAGTACAATCACCCGGTGATACTGAACACAACCATGCTAGCGGCTAACAGTTAGCATGTTGCTAACCAGAAGTAGCTTTAGAAAGGTCCTACCAACTTCTGCTTAGCCGGGGTTGTTCTGCCTTTACAGACAAATAGAGGGCTACAGCTGTGAGGGAGTCTCCGTGACAACCCTTTTAGCCAGAGGCTTCTAGGAGGTCCATTGACTTAACATGGCACCTTTCGAAGGCTACTGCGGGTGCTGTGAAGACCGTAGGAAGCTGAAATTCGCAGTGTTACTTCCCGTTAGTATTTTTGACGGTACAACAAGGCAGGCGCCTTGCTAAATTTCTTCAGAATTTTTTAAGTTGTTTTTAATCTTCAAATTCTTCAATTTTTTTAAATTTTCAAATTATTCAAATTCCTTCAAATTTGTTCAAATCCTCCAAATATCTTCAAAATTTTTAAATTCTTCAAATTTGTCAAATTCTTCAAATTTTTCAAATTCCTTCAAATTTTTTGAAAATTTTCAAATATTTCAAATTTCTTCAAATTTTTCAAATTCCTTGAAATTTTTCAAACTTCAAATTCCTTCAAATTCTTCTATTTCTTTCAATTCTTCAAACTTTTTCAAATTCTTCAAATCTGATCAATGTTTTCTGCATCTTCTGCTCAATCATTCTGCAGATTAGCATTCTCACTGCTGTTTCGCAGGAACAGCCTTTTCTAGTCAAGTGAGAATGCTATACAGCATTCTCACTTATTAAGTTCCTTCAGGTCTTGATTATTATTCCGTACGTTTTTCGGCATCTAACTACTCCTGCATACTTCAACCGATTTAAACAATTTTCGTATCAAAACGTTCAGCTCGTTCACGACATTACTGCTATGTCTTTTTGTAATTATAACTTTTATAATATTTAAAATATTTAACTTTTTGTGCGTTTTTTGCTCTCATTGAAAATGAATGGAAAATCCTTCAAATTCTTCAAATATTTCAACTTTTTGACATCTTACTGCTTCAGCCTACTTTCAGCTATAAACGTCATTCAACTTTTAAAATGTAGTTATATCTTTTCGCTATTATGGTATGTTTCAGCTTTTTCATATCTTTCACCATTTTCGTATAGTACGTCTTTAAAATAATTTTGGCTTTTCAAGAAATTCAGCAAATAACATGCGTTGCTATGGTCGTCAAGGAGCCTCGTTTAGAGTGCGCACTCTAGAAATTCAACAAATTCTTCTTCTCCGAACAACTTCTTCTCACTCGCTCAAATTTCACCCTATCCACATAAATTATACATCAAAACGTAGGAATTTTTGTCTGGATTCGGAAAATGTAACCATCATTGGTGTGGGATTTATAGATTTTTCGCAAATCACCTCAGAGCGACACTAACCCGAAACCTTCCCCATTCATTTCCTATGGAGCGGTTTTCAAAAATGACACCTGGAAATCCAAAACATCACATGTTTTTACATCGTCACTACTCCTAAACCGTTTCATGTACAGGCATGAGACTTTCACACATTCATGTCCCGACCCTTCTGGCGCTCACAAAAGAGAAATTTTGTCGATAAATGTTACGGTTTTGCCGCAGGAACAATTTGTTCGGGAGTAGCGTTTTGGGGAAAATGCTAAAACAGGATCAGACTTCAATCTCCCCAAATGAGGCACTTTTCTACATCGTCGCTACTCCTAAACCGTTTTATGTACAGGCATGAGACTTTTACACATGAATGTCCCGACCCTTCTGGCACTCATAAAAAAGGAATTTTGTGGATAACTGTTACGGTTTTTCCGCAGGAACAATTTGTTCGGGAGTAGCGAATGTGCAAAATCCTTAAAACGCTTTGGAGCTTCATTCTTCCACATCATCCACTTTTTACATCGTCGCTGTGCCTACACCGATTTTTGTACAAACCTAAAAATGAACTCCATAGTCCTCAAAAGCCTGCTGATACTCAGAGTGAAAGAATTATTTTGATATCTCTTATACTTTTTCAGCTAGAGCGATTTGTTCGGGAACCTTTTTAGAGGATTTCTGAAATTCGCTAAAAAACGCCTTTATATCATAATTTTTTATGCCTTTATTAAACTTTTTCCAGCAAAAACCGATAGCATGTCTTCTTCCCCTATCCGTTAAGAATTAAACGCTGAAAAAATTACGTCTCTACCATTTACGGAACAGGAGATATGAAGCGTTGTTTGAGGCAAAGTTCTCCATTATAACCCAATAGGGAGCCTCTGACACAAAGTCTCTGCACTTCGGTAGACTCGCCCGCTGCAGCTGTGTCAGTGAGTTTCCATGACGACGGAACTCTGAGGGCCAGAGGGACACGCTCCATTCGGATAGAATAGCAACTTTCAACATCCACTGCAGTGGCTGTGATTAATGTAGGAGCCTGAAATTCGCACAGTCACTTCCTCTTAACATTTTAAAATTTTCAAGTGACTTTCAGCCATGTGTCAGTTTTCTGTCCCATTTTGGATGTCACATGCTTTCCTATTGGGCCTTTGCTTCCAACAGGACCTGGCATGATGCCCAGACACGACCCAATTGGCCAATACAGCACCCCCCACATGTGGGAAATGGCGCTACTGACCATTTTGGTCAAATGTTGAGTTCTTGGCCCAGATGTGGTGAGGCTGAGTTGCTAAAGGAGGCCAATCTGACCCATGAACTTTGGTCACGTTTGGTGACATTAAGTATTGGCACCCCTTTTTGAGGCACTTCCCAGTACAGGATTTGGACCAAACTGACAGAGTACAATCACCCGGTGATACTGAACACAACCATGCTAGCGGCTAACGGTTAGCATGTTGCTAACCAGAAGTAGCTTTAGAAAGGTCCTACCAACTTCTGCTTAGCCGGGGTTGTTCTGGCTTTACAGACAAATAGAGGGCTACAGCTGTGAGGGAGTCTCCATGACAACCCTTTTAGCCAGAGGCTTCTAGGAGGTCCATTGACTTAACATGGCACCTTTCGAAGGGCACTGTGGGTGCTGTGAAGACCGTAGGAAGCTGAAATTCGCAGTGTTACTCCCCGTTAGTATTTTTGACGGTACCACAAGGCAGGCGCCTTGCTAAATTTCTTCAGAATTTTTTAGTTGTTCTTAATCTTCAAATTCTTCAATTTTTTTAAATTTTTCAAATTTTTCAAATTCCTTCAAATTTGTTCAAATTCTCTAAATTTCTTCTAAATTTTTAAATTATTCAAGTTTGTCAAATTCTTCAAATTTTTCAAATTCCTTCAAATTTTTTGAAAATTTTCAAATATTTCAAATTTCTTCAAATTCTTCAAATTTTTCAAATTCCTTCAAATTTTTTCAAATTCTCCATATTTCTTCAAATTTTTCAAATTTTTCAAATTCTTCAAATTCCTTCAAATTCTATTTCTTTCAATTCTTAAAACTTTTTCAAATTCTTCAAATCCCTTCAAATTTTTTAATTTTTTCAAATTTTTCAAATCTGATTTCAATGTTTTCTGCATCTTCTGCTCAATCATTCTGCAGATTAGCATTCTCACTGCTGTTTCGCAGGAACAGCCTTTTCTAGTTATTATTATTATTCCGTACGTTTTTCGACTTCTAACTAGTTCCGCATTTTTCAACCGATTTCAACCATTCTGGTATCAAAACGTTCAGCTCCTTCAGGACATTACTGCTAAGACTTTTTGTAATTATAACTTTTATAATATTTAAAATATTCAACTTTTTGTAACTTTTTTGCTCTCATTCAAATGAATGGAGAATCCTTCAAATTCTTCAAATATTTCAGCTTTTTGACAGCTTACTGCTTCAGCCTACTTTCAGCTAGAAACGCCATTCAACTTTTAAAATGTAGTGATATCTTTCAGCTATTATGGTATAGTTCAGCTTTTTCATATCTTTTACCATTTTCATATAGTACCTCCTTAAAATAATTTTGGCTTTTCAAGAAATTCAGCAAATAACATGCGTTGCTATGGTTGTCAAGGAGCCTCTGTTAGAGTGCGCACTCTAGAAATTCAACAAATTCTTCTTCTCCGAACAACTTCTTCTCACTCGCTCAATTTTCAACCTATCCACATAAATTATACATCAAAACGTAGGAATTTTTGTCTGGATTCGGAAAATGTAACCATCATTGGTGTGGGATTTATAGATTTTTCGCAAATCACCTCAGAGCGACACTAACCCGAAACCTTCCCCATTCATTTCCTATGGAGCGGTTTTCAAAAGTGACACCAGGAAATCCAAAACATCACATGTATTTACATCGTCACTACTCCTAAACCGTTTCATGTACAGGCACGAGACTTTCACACATTCATGTCCAGACCCTTCTGGCGCTCACAAAAGAGAAATTTTGTCGGTAAATGTTACGGTTTTGCCGCAGGAACAATTTGTTCGGGAGTAGCGTTTTGGGAAAATGCTAAAACAGGATCAGACTTCAATCTCCCCAAATGAGGCACTTTTCTACATCGTCGCTACTCCTAAACCGTTTTATGTACAGGCATGAGACTTTCACACATGAATGTCCCGACCCTTCTGGCACTCATAAAAAAGGAATTTTGTGGATAACTGTTGCGGTTTTTCCGCAGGAACAATTTGTTCGGGAGTAGCGAATGTGCAAAATCCTTAAAACGCTTTGGAGCTTCATTCTTCCACATCATCCACTTTTTACATTGTCGCTGTGCCTACACCGATTTTTGTACAAACCTAAAAATGAACTCCATAGTCCTCAAAAGCCTGCTGATACTCAGAGTGAAAGAATTATTTTGATATCTCTTATACTTTTTCAGCTACAGCGATTTGTTCGGGACCGTTTGTAGAGGATTTCTCAAATTTCATAAAAATCCTCTTTATATCATAATTTTTTACGCCTAAATTAAAATATTTCTAGCAAAAACCGATAGTTTTTCTTGTTCTCCTATCCGTTACGAACTAAACGCTGAAAAAATTATGTCTCTACCATTTACAGAACAGGAGATATGGAACGTTGTTTGAGGCAAAGTTCTCCATTCTATTTCAATGAGGCAGAGTCTGACAAAGTCTCTGCACTTCGGGAGACTGGCCGCTGCAGCTGTGTCAGTGAGTTTCCATGACGACGGAACTCTGAGGGCCAGAGGGACACGCTCCATTCGGATAGAATAGCAACTTTCAACATCCACTGCAGTGGCTAGTGATTAATGTAGGAGCCTGAAATTCGCACAGTCACTTCCTCTTAACATTTTAAAATTTTCAAGTGACTTTCAGCCATGTGTCAGTTTTCTGTCCCATTTTGGATGTCACATGCTTTCCTATTGGGCCTTTGCTTCCAACAGGACCTGGCATGATGCCCAGACACGACCCAATTGGCCAATACAGCACCCCCCATATGTGGGAAATGGCGCTACTGACCATTTTGGTCAAATGTTGAGTTCTTGGCCCAGATGTGGTGAGGCTGAGTTGCTAAAGGAGGCCAATCTGACCCATGAACTTTGGTCACGTTTGGTGACATTAAGTATTGGCACCCCTTTTTGAGGCACTTCCCAGTACAGGATTTGGACCAAACTGACAGAGTACAATCACCCGGTGATACTGAACACAACCATGCTAGCGGCTAACGGTTAGCATGTTGCTAACCAGAAGTAGCTTTAGAAAGGTCCTACCAACTTCTGCTTAGCCGGGGTTGTTCTGCCTTTACAGACAAATAGAGGGCTACAGCTGTGAGGGAGTCTCCATGACAACCCTTTTAGCCAGAGGCTTCTAGGAGGTCCATTGACTTAACATGGCACCTTTCGAAGGGCACTGTGGGTGCTGTGAAGACCGTAGGAAGCTGAAATTCGCAGTGTTACTCCCCGTTAGTATTTTTGACGGTACCACGAGGCAGGCGCCTTGCTAAATTTCTTCAGAATTTTTTTAGTTGTTCTTAATCTTCAAATTCTTCAATTTTTTTTAAATTTTTCAAATTTTTCAAATTCCTTCAAATTTGTTCAAATTCTCTAAATTTCTTCTAAATTTTTTAAATTCTTCAAGTTTGTCAAATTCTTCAAATTTTTCAAATTCCTTCAAATTTTTTGAAAATTTTCAAATATTTCAAATTTCTTCAAATTTTTCAAATTCCTTCAAACTTTTTCAAATTCTCCAAATTTCTTCAAATGTTTCAAATTCTTCAAATTTCTTCAAATTCTTCAAATTTCTTCAAATTTTTCAAACTTCAAAATCCTTCAAATTCTTCTATTTCTGCATCTTTTCTGCATCTTCTGCTCAATCATTCTGCAGATTAGCATTCTCACTGCTGTTTCGCAGGAACAGCCTTTTCTAGTCAAGTGAGAATGCTATACAGCATTCTCACTTATTGTTTTCCTGTTTTTCTTTACTTTTTATTATTATTATTCCGTACGTTTTTCGACGCCTAACTCGTTCCGCATTTTTCAACCGATTTCAACCATTCTGGTATCAAAACGTTCAGCTCCTTCAGGACATTACTGCTAAGACTTTTGGTAATTATAACTTTTATAATATTTAAAATATTCAACTTTTTGTAACTTTTTTGGTCTCATTCAAATGAATGGAGAATCCTTCAAATTCTTCAAATATTTCAGCTTTTTGACAGCTTACTGCTTCAGCCTACTTTCAGCTAGAAACGCCATTCAACTTTTAAAATGTAGTGATATCTTTCAGCTATTATGGTATAGTTCAGCTTTTTCATATCTTTTACCATTTTCATATAGTACCTCCTTAAAATAATTTTGGCTTTTCAAGAAATTCAGCAAATAACATGCGTTGCTATGGTTGTCAAGGAGCCTCTGTTAGAGTGCGCACTCTAGAAATTCAACAAATTCTTCTTCTCCGAACAACTTCTTCTCACTCGCTCAATTTTCAACCTATCCACATAAATTATACATCAAAACGTAGGAATTTTTGTCTGGATTCGGAAAATGTAACCATCATTGGTGTGGGATTGATAGATTTTTCGCAAATCACCTCAGAGCGACACTAACCCGAAACCTTCCCCATTCATTTCCTATGGAGCGGTTTTCAAAAATGACACCTGGAAATCCAAAACATCACATGTATTTACATCGTCACTACTCCTAAACCGTTTCATGTAGAGGCATGAGACTTTCACACATTCATGCCCCGACCCTTCTGGCGCTCACAAAAGAGAAATTTTGTCGATAAATGTTACGGTTTTGCCGCAGGAACAATTTGTTCGGGAGTAGCGTTTTGGGAAAATGCTAAAACAGGATCAGACTTCAATCTCCCCAAATGAGGCACTTTTCTACATCGTCGCTACTCCTAAACCGTTTTATGTACAGGCATGAGACTTTGACACATGAATGTCCCGACCCTTCTGGCACTCATAAAAAAGGAATTTTGTGGATAACTGTTACGGTTTTTCCGCAGGAACAATTTGTTCGGGAGTAGCGAATGTGCAAAATCCTTAAAACGCTTTGGAGCTTCATTCTTCCACATCATCCACTTTTTACATCGTCGCTGTGCCTACACCGATTTTTGTACAAACCTAAAAATGAACTCCGTAGTCCTCAAAAGCCTGCTGATACTCAGAGTGAAAGAATTATTTTGATATCTCTTATACTTTTTCAGCTACAGCGATTTGTTCGGGACCGTTTGTAGAGGATTTCTCATATTTCATAAAAATCCTCTTTATATCATAATTTTTTACGCCTAAATTAAAATATTTCTAGCAAAAACCGATAGTTTTTCTTGTTCTCCTATCCGTTATGAACTAAACGATGAAAAAATTATGTCTCTACCATTTACAGAACAGGAGATATGGAGCGTTGTTTGAGGCAAAGTTCTCCATTCTATTTCAATGAGGCAGAGTCTGACAAAGTCTCTGCACTTCGGGAGACTGGCCGCTGCAGCTGTGTCAGTGAGTTTCCATGACGACGGAACTCTGAGAGCCAGAGGGACACGCTCCATTCGGATAGAATAGCAACTTTCAACATCCACTGCAGTGGCTGTGATTAATGTAGGAGCCTGAAATTCGCACAGTCACTTCCTCTTAACATTTTAAAATTTTCAAGTGACTTTCAGCCATGTGTCAGTTTTCTGTCCCATTTTGGATGTCACATGCTTTCCTATTGGGCCTTTGCTTCCAACAGGACCTGGCATGATGCCCAGACACGACCCAATTGGCCAATACAGCACCCCCCACATGTGGGAAATGGCGCTACTGACCATTTTGGTCAAATGTTGAGTTCTTGGCCCAGATGTGGTGAGGCTGAGTTGCTAAAGGAGGCCAATCTGACCCATGAACTTTGGTCACGTTTGGTGACATTAAGTATTGGCACCCCTTTTTGAGGCACTTCCCAGTACAGGATTTGGACCAAACTGACAGAGTACAATCACCCGGTGATACTGAACACAACCATGCTAGCGGCTAACGGTTAGCATGTTGCTAACCAGAAGTAGCTTTAGAAAGGTCCTACCAACTTCTGCTTAGCCGGGGTTGTTCTGCCTTTACAGACAAATAGAGGGCTACAGCTGTGAGGGAGTCTCCATGACAACCCTTTTAGCCAGAGGCTTCTAGGAGGTCCATTGACTTAACATAGCACCTTTCGAAGGGCACTGTGGGTGCTGTGAAGACCGTAGGAAGCTGAAATTCGCAGTGTTACTCCCCGTTAGTATTTGTGACGGTACCACGAGGCAGGCGCCTTGCTAAATTTCTTCAGAATTTTTTTAGTTGTTCTTAATCTTCAAATTCTTCAATTTTTTTTTATTTTTCAAATTTTTCAAATTCCTTCAAATTTGTTCAAATTCTCTAAATTTCTTCTAAATTTTTTAAATTCTTCAAGTTTGTCAAATTCTTCAAATTTTTCAAATTCCTTCAAATTTTTTGAAAATTTTCAAATATTTCAAATTTCTTCAAATTTTTCTAATTCCTTCAAACTTTTTCAAATTATCCAAATTTCTTCAAATGTTTCAAATTTTTCAAATTCTTCAAATTTCTTCAAATTTTTCAAACTTCAAAATCCTTCAAATTCTTCTATTTCTTTCAATTCTTCAAACTTTTTCAAATTCCTCAAATCTGATTTCAATGTTTTCTGCATCTTCTGCTCAATCATTCTGCAGATTAGCATTCTCACTGCTGTTTCGCAGGAACAGCCTTTTCTAGTTATTATTATTATTCCGTACGTTTTTGTGCGTCTAACTACTCCTGCATACTTCAACCGATTTCAACGATTTTCGTACCAAAACGTTCAGCTCGTTCTTGACATTACTGCTATGTCTCATGGTTATGGTACATTTTATACTTTTTGAAGTATTTGTACTTTTTTTGTGCGTTTTTTGCTCCCATTGAAATGAATGCAAATTCCTTCAAATTCTTAAAATTTTTCAAATTCTTCATATTCCTTCTAGTTCTTCTGATACAACTGATATCAATACTATTACTACAACAGATACTACTACTACTAGTACTACTGATACTACTACTACTACTGATACTACTACTACTACTACTACTAATGATACTACTGCTGCTACTGCTACTACTACTACTGATGCTACTGCTGATACTACAACTACTACTGATACTACTACTACTAATACAACTACTACTACCACTAGTACTACTGATACTACTACCACTACTACTACTACTACTACTTCTACTACTAATGATACTACTGCTGCTACTGCTGCTACTACTGATGCTACTGCTGATACTACAACAACTACTACTGATACTACTACTATTACTACTACTAATACAACTACTACTACTACTAGTACTACTGATACTACTACTACTACTACTGATACTACTACTACTACTACTACTACCAATGATACTACTGCTGCTACTGCTACTACAACTACTACTACTGCTACTACAACTATTACTACTACTAATACAACTACTACTACTAGTAGTACTACTGATACTACTACTACTACAACAAATTCCTTCAAATTCTTCAAATTCCTTCAAATTCTTTAAAAACTGATACTACTACTACTACTACTACTGATACTCCTCCTCCTACTACTACTGATACTACTGCTACTACTACTACTGAAACTACTACTACTACTACTATTACTACTACGACTAATGGTTCTACTGCTGCTACTGCTACTAGTACTAATGATACTACTGCTGCTACTGCTACTACTACTATTACTACTACTACTACTACTAGTACTACTGATACTACTACAACTACTACAAATTCCATCAAATTCTTTAAAAACTGATACTACTACTACTACTGATACTACTACTATTACTATTACTAATACAACAACTACTACTACTAGTACTACTGATACTAGTACTACTACTACTACTGATACTACTACTACTATTACTACTACAAATTCCTTCAAATTCTTCAAATTTTTTAAATTTTTCAAATTTTTCAAATTCCTTCAATTTTTTTCAAATTCTCCAAATTTCTTAATTTTTTTCAAATTTCTTCAAATGTTTCAAATTCTTCAAATTTTTCAAATTCCTTCAAATTCTTTAAAAACTGATACTACTACTACTACTGATACTACTACTATTACTATTACTAATACAACAACTACTACTACTAGTACTACTGATACTAGTACTACTACTACTACTGATACTACTACTACTATTACTACTACTACAAATTCCTTCAAATTCTTCAAATTTTTTAAATTTTTCAAATTTTTCAAATTCCTTCAATTTTTTTCAAATTCTCCAAATTTCTTAAATTTTTTCAAATTTCTTCAAATGTTTCAAATTCTTCAAATTTTTCAAATTCCTTCAAATTCTTTAAAAACTGATACTACTACTACTACTGATACTACTCCTACTACTACTGATACTTCTACTACTATCAATCAATCAATCAATTTTATTAGTCAACTGCAATTTGCATTACAATCGAAATTTCAGTTCCAGTACAACCGTCCATCACATACACTTAACAAACATTTTGGGGGAACTATTGACTGAGGCCTTGCGTTGCCAGGAACACACCGAGTCGGCCGCTGCTACATGAGCGCTAGCCGTGAGGTGCGTTCCCCAAACTGCCCCAGACTCCGCTTTACACGGGGTCCCTAGGCGCTGCCTTGAGATCTGTTGAAAAAAGATTTACACTGGGCGAGTGGAGGGAGAGAAAAAAAGACAGGTGCTGCACAATTTGTGTTTCCACACAAAATGTGAAGCATCCGACAAAAAAAAAACCTCATTTGCACAAAAAGCACAATCAATGACGAGACACATATATGCAGAAGGTAAACATTTGAGTTCTGGTCGGGTAAAGTCATCTGTATTTGTGAGCATATGTGTGTCTGGGTGCATGTTGTGTGGAAATCTGTATGTCCATGAAGGCCGTCCTCCGGCAGGCAAGTGTCCTTGGTGGAAAGTCTTATCACTCTGCCGCTCCGGCTTGACTCCTCCACAGATGTCCGCAGGAATGTGGGGTAGCAGGGAATTTGTGCGATGTCGCCATAACAACCAGGGAGAATTTGATAGCGGGGAGTCCGATTTGAAGAAAACAGAATTTGTTATGAGAACAAGCTGACACCAACTTTTCTGTCAGCCTTAGAGTCTTTTCGCCGCTGGCTCCAGGATCCAATATTCCAATAATCCAATCGATGGGCTAGTAACGTTCACACTTCCAGGTTTTATCCCATCTCACCTCTGTACCACAACCGCGGTCAGCTTATCAAGCCGTCCGTTTTGTTCATTCAACGACCTCGTGATCGCGTCGACTGCCACTGGCAGTCTCATCAGGGCCATATTTACCGCCAGCAGCTTACTACTACTACTGATACTACTACTACTACTGATACTACTACTATTACTACTACTAATACAACTACTAGTACTACTGATACTACTACTACTACTACTACTACTACAAATTCCTTCAAATTCTTCAAATTCCTTCAAATTCTTTAAAAACTGATACTACTACTACTACGGATACTACTACTACTACTACTACTGATACTACTACTACTACTACTACTACAACTTCTGATACTACTACTACTACCGATACTACTACTGATACTACTACTACTACAAATTCCTTCAAATTCTTCAAATTCCTTCAAATTCTTTAAAAACTGATACTACTACTACTACGGATACTACTACTACTACTACTACTACTGATACTACTACTACTACTACTACTACAACTTCTGATACTACTACTACTACCGATACTACTACGGATACTACTACTACTACTACTACTGATACTACTACTACTACTACTACTACAACTTCTGATACTACTACTACTACCGATACTACTACTGATACTACTACTACTACAAATTACTTCAAATTGTTCAAATTCTTCAAATTTTTCAAATTCTTCAATGTTTTTCAGCTATTTTCTTCTTCTGCATGGATCTTCTGCATCTTCTCCTCAAATCATTCTGCAGATTAGCATTCTCACTCGCTGTTGCGTAGGAACAGCTTTTTCTAGTTATTATTATTCCGTATGTTTTTGTGCGTCTAACTACTCCTGCATACTTCAACCGATTTCAACGATTTTCGTACCAAAACGTTCAGCTCGTTCTCGACAAAGTATTTGTACTTTTTGTGCGTTTTTTGCTCCCATTGAAATGAATGCAAATTCCTTCAAATTCTTCAAACTTTTCCCACCTGCAGCGGGCCTGTCTACAGAAGTGCAGACACTTTGCTCACAATAAGTCCCATTGGATTATAATGGAGAACTTTGCCTTGAACAATGCTTCATATCTCCTGATTCGTAAATGGTAGAGACGTAATTTTTTCTGTGTTTATTTCCTAACAGATAGGGGAAGAAGACAAGCTGGAAAAAGTATAATAAAGGCATAAAACATTATGATATAAAGGGGATTTTTATGGATTTTCAGAAATCCTCTAAAAACGGTCCCGAACAAATCGCTGTAGCTGAAAAAGTATAAGAGATATCAAAATAATTCTTTCACCGTGAGTATCAGCAGGCTTTTGAGGACTATGGTGCTCATTTTTATGTTTGTACAAGAATCGGTGTAGGAACAGTGACGATGTAAAAAAGTGGATGATGTGTAAAAATGCAGCTCCAAAGCGTTTTTAGGATTTTGCACATTCGCTACTCCCGAAGAAATTGTTCCTGCGGCAAAACTGTAACAGTTATCCACAAAATTCCTTTTTTGTGAGTGCCAGAAGGGTTGGGATATTAATTTGTGAAAGTCTCATGCCTGTACATAAAACGGTTTAGGAGTAGCGACGATGCAAAAACATGTGATGTTTTGGATTTTCAGACATCATTTTTCAAAACCGCTCCATAGAAAATGAATGGGGGAGGTTTTGGATTTGTGTCGCTCTGGGGTGATTTGCGGAAAATCTATAAATGCCACACTGATTACTCCTTTATAGTACTTTTGAAAGTTCTGAACCCTTTTTAAGTACCTTATCAATTGTATTTTAACTGCAATCCATTTTACACTAATGTCTTTTAAAGGCATACTATGCAACATTTTTCAGTTAATTAATGTGTTCCATACCGATTTGGATGATTAAATGAGTCATTTCAGGCCGAACAAAGGTTTTCTCGGCCGCCCTGGGGTTCTGTGGGGGAAATACCGCACTTGCAATTAAAAGAGCTCACGGCCCGCACACACAGAAGTCTCGCTTTATGGCGAGAACTCCATGTGTTTTTGCCCTGCCATTCACTATATAACCGAAGCGAACCTCCGCAGTGAAAGAGTTGGATCGGTGTTAATAAATATCAACATGGATGACCTGGTATTCATGGAGGCTGATGTCCGTTCAAGCTAAAACTAGTCCGACGTTCACGCTGCTGGATTCTGACTATCGCGATTAAATATTTTAATCGTTGCCCACCCCTAATATATATATATATATATATATATATATATATATATATATATATATATATATATATATATATATATATATATATATATATATATAGTTACGGCCCAAGGCCTTTCCTCCCTGTGAAGAGCTTCTAATTGGTGCTGATTGGAAGTGTGGAGGCAGCTGGCCAGACTGACGTCGGCAAGCTTCCTCACCTGACACCCCTGATATGACAGAAACAAGTTAGTTGTAACCACTGCCAAGTTAAACTTTGGTATTGAACATAAAATGGTAATGCTGCTCCCTGCTGTTACCTCAGAAATTGCCTGTTTTTGGTAGATTTTTTCCCCATAAAGAGAATTCCCTGTCAGTGGCAATAAGCTTTAATTTATTATTATTGCTATTTTTTGTTTTACATGTTTAAGTTGAGCTTTACACTAAATATGTGTTACTGATAAGTGCTACAAATGTTACAACACTTTTGTGCATATGGCAGCATTAAAATAAAAGTGCTCTTTACACTACTTTTGAATTCATTCTTGGAGTTTGTAAATACAATGCGATTAATCGCATCAGGGCGATTAATCGCGATTAAATATTTTAATCGTTGCCCACCCCTAATATATATATATATATATATATATATATATATATATATATATATATATATATTATATATAGTTACGGCCCAAGGCCTTTCCTCCCTGTGAAGAGCTTCTAATTGGTGCTGATTGGAAGTGTGGAGGCAGCTGGCCAGACTGACGTCGGCAAGCTTCCTCACCTGACACCCCAAGCTCCGCTCCAGGCCAGCCCAAGCACCAGATGATCAACCCCAGCTGGGAGCAGCACAGATCAGACCAGCCCGAAGGAGCTCAGCTCATTCTTTCTTACTCTCCTCTCCAACCAGTTATGATTTTTGTTAAATAAATCCCATTTTAAGTTATCTCATGCGGGGCTTCCCTTTGATTTGTTTTGGTCCAAGAGCCTGGCCATAACAAAAAAAATATCTATCGATTAAAATATTTATATTTGCAGATGCTCTGTGAAGGCATCAGAGCTTTGTTAGACATTATTGAATAATATATATTATTCAACAATATATATATATATATATATATATATATATATATATATATATATATATATATATATATATATATATATATATATATATATAATGTCTAACAAAGCTCTGATGCCTTCACACAGTAGATGCAATTTTGGAGAGACTAAGACTCAAAAACATGGACGTGTAGACCTGTATCTCTCTAATATTAGAAAAATCACATTCTAATATAAACAATATCTTTTAATCTTACTTGTGAAAAGTTATCCCTCGAGCCCTGACGTCAATAGTCCGATTTAAACAAAATACGCCGCACAGTGCTGAGGTATCGTTAGTGTGTTCAGCTTGAATCAGCAGGTTAGGGTAGCAGGTCGACCGCCCCAAGATGGCGGCCGTAATTCCTGCGCCACGACAGTCAATGCGGGGTCTACTCTTATATTATGTCTATGGTCTCACGCAACCAGCAGCATCATTAGCAATGCTACAGCACGACACTTTTCGCCCGAGTTTTCCTTCTTTAACTATTAATCTTATGGTATGACTAATGTTATTTTAAGTCCATATATTTCCCACCCAGCTTACCTGCAAAACAGAGAAATACCGCAGGTTACAGAGCTGCCAGTGCGTCCTCTGTAAGCAGTCTTCTCTTGCGCTGGCCAACTTCTTCTGCTGGTCAGAGCGTGCGCTACTGGTACAAGCGGCACCGAGCACCCTCTGCTGGCGACACTTATATCATACTTTTTACTAACACTGTATAAGTTGTCCTTAGACCTTAAAATAAAATTAAAAAAAAAAGGACAATTTGGGGGCCCCCCATTGCACCAGTGGGCCAAAGCGGCCCCTTGTTCGCCTATGGCTGTGACTGGCCCTGGCTAGCTCTCTGCAACATGGAAAACTCACAACAACTGCAGCTCAATTTGGGGAGGGTTTGGGGTTGTTGCCGGTCTGAGGTGATTTGCGAAAAATCTATAAATCGTACACCAATGAGGGTTACATTTCCTGAATCCAGACACAAAGACCTACATTTTGATGTATAATTTGTCTACGTAGAGTGAAAATTGAGTGAGTAGGCTGAAGTTGTTCGGTCTTTTTTACATTATTTTGACTTTGGGGTTGTTGCCGGTCTGAGGTGATTTGCGAAAAATCTATAAGACCTACAGCAATGAGGCTTACATTTCACTAATCCAGACAGAAATACCTACGTTTTGATGTATAATTTGTGCACGTAGATCGAAAATTGAGCGAGTAGGCTAAAATTCATTGTTTCTTAGACAATTTTGTCACCAGGGTAGGTGAAAATGGCGTGATGAAAAAAATCTATAAGTCCTACACCAATGAGGTTTACATTTTCTGAATGCAGACAAAAAGACCTACGTTTTAATGTATAATTTGTCTACGTAGAGTGAAAATTGAGCGATTAGGCTGAATAATAATAAAGAAACCCTTATTAGGTGCATAGTATAAGGCCTCCACCATGCATTTTCAATGCATAGGCGGGCACCTAATAATAATTATAAAGAAACCCTTATTAGGTGCATAGAATAAGGCCTCCGCCATGCATTTTCAATGCATAAGCGGGCGCCTAATTATAATTTGCTATTATACTTTTAATAAGAAATCGTCCAAACACAAATTGTAGCTATAACAAATATAATTGAAATGGTTGTGATCCAAGGGCTGAGTGTGTAATGATTAACACTAACAATGCATTTATTAATTAGCTGTTATGAACTTATTTATGCTGGAAAAGTGTGATCTGTCCGGTTGTTGGCCGATTAGACTTATCCAGCAAACGTTGATAACTCAAATTATAATTACAATTGGAGTTTTAACCCTAACTTCTTTATTACAAACCAATGAAAATGAGTTGTTAACTCAAAAGAGGTACTTCTATTGCTCTTAGAGTCCATTCAACTTCTGGACCAAAATAAACACAAACAATTACTATTTCACACGTTATTATTTATTAAACTAACAATTCCCTGTCACAGCAATTATTCTACTTAATCAAACACTAGGAAACACTACTCGCTACTCAAAGAACATGCAAAAGAAAATAAATGAAAATAAAACAAGTCAAAAATTGATTAAATGGGAGGTAGTACTGCTTAAATTAATTCACAGTTGTTTAAGACTGATTGACATTACATTCAAGAAGTCGGCACTTTTACATAGCAGCATTGAAAGACAAAATAGCTTTGAGATAGCAACACTGGGGTACCGAAAACAGACCTGAAGCCAGATGGTGAACGCTTCTTTACTCCACAACAAGCTAAGCTAACTGTTTAGAGCTACACTGTCCTGCTCCAAGATAGTGGGTATGACGACATACGACCTACGGCCTCGCGTGGTATGTAAGGGGGCGGCCCTAATGACATATCTAACGCGCCCGGCCTAGTTTGGGCGGACTTCTGATCAGGAGGCGGTCTCGCTTCAGAACAAAGGCGCTTCAAAGGAAAATGCGGGAAACCGAACACGGACCAAAAGAAGGAAAGATGAAGAAAAGGAGGAGAAAGGAAAGTCGGCTATCGGCGTAGCCAGTTTATCATCAACACAAAAACAGTACAGCCACAATCACTTATGAAATGCATGCACACACATTAGAAATATCCAGCACGGTTAAACAAAACTCCCTTTCGGAATAATTAAGCATTAACACTATTTTCTAATAGGTTCTGCCCAGGCACAAAATATCTCACCTTATGGGTGAAAAAGAGAAATAAAAGGGAAAAGTCCTTTTTACTTGTGTTGCCTGAGTGAGGATGTCCCAGCAGTCCATAGGTCCGTGGCTCCAACAGCGCGGAAGAGGCAGCAAAGGAAAAAGAAAAAAAACACACAGTCTCAGGATGCTCTGCAACGCTTTGTTTGGCCAAAACAAGCGGACGGATTCTGACGATCGCTGAAAGATAGAGGCTTCCAGTAGGATCAAAAATTAATTAAATTAGTTTAAAAGTTGGTTCAGCAAACTCTCGGACCAGCGAGGAATCGAACCACGTGCCACGTGGGGGAAAACCCAACAGGAGAAATCCAAGGGCTGGCGGCTTGCCAGTGAAGAAGGCTGAGATGAGCACGTTGGGCGCTTTCATGTCCTTTCATAGCAACGAGATAAGGTTGCCATTGGCTGGACCCCAGGGTGACCGTGTTGGATGCTGGGAGCTGGGGTCTGTCATGTCACAAAGATGGCATGTAATGGCAACATCTTTATTACCAGAGGCCAATTTAATGCCATCCAGATTAGGTGATTGATTAAAAAGTTTATTTTTTTTTTGAGGACTCTGGTCCAAAGATTACAACTTCTGTCTTGTCAGAATTTAAAGCAGGAAATTTAAAGTAATCCAGGTTTTGATGTCATCAAGACATGCCTGTAGTCAAAGTAATTGATTGGATTCATCAGGATTTATGGATAAATATAGCTGAGTGTCCTCAGCATAACAGTGGAAATTAATCCCATGCTGTCAGACGATTTTTCCAATCGGAAGCATATATATAGTATAGAGAATTGGTTTAAGGACTGAACCACGTGGTACTCCACAAGTGACCCTAAAGTTTGAAGAAGATTTGTTACTTACATGAACAAACTGGAATCTGTCAGACAGATAAGAAGCGTGCCTGAAGTGTGTGATTACTTTGTAAATGTACACATACTTTATTAGCTACTTTCTTAGGAATTTTAGATAGGAAAAGAACATTAGATATAGGTTTATAATTTATCAAGTCATCTTGATCAAGAGAGGGTTTCTTAAGTAAAGGTTCAATAACAGCTACTTTAAAAGCCTGTGGTACATATCCATTTAATTAGGATAGATTAATCATGTCTAAAATAGGGCCACTCATCAAAGGGAATACCTCCTTAAACAACTTGGTTGTGAATGGGTCTAACATACAAGTAGAGGGTTTAGATAAGGCTAAGATTTTAGAACACCAGATCTAACAGGACAACTCAAAAAGCTCTACTGCGTCTAATCAATTCAAAGACTGATCAGGTTTTCCTCAAACGCTTACTTACTGAGGATGAAGTAATCATGTTTGGGAGGATGCCAATGATTTTATTTTTAATAGAATCAATTTTATTTATGGGTTAGGGTTAGTTAATGGAATAGATAGATCAACATCTAACTATGACTCTGTGTAAGTTTGGCAACTGTACTAAAGAGAAACCTAAGATTATTTTTATTCTCCTCTGTCAATGATGAAAAATATGCTGCTTTAACTCTGCAAAGGGTCTTTTTATACAACAGTAGATTATTTTTCCAGAATTGAATTTGAAGAAACAACATTGCTGCCTTTTACTGGGCCTTTCTGTGATACTGAGGGAATTAAAAGGGGGACAGACCTTTTACAGTTTGATACAAATTATCTTATAAAGCCCTACCATAATGAAACCTGCTTTCGGGAGTGAATAACTCAGTTAAATTGAAATTAAGATAGGACAAGTTTGTGAGGAAATACTGTTAATTCTTCACAATCAATGCCATATCAGCACAAGGTCCAACGTATGAAGGCAAGAGTGCTTCGGTTTATGCACATTTTGAGCAAAACCAATTCAATCTAGGATGGTATTAAAAGCTACATTAAGGTTATCACAGTTATCATGTTAAAATCCCCTATAAAAAAAACCTTGTCAGTGTTTAACACTAAATCAGATAAGAAGTCTGAGAACTGATCTAAAAACTGAGCGTAAGGGCCTGGTGGACGATGCAAAACAACAAACAGAAGAGGCTTTATTGCTTTGCAGTTCAGTGTTTCCCGCAGGAATTTGCTTAGGCGAGGCGGTGAGTTGTCGGAACAAGTTTTGCGCGGATGACTGGCGGAGGGGTGGCGGCAGTGATGGCGGTAGCGGCGGTGGGCGATGGAGGCTGGGGGCGGCGTCTGCATCGATGGAGACGCCAACGGTGAAGTCGACCTGCTTCTCGCTTTAAAGTATCCATGTATTTTTGCCTGTTTTTTCCCTGCCATTCACTATATGCACGCGAGAAAGCAACAACAAAAAACCGCGTGTTAACGTAAAATAAACATGCAAGCATATCGAGTTAGTTTTTTTTTTTTTTTTTTTTGGAATGTTGCCGAGGCTGTAGCGTGAGTTAGCGTGAGATAGTGCTGCGGGAAACAGTTAGTTTGGATGAGGGAAACTAATGGATAAAGGTTCAAAAGAATTGTAGTTAATTGGCCTTGGACTAATTAATTAGACAGAAATATGGTTGCTACTCCTCCTCGTCCTGTAGTTCTGGGAATGTGGAAATTTAAATAATTAGAGGGAGTTGAGTCATTTACATTAACGTAGTCCTCTTGCAGCCTTTTTAGCCAAGGTTAAAAATCAAGGTTTTTAACCTTGATTTAAAAGAACTCAGGGTTTCAGCATTTTACAGTCCTCTAGGAGTTTATTCCAGATAAGTAGATTAGACCGGTTTGTTATTTTTTTTCTTCTTCCCTTTTTTATCATTGCTATAATTATGTGTAACTGTCCGTGTGTTTGCCACTGTCACACCCGAATTTCCCCATTGCGGGACAACAAAGGAATTCTTATATTTATTCTTGTCCTAACCGTCCCGGTAAGGCCAGAGGGGTGGCAAATACCTCCTGGAGGTGACTTTTTACCCCCACCTTAAGCTGTCAGTGTTTTTCGCTTGCTGCTATAAAGCATTACTGTGTGCCGTTAACTGTAAGGCAATTTTTGAGAAACAGTAGAATAGAAACATAAAGAATCAATTAAGCTTTGAGTGATTAATTCATGCAACACAGTAAATTGTGTTTTAAAAAGGACTGACTTTCGGAACTCTGTGCGACTCCTGGCAGACCCTGAAGATTGTTTTGTTTGCTTGGGCTTCTCAGTAAGTGTGGTTTACCAGCACAGCTAACTTTGTATATTTATACCATGGTCTGGGTGAATTCCCAATTCTGATTTGCTGCTGGGTGTCTGGTAAAGAGTGTTGGTGTGTTTTGGTCAAATAGCATGACCTAAATTATTGCGCTGGCTCAAACTGCAAGACAATTGACAGTTGAAATTATACTTTCTAGGTTCTGTGGCCAGGGCTGGTTACCCTGGCAACACGTCTTAACGAGAGATAGTTCACTCAGCCACTTCTTGTAAAAAACTTACACTTTTAAGTGTGAAAAAAACATTAGAGTATTAATAATAATTAATAATTGATTTAGTATTTATTTATTTCGTAAGTGACCATGGTGTAAGTGGGATAATGCCCTTCGAGGTGTCCATTATCAGAAATTAGTGGACGACGTGGAAACATCCATTAATTTCTGATAAAGGACATGTCGGAGGGTATTATCCCGCTTATAAGTGAACCTCGTCTGGCATTATCCCTTACATGTATCGTTTGTTGAAGTTCTCCGTCTCTGTGACGGATTTCCATCTATTGAAAAATGAGAGCAAAAAATAGATCCACTTGGTTCCGTTTAGACTTTTTATTCAAGGTTTTAAACTGAAGTTGCTCTGAAACCTGACAGAGCCGGGACATTAGCAAATCAGAAAGAGAATAGGGCGGGTCTTTGCAAAGTGGACAACTGCCAGGCTGAGGTTTATTCGTGCTCCATCATTTTAACTTTTGGAGGAACATCTCAAACTGGCCACAGATAGACTGTTTTCTTTGGATATATGTGAACCAGAAAGTCAGAAAGTTCAGCTGATTGAACATCTGTGAACAATTCCCTCGGAAACTATGTCTATTGCTACTTGTGTCTCTTATCGTTAAATTAATTAGGGGTATTTCTACCTGTGGCCATGTCATTTGTCAGTGTTTATTCCCTCGCTTCCAATAACTTAGCTGATAAACTTAGGTAAACAACCAGGCATCTCCTTGTGATTTGCTATTACGTTTTATTTAAAACACGAAGAGTAACGCACTAGCTCAGGGTAATTTAGCATGACACGCTTTTATTGAACAAAGGTCGGATGTGTACCGTTGACAGCAGTGTTGAGAATAAATGGAGATGGGCTTGGCTGAGAGAAATGGATGAGAAGATTGTTGGGTAGTGGTAAAGAAAGTTTAAATAAAATTATTCAACATGCACTTCTATGAAACAAAGAACCCAGAGCTGCAATAATCGTCAGGTATATATATATATATATATATATTTTTTTTATTTAATTTTTATTAAATTTATGTAACCAGGAAGTCCCTTGAGATTGAGATCTTTTTTTCGAGGTAGACCTGGCCAAGACGGCACACCAGTTAAGATACAAACAGAAGTACAACATAGATAAAATCTCACATAGAGGAAAAGACAGGTCACATAGGGCAACAGACTGGTGACCTGTCCAGGGTGTACCCCGCCTCTTGCCCAGTGAACGCTGGAGATAGGCACCAGCACCCCCCGCAACCTCATGAGGGATTAAGCGGCTTGGAAAATGGATGGATGGATGGATAGATAAGATATATATATCTCATTATAACATAATGGAAAGAAATTAAATATATAATAATGATAGTATAATGATATGTTATCATTATGTTATCGTTATTATATATTTTGTTATAATGATATGGTATGTTATATTATGTTATAATGATAACATATTAATGATAACATAATATTCATCAGGGAGATAAGTATATATGTGTATGTATGTATATATATATATGTATGTGTATATATATATATATATATATATATATATATATATATATATATATATATATATATATATATATATATATATATATATATATATATCCATGATGACAAGTGAGGCCAGGCCTCACTTGTCATCATGGAAAGAAAGAAAATATATAATAATGATAACATAATATAAATTGTGATTCACTCAGTCATTTGTAATAAAAGTTATTTTTTTTATCTAATTTCCTCATTTTTTTATCATATTCTATTTAAAATCGCAGACTTTTCGCTATTTTCCATGTAAATCCTTGGTGGCGCTTCATAGCGAAGCCGGTGAGGCCGCAGCGAGTTTGGCCTCCCCTGGGATTGCGCAATCCCATGTTAACTGCGCTGGCTTCCATTCTGTGAATGCATCTTCCTGTCTCTAGATCATACATTCAATTGTTCAAACGGTTATGAACTGATTTTCCACAATTTAATGTATGTGGATTACGAATTGTGTTTTGGTCATCAAAGTGTGTGCAGGTAACATGTTTTCATGCTGCTGGGCGATCATAAAAGCCCCAGCAGCATGAAAACCAAAGATCATAAAAGCCAAAGAATGGGTTGTAGGTGAGGCCGGCAGTTCCTTGGCCTCTAGCCAGGGGGCGCTCAAGGAGCACCGCTCGTGATCCTAAAACTGTAGAGAGACAGCAAGTTATGGATCTATTAATAGCGAGTTTTGCTAAACAAGTAAAGCACTAAAAAAACTAAACATACAGCCGGAACAAAACTGATCAAGGAAGGCTTTCTTCCCTGTCAGTGAGCTCCACTGAGACTGAGAGAGTTTTAAAACTGAAGATAAAGAGAACTTTTACAGGAAAATGACCGATATTTTTGTTCAGAAAGAGCGTAGCATGGACTTCATTTATAAGTAGAGGTAAGACAGCGATAATTATTCATGTTTTGTTTTTTGTGATGAAATGTGTGTAATGTCTGTTATATTTTTAGAATGTGTTACAAATGCAGAAATCCATCATAACTCACAAACTGTTACCAATCAAATGACAAATAATTTATTTTTATTTTTTTTCATCAAAGAATCAATATTTTTCCATGTATCTTGGTGAATTGATTTGGGTCAATCAATCTCCTTCAGCCCTCTGCAATGAGTCTACTCTGTAGAGTGTATATATTTGTAAATGTGACTCGGATGACGTCACCAGCTATGACGTCACCTCACCAGCTATGAATCCTACCGCACGTCACTGTTGTGTGTGTGTATATATATATATATATATATATATATATATATATATATATATATATATATATATATATATATATATATATATATATATCCATTGTATACATATACAATGAATTGGCTAATTTGTGCCTACAGATTGTCAGGATCCTCTGTGTTGTGTTCCAGTTTTCTGTTGATTGGACTCACCTGCGTTTAATTATCCCTGTCGTGTATATAAGTTGCCTCAGTTTGTTTCCCCGTTGTCGGGTCATTCTGTGTTCACCCTCTGCGTCCTCCTGTGTTCTCCCCGTGCTGCCTGAGGTCTTGTAAGTTTAGTTTAATTAAAATATCTTTGTTTAACCCCATGCGCCTGCCTCTGCCTCATTGCCGCCTAGGTCCTCGCCTCCTCATACCCTGACACAGATGTGTAAAGATTTTTACACACCATAAACAGTAAGAGAATCAGACTTGACTAAGTCATATTGCTGTCTAATCAAGCAGTTATGGGAACATGTTAATATGATGACAGAGCTATTGACTACCTTGTCTTCTTGGGTTTAGTGAGAAACATTGTGCCTACAAACTGACACTTACTTGTGGTGACTTGTTGTGCTTTTTAAAGATTGAGGACACCTTTCCGTGTAAACCAGCTGTGGAAAATATGCTGTGTTAAACTAAACTCTATACCGTCATGAAAAAACCTAAACTAAATTTAATTTAGCAAGTTCTCGTGTGGTTCGTTTAAAGTTATGGAACGACACTTTCTGTGTTGCTAGAGTGTGATACACAAGAATAGAGGTGCAGTCATAGTTGAACCCTTGCCAAACTTACCTGTCTACCACACTGCCCCACCTGTTTTTGTGTAGTAAGACTGTGGGAGCAGCACATGGAAAAAAACATTTGTCTCGCTCAGGCTCTTAGGGGGTAGTGGCCTGATTTTGTTAACACCTCGTGAAATTGAGTGGATTTTAGTTAACACGAACAGTTATATTCCATCCCACAAAGGTAAGAGAATTTTTACATTTAATTGGTTTAGTAAGTAAGTAGAAGAGGAATTTCATATTGAAACCAAAGCCTGGTCTTAATTTGGTGAATTGTATTTTTAGAGTTAAAGCTATGGTTTGAATTGAAATGAGTTTAGGTTAGGGTTAGGAGCTTACTGTATAGGGTTAGTGCCTGGGCATAAATTGAGTTACTAAAATGAATGTGATGTAAATATAAAGTTATAACAGTTTAGAATACAAACATTGTTCTTTATTGGGGTGTATACTTGTTTATTTTGCCTGTTACTGCCATTACTTGTATTTGTATACATACTTGTATTTTGAAGACCAGGGCGTTTTTGGGCCTGGTTATAAAGTTGCAGATCCCCATTTTTATAACTAGGGATAAGGGTTACAGTAATGGTTTGAATTATGTTCAAGTTGATAATGGGATTAGGGACTAACTAAAATGAAAATCAATACAAAGTTTTAATATGGTTAGAAATATAAACTTGCATTCAACTATATCTTCATAAACAGCAGTGTGGTGTGATTTTTGAAAGAGATATGAAAGAACATGACCCAGTCACAGCCTCATGATAGGGCATGAGGACTTTCTCCTCCTAAAGCAAATGATTGAAGATTCTTTTAAAACAGAAATTTTTCTTTCTGTCTCATTTACCTACAGATGTTTCGGAAAAAAGCATCTTCATCCTTGAGAGTGACAAGGATAACTGGAAGCTCAACATGTAATAAAATAATCTTATATTCTCTATAAAATGGGTGAAAGTGATAGACATCCAGCTTTGTCATTGGAAGCCACACAACCAAACATTTAATATTGATCCTTACCCTTTCCCCCTCACCAGACTCTTTTCCAAAGAAGCGGTCAATGAAAAAGTTATAAAATTTGAAATACATTTGGATTGGTTTCATTGACATCGTTGAATGTTGAGTTAAAAATGCATGTTTCTGTCTTAAAGGGAACATTTCCAATATCCTCTAATCAGTGTTGGAAATGTTCAAATGGCTTTGTGAATGTCGTCAGTTTGTTTTTCATGTCATGATGAGCCTTTGTCACAATGATCTTTACTCTTCAGTTTTGACAGATTTTTTTACATCCCTTGTCACACATGCACTGGACAGCTGATTTAGTTTCCATTTGTAGATGTGCGGTCCCATTAAAATATTTCATGAAGTGCAGGTTCAGATGCACTGCGGATGTTAGGCTCAAGTACATTGTGGAACTTTCTAAGTATATTTTACAGGTAACCAAGTTTTAAAGATTAGACTTTTCAGTGATTTGGTTTGTGCTGATACAATCTAATCAAAGGTTGCATAATGGTAAGAAGATAAAAGGATAAAGAATATTGATTAACTGGATTTCTTAACCAAATTGTATGAAGGTGCTGACAAAAGTGGAGGAAAAGCGCTGGACCGATTAGCTGAATGTTATTTGTGCCAGCCTGAATAACATTCAGTTATTCGCTTTCTTCACTTTCATTTGGAGGGGTTTTCAATGAAAACCTGTCCAATTTGACCGGTTTCATCTTCCCTATCAGAATTGATCTGAAACAAGTTAAACAACTGTCATAAAATAGCATTGTCGCATGCGAGTTTCTTCCACATTACCATCATTTTCCTTATTTGTCTTGTAGAGATAACAGATGTTCATCATGGCATTCTCTATGTTCACAAGTGGTGGGATGTCTGAAGCTGGCTCATAAGCCTAATTTTAGTTCTCAAGTCAAAGCAAAAAAAAATCGAATGCTAGACTGCTCGTATCTCAAAAAACATTTTATTAGGGACCCTTGTTAGTGAAGGTGCACCTGTATTTTGTTTGGCCGCCCTTGTTTTTCAGCACCGCCTTAACTCTTGGGCATGGATTTCACTAGAGCTTTACATGTTTCCGCAGGAATCCTCTTCCACTCCTCCATTATAGCATCAGGGAGTGGGTGAATGTCAGAGAACTTGCTCTCTTCCACCTTCCATTTGAAGATGCCCCAAAGATGATTAAAAGAGTTTAGGTCTGGAGAGTTGCTTGGCCGGTCTAGCACAATTATGCTGAAATTGTTTAGCATGGTAATGATTGTCTTAAGGACTGTTTTGGATTGTGACTATGTTTGAATACTGCCCTGTGGCCAAGTTTCCAAAGGAAGGGGAACCTGCTCTGCTTCAGTATGTCACAGGACATGCTGGCATTCATGGCTTCTCCAACTAACTCTAGCTCCTTACAGCCGGCAGTGATCATGCAGTCCCTATCACACCACCATGCTTGATTGTAGGTAAGGCACACTTGTCTATGTGCTAAAGGCTGACATGTTTTCGAGATTCCCGCAGGATTCCCGTGGGGCGAGAGTCAATTAGTAATAATCACGTGATTGGGACGGTACGAGATAAAAAGTTACTGGGAGCAGGAACCAGTATTTATCTAATTAATGTATAAATAAATTTAATTATCAATAGATTTGATTGAACACAACAGTATATGAAACACTAAATATGACCTGTTGATTTCATTTCTTGAAATCTCCCTTAGCTCTCCTTTACCCTCCACACCCCTTTCCTTACTGTTGACCAAGGTCAGCAAATTTAGCTATTTTATCTGACCAGAGTTGGGTTTAGTGAAATTGGATGAGACAAACCATAAAGACACAAGGAGGGAGCAGAGAAGTAGCAAAGGAGCAAAAGGTACCAAAATTATGGATACGTTTGTTGCAACATGCACAACTACAGGAGCAGGACTGTCAACTTCAGATGCTTAAGCAGTCCTATCGAGTGAGCAGGTGATAAGAAGCAGTAACAGAATAAGGAGGATTCAGAGGAGAAGGAGAGAGAAGTGCCGTAGCGGGTACAGATTGAGGAAGTCAGAATAGCTCCTAACAGCCCAGTAAGAAATAGCCGAAAATGTTAGAATTAGCAGATTGAATGAAGAACTAAGAATACCCTTATTTGTCTTACAGGGAAACATTTCTCTGTTACAGCAGAATTGATAAGTAATAGGGATTAAGTACAGGCATGCAGTGATAAAGAAAATGTGGCCTGCAGGTGTTTTGTGTTATTAACAGATCCTGAATGAGTAGAATCTAAGCTTTCCAATGTTGTCAAACTTGTGGAAATCAAAAAAGAATAGAAGAAGATATGACCATTTGAATGTTGCCACTCTGCACAGAAGATTGGTGGGAGCACAGGCATCAAAGTTTCTTTAGAATCACCTGGGAAGCCAGCTGGGCATTAACAAAAGATTTTAATCTGAATTAGGGCTGGGTATCAATTCAAATTTCAATAATTGATTCAGATTTTTAAGAATTGTTTCTTTTCAATTCAATTTGATCCGAACTCAAATTGGATTGCTGGCATTAAAAACATTTTTTAACCGTTACATGAATTTCATTAGTGTGTAGTTATGCAACATATTGATACTAGTATCATTAACATATTTAACTGCAAGTTAATAAAGTAATAGTAGCTAATGCCAGCTGTAAGGACCAACCTCTCTCCCTGTATCTTGAGACAATTGCTTTCACAAACATGCTATGGGGGAGAATACCCAAACAGATCCAGGATAGGAAACAGAGGACACCAATTATATCTACAGCTGCTACTTCTATTCAATTCAATTCAAAAATACTTTATTAAACCAAAAGGGAAAATAAATTTGGACACTAACCTGGTGCATTATTAAAAATGTGACATTAAAAATTCACCTCCCGGACTTGAGTGTGAAGGCTCCTGTGATGTATGTTGTGTCAATGCATCCGACCACTAAGTGGCACTTGGCGTTTTGTTTTGTTTGTGTCCTGCTGAGGTCTCAGAGCAGAAGAACTAATAAACAGACTAACATGGTTGTTAACATAGACATTATATACGTAGACGCCCTATTGGACGCTGCCGGCCGACGTGCCTACAGGGCGGCCATCTTGGGTCAGACCACAGATCAGACAGCTGCTGTCAGAATGAATAGGAGGCAGCTCAGATCTCATTTTAATCATATGTTCACAATGCTCGTGACCTTTCAGACAGATTATACATATTTATTCAGAACCAAAACTATTTAAACTGATGTCCAACCAGATGAAAAATGTACACGCACTTACATATTTTGCAGTTACATAGTTACAACAGCACTGATTATGGGGAAAAAAATCAACAATAAACTTAACGCATTTTAGAATCAAAGATATCACAAAATCATAGCAAAAAGAAAAATACTATATATTATTTTCCCCCATAAATCATGTATGTCCAATAATTTAGCACCATTTTGTTTGTGTGTATATATATATATATATATATATATATATATATATATATATATATATATATATATATGTATATATATATGTATGTATATATATATATTAGGGCTGTCAAAATAACGCATTAATTTCGATTAATTAATAAAAAAAAAATAACGGATTAAATTTTTTTTTAAAAATTCAGGTTATCTTTTTTTTATTATTATTTCAGTTAATGTCTCCTGTTGACGTGAGTTCAGTTTGACATTGGCATCTGTTTAGTTCAGTTTGTCTGCTGTTGAAAACAATTGTTTATGAATTTGATCTAATGACAGCTCAATTTTAAAACTAAGCCCTCTGTCAGTGATGTTTCAGTAAAAGTAGCATGTAAGATGGAAATATTTGGATGGATATTTTATGAATAGGCCTTTTTTATGAATGTACTTTGTTAAAAGAAATGCAATAAAAACATGTGTTGGGTTATCAGTTGTTTTTGAAACACAGCATTCTAGGGACACAAAAGAAAGATGCATTTACTGCAGGGACCTGTGTGGGGTAGGTTTGTGGTTGGGGGGTTTATCTTTACCTATTCCAAGGGAAGGCTCACATTCAATGAATTTGAAAAGCCCTGGTATAGGGTAGTTCACTGCTATTGTTTTCATCCGGGTTTTTCGCGCCTGCTCGTCGGACTGGAAGGCAGAAGGCGAGCACAGTGGCAGACGTAAACAGAGCAAACGACGAGTTCTCAACGTATTTTTCTTCTTTAGATAACATATGACAAGATCGTTTTAAGAGTAAGTTGATGGTATCAGATTGCCAGATACCATCCAGATACCGTCCAGATAGCGAGTCTGTGAATGCTGGCCAAACGATTTAGTCCGGCCCGGTGGCCAAATGCATTATCAGTATTCAACGGATTGCATTAGATACAGCCGATACTTTAATGTATCTAATGCTGATTATTCATTGAATCATTTGAATTTAAATATTTAAAATACTTTCACAGCAAAAATTATATGCGATTAATTTAGATTAATTAATTACAGAGTATGTAATTAATTAGATTAATTTTTTTAATCGATTGACAGCTCTAATATATATATATATATATATATATATATATATATATATATATATATATATATATATATATATATATATATATATATATATATATACAGGGGTTGGACAATGAAACTGAAACACCTGGTTTTAGACCACAATAATTTTTCTTGCAGGATAGTGGCCAGGTCACGACGTGATGCTGGTGGAGGAAAATGTTTCCTGACTCGCTCCTCCAAAACACCCCAAAGTGGCTCAATAATATTTAGATCTGGTGACTGTGCAGGCCATGGGAGATGTTCAACTTCACTTTCATGTTCATCAAACCAATCTTTCACCAGTCTTGCTGTGTGTATTGGTGCATTGTCATCCTGATGCACAGCACCTCCTTCAGGATACAATGTTTGAACCATTGGATGCACATGGTCCTCCAGAATGGTTCGGTAGTCCTTGGCAGTGTCGCGCCCATCTAGCACAAGTATGGGGCCAAGGGAATACCATGATATGGCAGCCCAAACCATCACTGATCCACCCCCATGCTTCACTCTGGGCATGCAAGTCTGGGTGGTACGCTTCTTTGGGGCTTCTCCACACCGTAACTCTCCCGGATGTGGGGAAAACAGTAAAGGTGGACTCATCAGAGAACAATACATGTTTCAAATTGTCCACAGCCCAAGATTTGCGCTCCTTGCACCATTGAAACCGACGTTTGGCATTGGCACGAGTGACCAAAGGTTTGGTTATAGCAGCCTGGCCATGGTTATTGACCCTGTGGAGCTCCCGACGGACAGTTTTGGTGGAAACAGGAGAGTTGAGGTGTACATTTAATTCTGCCGTGATTTGGGGAGTCGTGGTTTTATGTTTTTTGGATACAATCCGGGTTAGCACCCGAACATCCCTTTCAGACTGTTTCCTCTTGCATCCACAGTTAATCCTGTTGGATGTAGTTCGTCCTTCTTGGTGGTATGCTGACATTACCCTGGATACCGTGGCTCTTGATACATCACAAAGACTTGCTGTCTTGGTCACAGATGCGCCAGCAAGACGTGCACCAACAACTCTGGTACACACAACATTATGGGTGACTTTGGTATGTCACCCATAATGTTGTGTGCATTGCAATATTTTGAGCAAAACTGTGCTCTTACCCTGCTAATTGGACCTTCACACTCTGCTCTTTAAAATAAAAGTGCTCTTTACACTACTTTTGAATTCATTCTTGGAGTTTGTAAATACAATGCGATTAATCGCGATTAATCAGGGCGATTAATCGCGATTAAATATTTTAATCGTTGCCCAGCCCTAATAAATATATATATATATATATATATATATATATATATATATATATATATATATATATATATACACACAAAAACTTTTGTCATGACCAAGTACTCAACTCACACCACTCACCTCCGCTTTAGGTCTATTTGCTGTATGTATAAAACTGCTCTCTCACCCCTCTTGAGCAGGATGGGTGGCTCTCCATTTCTCAAGCTCGGGTCCTCTACTAGAGGACAGCAGTACAGCAGTACCGTGTTGCCCTTTTGTGTCGCATATGTATTACAAGACTAGTACAAAAGACAACAGCTTGCATCATTACATCATCTACTTCACACCTGTACATTAACTTCACTGGCTCACTGTCACATTCAATATAAATTAATCCTATCAATGTACATGGCGACCCACAACCTTGTCCTTTCGTAAATATCTGACGTTCATATCTACCACCGTGAATTCAAGTTCAAATTATTTACTATGCTATTAATCTTTTTGTTATTTTATTTAGTACCATGTTTATCCATAGGATGATCTTAAGGTGGTTATAAATAAAAGGATATATTACAACAAAATGTGAACACATACAAACCGTCCGTCCGTTTTCTTCCGCTTATCTGGGGTCGGGTTGCGGGGGTAGCAGCTTCAGTAGGGAGGCCCAGATGTCCCTCTCCCCGGCCACTTGGGCCAGCTCCTCCAGGGGAATCCCAAGGCGTTCCCAGGCCAGCCAGGAGACATAGTCCCTCCAGCGTGTCCTGGGTCTTCCCCTGGGCTTCCTCCAGGTGGGACATGCCCACAACACCTCACCAGGGAGGCGTCCAGGAGGCATCCTAACCAGATGCCCGAGCCACCTCAACTGGCTCCTCTTGAAGTGGAGGAGCAGCGGCTCTACTCTGAGTCCTCCCCGGATGACTGAGATCCTCACCCTATCTCTAAGGGAGAGCCCAGACACAGTACGGAGAAATCTCATTTCGGCCGCTTGTATCTGGGATCTCGTTCTGGGATCTCGTTCCTACCCTCATAGATGAGGGTAGGAACGTAGATCGACCGGTAAATCAAGAGCTTCACCTTTTGGCTCAGCTCTCTCTTCACCACAACGGATCGGTACAGCGCCCGCTTCACAGCAGACGCCGCACCAATCCGCCTGTGGATCTCCCGCTCCATCTTCCCCTCGTTCCTGAATAGGACCCCAAGATACCTGAACTCCTCCACCAGGGGCAGCACATCCTCCCCAACCCAGAGAAGGCACTCTACCCTTTCCTGGTTCAAGACCATGGTCTCGGATTTGGAGGCACTGATTTTCATCCCGGCCGCTTCACACTCGGCTGCGAACCACTCTAGTGAGAGCTGTAGATCACGCCCTGATGAAGCCAATAGGACCACGTCATCCGCGAATAGTAGAGACACAATCCTAAGGCCACCAAAACGGATCCACTCAACACCTTGGCTGCGGCTAGAAATTCTGTCCATAAAAGTTATGAACAGAATCGGTGACAAAGGGCAACCTTGGCAGAGTCCAACTCTCACCAGAAACGAGTCCGACTTACTGCCGGCAATGCGGACCAGACTCTGACACTGGTCGTACAGAGACCTGATTAAAGGGCCCGGTACTCCATACTCCCGGAGTACCCCCCACAGGATCCCTCGGGGGACACGGTCGAATGCCTTCTCCAGATCCACAAAGCACATGTAGACTGGTTGGCAAACTCCCATGCCCCCTCCAGGATCCTGCTGATGGTGTAGAGCTGTCTCAGTGTTCCACGGCCAGGACGAAAATCACACTGCTCTTCCTGAATCCGAGATTCGACAATCCGACGGACCCTCCTTTCCAGAATCCCTGAATAGACCTTACCAGGGGGGCTTTAGAGGGTGATTCCTCTATAGTTGGAATACACCCTGCGGTCCCCCTTTTTAAATTGGGGGACCACCACGCCAGTCTGCCAATCCAGGGGAACTGCCCCCGATATCCACGCAATGTTGCAGAGCCGCATTAACCAACACAGCCCCACAACATCCATAGCCTTAAGGTACTCAGGGCGAATCTCATCCACCCCCGGAGCCTTGCCACAGAGGAGCTTTTTAACAACCTCGGCAACCTCAGCACCAGAGATGGGAGAACCCGACCCAGAGTCCTCAGGCTCTGCTTCCGCAATGGAAGATGTGTTGGTGGGATTAAGGAGGTTTCGAAGTATTCCGCCCACCGACGCATGACGTCCCGAGTCGAGGTCAGCAGCACACCACCCCCACTATAAACAGTGTTGGTACCGCACTGCTTCCCCCTCCTGAGATGCCAGATAGTGGACCAGAATCGCTTCGAAGCCGTACGGAAGTCTTTCTTCATGGCTTCTCCGAACTCTTCCCACGCCCGAATTTTTGCCTCAGCGACCAGCCGAGCCGCCTGCCGCTTCGACTGCCGGTACACATCAGCTGCTTCCGGAGTCCCACAGGCCAATGAAGCCCGATAGGACTCCTTCTTCAGCTTGACATCTACCCTCACCGCTGGTGTCCACCAGCGTGTTCGAGGGTTGCCGCCGTGACATGCACCGACAACCTTGCGGCCACAGCTCCGACTAGCCTCCTCAACAATAGACGCACGGAACACGGTTCATTCAGACTCAATGTCCCCTGCCTCCCTCAGCACATGTTCAAAGTTCTCTCGGAGGTGGGAGTTAAAGCTCCGTCTCACAAGGGACTCTGCCAGACGTTCCCAGCAAACCCTCACAATACGTTTAGGCCTGCCAGGTCTGACCGGCTTCCTCCCCCACCATCGGAGCCAACTCACCACCAGGTAGTGGTTGGTGGACAGCTCCGACCCTCTCTTCACCTGAGTGTCCAAGACATGCGGCCGCAGATCAGATGAAACGACAACAAAGTCGATCATTGAACTGTGGCCCAGGATGTCCTGGAGCCTAGAGCACATGTGGACACCCTTATGCTTGAACATGGTGTTTGTGATTGACAATCCATGACGAGCACAGAAGCCAACAACAGAACACCACTCGAGTTCAGATCAGGTGGGCCATTCCTCCCAACCACGCCCCTCCAGGTCCCACTGTCATTGCCCACGTGAGCGTTGAAGTCCCCCAGCAAAACAAGGGAGTCCCCAGGAGGGGCACTCTCCAGTACCCCTTCCAAGGACTCCCAAAAGGGTGGGTAATCTGAACTGCCGTTTGGTGCATAAGCACAAACAACAGTCAAAACCCGTCCCCCCACACGAACGCGGAGGGAGGCCACCCTCTCGTTCACCGGGGAGAACCCCAACGTGCAGGTACCGAGATGAGGGGCAACAAGTATGCCCACCCCAGCTCGTTCCCTCTCAACAGGGGCAACTCCAGAGTGGAAGAATGTCCAGCCCCTCTCGAGGAGACTGGTTCCAGAGTGGTGCATCGAGGTGAGTCTGACTATCTCTAGTCGGAACCTCTCAACCTCGCGCACGAGCTCAGGCTTCTTCCCCACCAGAGAGGTGACATTCCACGTCCCAAGAGCCAGCTTCTGCAGCCGAGGATCGGAACGCCAAGGTCCCCGCCCTCTACTGCCACCCGTTGCACAATGCACTCGACCCCTTTGGCCCCTCCGACAGGTGGTGAGCCCATTGGAAAGGGGACCCATGTCGCCTCTTCAGGCTGAGCCCGGCCACCAGACGCTCGCCAACGTGCCCCACCTCCAGGCCTGGCTCCAGAATGGGGCCGCGGTGACCCGTGTCCGGGCGAGGGAACACGAGATCCATTAATGTTACTCATCATAAGGGGGTTTTGGGCTGCTCTTTGTCTGGTCCCTCACCTAGGACCTGTCTGCCTTGGGTGACCCTACTAGGGGCTTAAAGCCCCTGACAGCATAGCTCCTAGGATCATTGGGACACTCAAACCCCTCCACCACGGTAAGGTGGCAGCCCAGGGAGGGGACACATACAAACCACACTACTGAAATACTGAAGACAACAGGAAAAGGATTTAAAACTAATTTTGCCTTTAACATGTTAAAATAAAAAAAATGTCTAGCTATTTGCTAGTTTTACAGAGTTTATCATACAAATGACTATAAATTCTTTCTGTGTAGGTTTATATTCATTTTTATTCAACGTGTGACAGTTACTGCATCTCCAGTATTGACATTTTTGGAGGCCAGATGCTGAGTCAACACTTTACCCAAATTCAATTCAATTTTATTTATATAGCGCCAAATCATCATTAAGTAATTTCCCTCTGGGATTATTAAAATATTTCTGATTCTGATTCTGATCATAGTAGTGTACCGGTACATTAATAATTCTGTTCACATTTCCATTTGTTGACTCATCTGCATAAAAAAAAAACATATTTTTTTGCAGTTTGGCCAACAATTCTGTTTTATACTGAGCAGCAATGCCGTGAGCACAGAGATAAGGGAGATGTGCATTACATATTGACAGTCTTGAAAATGCTCTGATCTTCAGCAACCGACCTGATCAGGTCAAGGAGAGGCTGAGACATTGTGAGGGACAGGTCATCCTCGGCTATAAACGAACATGTACAAACTTTTTGGGTACACACACATTCAGTCATAGTTATAGGTGCTTCGGTTCTGTAGCTGTTTCACGTAAAGTGACCAGATCTCAAATGACCAAATGTGGGACAATTGGATGCTTGTGAGGGACAATGTGCATAACCAACACTATGATGAGGTCATACATTTTAATTGAACACAGATCGCACATTAAAATAATCAGTCTCTGCTTTGCCTGTTATTGCACAACAATTATTTATCACAACTCAAGAGTTTATAAAATGGCATTATGTAACTTTTTTCAAGTTAAATAAAACTGTTAAATTTTAGCCTTGTGACTGGCGACCTGACCAGGAGTGCCACCCCCATCCCCCCATGACCCTGTGTTACGCCAAGCTGCGTTTCCCTTGCACACCTGCATGGAAAAGAGGGTATGGAAAAAAATCTATGGAAAAAAAGTTTAATAAAATTGTTCTAACTCTATCAGAAAAAAATAACTTTTAAAGATGAACACTTTTTAATTAGAAAAATGTTATTAAACTATTTTGCATAAAGTTAAATATTGTTAAAGGTAATCTTGGCTGCTCTAGCTCATCTTTCTGGCAGTTGTAATAAAAATCAGTCCATAGTTCGACAGGAAGAATTTTTTTGAGCTGTGTTTCTTGTGCGACTCTCTTCTACAGTGTCGCTTCACATTGTGCTCCACGCCGTGTAAAAATAAAAAATAACTTTGGCCAACTTCATAAAAAGCTCTCTGAGAATCACCTTTGGCCTCACCCAGCTAGAAACCGTTCTCCAGTCTATGTTGTAGCTGCAGTTTCTTTTTTTTTTTGCGCTGCTGCATATCGATTGACGGCCGACACAGCTCTTACTGATGATTACTGCAGCTCAGCGTTCTTTGTTACAGAAAAGCACATGTGAAATATTTTTTTAACTTTTTCCGAATCTGACCCAGTCAAAAGCAGGACATTGTTTCAGTTTGTGGGACAACAGTGAAACACACAGGACAGTCCTGCTCAATCTGGTCCCCCTAGTTTCACAGGTAAAGAGGAGGTGTGCTGTGGAAAACGTGTGGTATTTGGTGGCTTATTATGCACACACACACACACACACACACACACACACACACACACATACCTGCAATGTTCCCTTGAAGCTGTGTATTCATGCGCACTGCAAATTTATTTCAATTCAGTTCAATTAAATTTTATTTACATATCGCCAATTCATGAAACATGTTATCTCAAGGCACTTTACAAAGTCAAATTCAATCATATTATACAGATTGGGTCAGATTATACAGATTGGTCAAAAATTTCTTATATAAGGGAACCCAGTTGATTGCATGAACTGGGTCCCGACAAGCAGCATTCACTCCTGGAGAAGCGTAGAGCTACTGGGAGAGTCGTCTGCATTGTTCATGGCTTTGCAGCCATCCCTCATACTGAGCAAGCATTAAGCGATAGCGGAAAGAAAAACTCCCCATTAACGGGAAGGAAAATCCTCCAGCAGAACCGGGCTCAGTATGAACGGTCATCTGCCTCGACTGACTTGGGGCTACCTCCCTGGATGATGTCACAGCTAACAGAACGCCAGACCAGGTGTACATACCATGAAGAAAAAAATTACAGAGAACAAAAAGGTAAAATATGAAATGACGACAAGCAATGCAAAACTGGAGAAGAGTAGAACTCAGTAGAGTGAGAGAAATAGGCCCTTATATCCTCCAGTAGCCTAAGCCTATAGCAGCATAACTATAAAGGTAGCTCAGGGTAACATGAGCCACTCTAACTATAAGCTTTGTCAAAATGGAAAGTTTTAAGCCTAGTCTTAAAAGTAGTGTGCCTCACGGACCAAAACTGGGAGTTGGTTCCACAGGAGAGGAGCCTGATAGCTAAAGGATCTGCCTCCCATTCTACTTTTAGAGACTCTAGGAACCACCAGCAGACCTGCAGTCTGAGAGCGAAGTGCTCTGTTAGGAACATACGGGCTAATCAGAGCTCTGATATATGATGGAGCTTGATTATTAAGGGCTTTATACGTTAGTAGAAGAATTTTTAATTTTATTCTTGATTTAACAGGAAGCCAATGAAAGGAAGCTAAAATTGGAGAAATATGATCCCTCTTGTTGATTTTCATCAGAACTCTTGCTGCAGCATTTTGGATCAGCTGAAGACTTTGAATTGCATTTTGTGGACTTCCTGATAGTTAAGAATTACAATAGTCCAGCCTTGGACTGCTGCGCAGTAAATAAAATCCAAGTTGGACTGTTAACAAAACAATAATTAACCAAGTTATATTGCATCATTTTGCAATTCTGGTGAGACTGTGTTCCACGGTTTTAAATCTGTGTGCCAGCTGCTGACCAGAGCGCACCAATGATTGATGGGTGGGGCAGACATCTTAAGAGTTGGGTAGGTTGCGGTGTGCGCCTTTGTTCCGGGCCCCATTTCAGAAAAAATGGCCGATCTACCCTGAGTAGAAAGCTGCTACTCTGAGTAGTACTACCTCACTCTGTCATTCTCAGCGTTTTCGGTTTCAGGTAACTAAACACAGCGTCTTATCAATCCTGAGTTGAACGCGAGCACGAGCATGAAAAAAGCCCTCCTCAATGGAACACAGATACTGTGATTCACCATGGCAATGACAGGAAATAAGAAGCCTGGAAGTGCGCATTTCCTGCAAGTGGAATTAGAAATCTTTAATCAAGGCATATGGAGAATATTAAACCATAAGAAACAATACTGTTGCTGCAGAAAAAGAGAGTTGGCGGCAGAGAATTGTTGAAAAAGTCAATGCATGAGTGATATGAGAGTTATTTGACAGAGAATTAAAGCTGTTTTCTCACACGTCACTCATTCAACACAAAAGGGGAAAGTGTGTGTGTGTGTGGGGGCGACGCACTGATTAAAAGGACATGGCAGCAAATCACGATGAAGTATGAAAATACAATTTAATCAGGTAAGATTACGTTCTAAGTATTTTTACGGTTAACCGTACTCAACTAAAGTATTCGTTGGCTATATTCAGCATATGCAATTAATGATGGGATAGTGTGAGTTATTGAAATAATTGATATGTTAATTTTTTTGCCAGCATTGTTCATCCATCTTTCCAAAAATGAGTTGACAGATTTTCTTGTAGGTGTATATATACTTTATATTAATCATATAGGCTATATTTATATTTTAAGTTGAAGGAAAGGTGGCGTTATTTAAATGAAGAAATGTGCCGTAGTCCTAACTGTGTTGGGGTAAAAAATATTTGAATAGAAACTTAAGTATATGAATGGAAAATTAGAGCTGGAAGTCTCAAATTTTGAAACAGAATAAATTATTGCTTTCATTCTGTGTAGTTCGTTTATTAATCTTGCGGGCAGGGTCCGAAATTAACACTCGGCAAACTTCAAATGCAATTAAATTTTCCGTTTGGCGAGTACATTTCAGAGGGCTAGCTGCTAAATGGCGAGTAAATGTTTGTACCAAATAAGCCATGTCTTTCAGTCATCATTTGGGTGGGTGCTTCTTTATGTTCCTCTGGTTTCAACAATCGCGCACCTACACAAACACTTGCACATGTTACGCGAGAACGACAGCAACTACGTCATGTCTGTTTGCTAACAACTAGAATTTAGCTCAGGATAATTACGTAGCGGGATTATATGGAGATTAGGGTGTTGTTAAAAATAGATTTTTCAATTATGAATCGATTCTTACATTAATTCCTAAAGATCGATTCATATAACCAAAGATCGATTTAAAAAAAATAATTCCACTGTGAACTTAAATGTGTGAGCCGACATTACTTGCATGGTACCGTCTGGTACTGAGTACACAGGAGGCAAGGGGTGAGAGCAGCTGACAGATGAAGCCTTCATTCAGAACCAGTCATGGCTGCATGCTGGATCAGAATACAGTTCTGCTAACCAGAAACTGTCTTAAAAGCCACTTAGTCTGTTTATAAGTTTTGTTCTTATTAATTCTGCATTTTTGTAATTACATGCGCTGGTTTCTGTGCCTCAACGCTCCTACTGACCCTCTCCTCTCCCTCCCCTTGGAGCTAGGGGCTTTTATCAGCAGCTAGCCTTTTGCTGAACCACTACATTTAATGTCCTTCCACCCGTAGCAAAATGTCCCAATTAAAGTCAGTAGGAGAGTTAGTAGTTGTGTTTCATGCACCTAGCATGTGCCTAGCACATGCTAGGCTTTTTATTTTTACCATGACCCGACAATCTTCTTATTTTCGTCCATTTCTCTCAGCCAAGCCCATCTCCATTTATTCTTTACAACATGGGTGCGGCCAGCCAGCTAGCCGACAGTTGATTGAGGTAAAAAAAAATCAACTGCAATTTGCCAACGCAGTACTACGGAGAGGGAAATAATGGATTCACTGGATACACTGAAAGCTTTTTAGTTTTGTCTCCAAAGAGTTTGTGGTTCAAAAATGTGTTATTCATGGGCGCTGCTTGAAACACTGGTGTGTGTGTGTGTGTGTGTGTGTGTGTGTGTGTGTGTGTGTGTGTGTGTCCTGAGAAGGAGCATGGAGGCTGCTGTGGCTTCGAGAAAGATGGGTGCTTGGCTTCTATCTCGGCCTTCTAACTTGACAGCCGCTGCAGTGTGGAGGGAAGCCCGAGCAGTGTGGAGGCTACTGGGGCTTCTTTCCCCAGTAGTGTAGAGCAAGTTGGAGCTTTGCTCCGTGGCAGGAAATGGATCTAACCCAAAGAACACTCCACCTAATCAGCCAGCACAGTGCGAATACCCGATATCCAGCCTATAAAAATAAAAAGCCATACATTTTAACTCCTTAAGGCGGTTCGGCACAGATCAGTCTCTTCTCCCCTCTCCTTCTGTCTAAATGTCCACTGAAAGTGGGGCTAAAAAGCCACCCCCACGAGGCGTTCATCAGCGTTCTGGCCTTACTGGGTCTGTGGGAAACCAAGTGGATTACAGTGGAGCAAAGACGGGGCAGGGCGAGTAGTGTGGTGCAGGGGAAGAAACGGCAGTGGAAAAGGGGCATACCTTTAGCTAGCTTTATTGTTGGCTCTGACGTCTATCATCTTCCACCTGAAGATACTTCGTAGTTTATCAGACAGGTTTAGGTCAGACCTGTTTGCTGAGCAATGGCCAATAATACAGATTTATGTTTGTTTTGGAGTGTGGACAGGTTCCAAAAAATTAGAAAATAAAATCTGGTTCTCTATAAAGTGTGTAAACAAAGGGAGGCATGAAGTGTGCCATAATCCTCTAGTAGATGGCTGCACTGACTTAGGACTTCGGAAAATATGTTGAACCAACAGCAGCAGATGGCATGGCTTTCCAAATCATAACTGAATATAGAAACTTCGCACTAGAACTCAAGCGTCTTAGACTCTGTTCATCTCCAGTCTTCCTTCAGACTCTGGAAACTTGACTTCCAATGAAGTTAAACAATTTACTTTGATCCAAACATATGCATTTGGACCACTGAGCAGCAGTTTAGTCCTTTTTTTCCCTAGCTGTAAATGCATGACTGTGGTATCTAGGTGTTATTGATGCAGTTTCTTACCATTTATTAAGTAATTTTATTAAGTTACTAAATTAACCTTTCAATAATGTTGATATTCACCTGTATTTACAAATGCATTCATTGCAGACCATAACCTCTCTTCTGCTGTTTCCTTGTTTTAAACATTTCCCCTTTCCCCATTTTTATTAAAATACAGACAGGGGGCGTAGTTTGTCCTTCCACGAGGTTCGTTGCCAGCGTGAGATGGAGATGAGGGCCGCAACTGAAGAGGCATCCAATAGCAGTGTAGCGGGTGGTGGAAGTACAGTCCTTCAGCGCCTCTTGCAGGAAAAGATGAATCGGAACTATGTCCTGCAACAGCAGCAACAGTCTGGAGGAGGGGTTGGGGGAGCAGCAGCTGGAGGAGGGGGTGGTGGAGGTAGTTATTCAGTACAAGGCCAGGTAAGCCCCTGTGATGATCATTCAGTAAGTGCTCATGTTGCACGGCAAGAGCCCCAGGGACAAGAGCTTCAGACGGACAGTGGCCTGGAGAAGGTTGGTGCAATCAGAGTTGGAGGGCATGGTGGGGGCAGTGGAGGTGGGGGATGTGTGGGCTCTTGTGGGGAAGCAGGTGGTGGAGTGGGTAGTGGAATTGGTGGGATCGCCCAAGGACAGTGTCCTAACCTAGAAGATCTCCCTACATATGAAGAAGCCAAAGTACAATCACAGTACTTCCGCAGCCACAGTTCCCCTCCTCAGCCTCAGCAACAGAGCAACCAGGCCCAGCAGCCGTCAATGTCGGCCTCAGTAGGTGCCGGCTTTTATGTTACTGGATTGAGCAGCACCAAAGTTCGTACTGAGGGTCGCCCAACACTGCAGCGTTTTAGTGGTGCAGGGAAGGTGCACCAAGATGATGGACTAAAAGATCTAAAACAAGGACACGTCCGGTCTCTAAGTGAGCGACTTATGCAGCTTTCATTGGCCACCAGTGGTGTGAAGGCACATGCTCCTGTAAGCAGCACCCCACTCTCTCCCCAGCTACCCCCGTCAGGGCAGCCTGGAGACTACTACAAGCCGCAGCATCGCGGTCCACCACCAGACTACCCTTTTAAAGGAATATGTTCTCCAGGCAATCATCCAGATTCTGGAGGGCACTTTTTTCAAGAACCAAGAATAAGTGATCTCTCCAGGGAGATTCCAACAGTTCGATATCAGCCTCCTCCAGAATATGGCTCTTTCAGGTAATGAACAGAGACACACACCAACATACATGCCGCACAAAAAGCCTTTCCTTTGTGACAACCAAGGTCATATCAGACATATCAAACAGCTGTGGTAGGAACGTAGAACTGTTCCTACCTGGAAGAGCTCCGAACTGGTGAAGCTTTGTAGTGAGAGAGTACTAATTTCTTACTGGTTGAATATTTCCAGCATTTTGTTTCAGTCATTTCCAATTTAGTTTATTTAGTGTATTTTTGTTTTAAAACAGAACATTTAAAACTTGCTCCCTAAAAGACAGGTCTTGCAGTTTTTATTTATTAAACATCGTGGATTGTTACAAACCTTTCCTGAGTTAATAATGGTTTTCATTCAGTTTCAAAGTTTAATCATTATAAAGTAGTCATAAATTATTTCTTCAGAAAGCCAATTGTAATCCGGGTTGTAGCTGCAGAAGGAGGACCTGCAAAGTGTCAGGGAACCTAATCTCTATTAACTGGCATACTGGTATAGTTCAAACTTAGACAATAAAATAGCATAGTAGAAAAAATGGTTAAAAAGGTTCTAGGAATTTGAGTTCTTGACAAAAAACATTCAGGAACCCATAGTTAAAATGCAACTATACAGTTGCACATTTTGATATGGGTGTTGTGACCAGGTTCTCGTTCTGTCAGAAGGAGGCATTAATGTATAGGTAATCTGCCATCTATCAATACCATGCTTATTTTCACCAATCCAAGCATGTCTTCCGTTTTTGTAGAGACATGTATTTATGTATATATAAATGTTGGAAAATATTTTTATTTTGCTTTTTTTGTTTACAGTATTTGTACTAAAAATTCTTCATTGACAGCAAAGTGGAACCAGAGTTAAATTCCTTGTTATATGAACCAAACTGGCGATCAAAGCGGATTCTGATATAGTTACTCGAGATGCACTCTTGTTAGAGTGAAAGTATTCACAAATATTCTCAGAGTCCTCTCAGAGAACTCATATCTTAGCATAAAATTACTCCCTACGAGTCTTAGCTTAAGAGTGATTCAGAAAGCTGCTGAGAGCAACTCTGAGTAAGGAAATGACAGACATTTTTATCTTAGTAAAGAGGTGTGGTTGACCCCATTGGTAGGTGTGACACTGTCTTTTAAGAACTAGGATTGGTTGATGGTACAAAAAAACAAAACACAAATGCGCTCCTAGTAGTCAAAGAAGAGAAATTAAGTGATTAGACTGGATTAAGAAATGTGTCATGATGATGAAACCTAGCAAAATAAATTGATTGTAACACAGCATCAAAATGTACCAACCAACTTATTCACATCCTCATCATTATTTTGATTTGCTTATTTATTTTTAGTCAGCAGTCATTGTATTGTTTTATCTATTTGATATGTGTGCACTGACCTGTTGAAATTTTGCCAGCTTGTATAAAGTGGTTGCATTTGGCAAAACAAGCGACATAAAATGGAAAAATAGGTGAAAAAAAACCCAAAATGTATAGCTGTGCTGTCCAGCGCACAGGTGCAAATTTAAAGCGTATTGCCACAGATCAATGCATCTTTTTCTCTGAGCGTCTTGGTTCTTTTTTGCGGCAGCCTTCTGGAAAGAGAGAAGCGCTCCTTGCAGCATCAAAAGCGAGGAAATTAAATCACACAAGCAAACTTCTAGATGACCATTTAGGCTACTGACAATATCATGCAATACAATAAATACTTTCTTACCTCTTTTATATATTCTATGTAAATGTCTCCACTTTTTATTCATGATTATTCAATATTTTTTCTCATTGTTTATTTATCCTCTATAAAAATTACGTTACAAGAACCGCGCCTCCTAACAATTTTTCACTTCAGGAGCTCTCTTAAGGCCTAAGATGCTTTGTGAATAACTTATCTTACCAAGGTAAAATACTTTTTCCTAAAATTAACCTCACTAAGAGCTACTTTTAGTCTTAAGACTCATTCTAAATATGGGCACGGGACTATATTATCTCTACTTTGACTTTTCAGACAAGATGTGGATTGTCTTTTCCCTTGACAGATTTTTAAAACACAATTAGAGATTTTTTTTTTTACTTTTGTTCTCCTTTTGAAAACAAAACAGGGTAACTGGTGCAAAAAGAAGCTAGCCACAGTCAGGATTCATTTGAGGATTACTGTTGTACAAGTACTCTCAGTTAACCAATGTTTGCTTTACAGTTGGCAACAAAGTATAACATATGATACTGGTGAAAGCCATGTATTGATTTATTTAGCATTTGAAGAGAGATAACTCAGTTAAGCATGGTTTTCCAGTAGTATCTCAGAAATGACTAGGACTGATCCTGTCGGGCTGGTTTCACAGTAGACATTGCCATTTACCGTTGAGCAGAGTCTAACAGTAATGAATTCCACACAGTTTTATTCATCTGTCATGACAAGTTGAGACATGAGAGGCTTCTGTCTGTTAGAATAAAGACAGGGATGTTTGCAATGCAAAAGCCACTTGATGCTTTGTGCATTGCAGTCCGGATATTGGGCTCGGTGCATATTTTAGTTTTGATCCATTTACATTAAGTGTGCCATGTTCCATATATGAAATTTAAAAATATGAATACATCATTATTTGATAGCAACTATGCTGTTGTGAAACAAGTGCCACATTCCCCACCCCCTTAGAGAGTTCTTGTGTATTTGCTTCTGGGTCACGAATCATTGATTTTGGTCAACAATTTTTTTATATATCATAGCTGTTCAGTCCCAATCCCTTGAGTTCCCTTCATATTGTGTGTGTTGAAATGCTCTTACTTTCACTATTAAACAAAGCCCATCAGGTCTGCTGATTTTATTATTGTTTTTCTTCAATTTTATTTCACCAAATGTTTAAGTGATCGCCAATCACGATCATTCAGGATTTTTTTTCCGGCCACATTTTTTCCTCAAAGGCGATAAGTCCCCACTATCCTTCCAGTTTTTAATAAGGCCTTGGACAGTTCTTAACCCAATTTTGGTAGTTTCTACAATCTCCTTCTATGTTTTCTCTGTTCAGGGGTGGAATTACCATTTAGGAAAAACTAGGCAGTTGCCTAGGACCCCTAGTTCCTCAGGGTCCCATACAACTCCTTGTACACGTATGTTTAATATAGTTATTACTTATTTGTGGATATTGATTATGTTTTTGATAAAATTCCTTTCGCTAAAATGCCCTCAGAATGCATATTGTAACATGTGTGTCACGGCCGACCCCTTTCAGTCGTCACTACAATGGATCAGCCCATCTTGCTGCGCATGTGCAGAAAGGACCCAGGAAGAAAACAAACCATATGAAAACAAACGCCGCAAAGAGGCGAGACGATGAGAGGAGGAGAGCAAAGCAGACTTGCGTTTTTTCTGATCCTGAAAAGCCAGAATTTTCTGTTCAGAACCCTTGGCCTGCCTCGTTCGTTAGTCGATCAGGGCTACGATAGAGGACCCGGCTTATTTCAGAGTCCCTGTGTAGCTAAGGACAGGTGGCACCAACTGCTGCAGCAAAGTGAGGAGCAGCAAAACCCAGGTTAAAGTTAGCTGACTGTAATCACTTATATTCATCCAGCAAGACGATAACTGGAGGTTTACCCAAATCAACATCACCAGGGTAATCATAAGGAACAGAGAGCAGAAGAATTTTCACCTGAGCTACAGGTAAATCTAAAAGCCCCAGCTATGACAGAAAACAGCAGGAATCCTCCCTGGGAGCTTCCAACTGGATTTTCATCATCATGTGAAAATATTTGGTCCTTAGATCTGTCATGATGCAGCCTAAAGGCTGCACTCTGAACATTTTCTGGCTCCTTCGCCAGTGCAGGCCTGATCAGGAACACCTGTCAGGCTGCAATTAACCTTGGACTCATTCCACCTGCTCACTCCACTATATATACTCACCTTAGTCTCTCCCTGATCACCGGTTCGTCTCCAGTCCTCTGACCATCATGCCTGTCTTGTTCCTGCTCGTGTCCTGGTCCTGTTCCTGTTCCTGTCTGTTCCCGTCTGCCAGTTCCTGTACCCCTGCAACCTCCGTCTGGTAAATGACTCTGGCTTTCATCATCCACTTCTTGCTGCTTCAATAAACTCTGGAAACCAGCTCTCTGTGTGTGTGTGTGTGTGTGTGTGTGTGTGTGTGTGTGTGTGTGTGTGTGTGTGTGTGTGTGTGTGTGTGTGTGTGTGCGCTGTGTTCTGGGTTCATCCAAGACAAAATCATGACAGAACGAACCGGTCAAAGGATGAACCCGGTCACACACAGAGCTTGGTGCAGGAGCAGGCAGGATTCTGGATTCGTCTTCGCTTCAGCCCAAGATCTCCGTGGGTGCCTTCGCCTCTGGTTCTGTTCTCGCCAGGATCGCTGATCGCGATGCCCCGCCTCTGGTTCGTCTCGCCTGTGTCGCTGTTCCGCGATGCCTCGCCTCTGGTTAGTCTCGCCGGTATCGTTGTCCACGATGCCCCGCCTCTTGTTCGTCTCGCCTGGGTCGCTGTTGTGACGCCCGACTCTGGTTCGTCTGGTTCCGGCGCTCTCAAAGGTTCCGGCACTCTCAAGGGTTTCTGCGCTTCAGAGGGTCCTGCGCTCATAGGTTCCGCCGCCTTCCCCGTGTCCTCTTGGTTCCTGCGCCGACAAGGAATCCTGCACTCCCGAGGTTACTGCGCCCAAGAGGTACCTTCACCGAAAGGTTCCAGCTTTTTGTTTTGTTTTTGCCCGCCATCCAAATACCCCCCTCCACCCGCCCAGGCAAGGCGGTTATTGGTCGTCTGGAAGCCAACCTTGGGGGGGGGGGGGGTAATGTCATGATGCAGCATGGCTGCACTCTGAACATTTTCTGGCTCGTTCACCAGTGCAGGCCTGATTAGGAACACCTGTCAGGCCGCAATTAACCTTGGACTCATTCCACCATCATGACAGATCTAAGGACCAAATATTTTCACATGATGATGAAAATCCAGTTGGAAGCTCCCAGGGAGGATTCCTGCTGTTTTCTGTCATAGCTGGGGCTTTTAGATTTACCTGTAGCTCAGGTGAAAATTCTTCTGCTCTCTGTTCCTTATGATTACCCTGGTGATGTTGATTTGGGTAAACCTCCAGTTATCGTCTTGCTGGATGAATATAAGTGATTACAGTCAGCTAACTTTAACCTGGGTTTTGCTGCTCCTCACTTTGCTGCAGCAGTTGGTGCCACCTGTCCTTAGCTACACAGGGACACCATCATGCCTGTCGTGTTCCTGCTCGTGTCCTGTTCCTGTTCTTGTTTGTTTCCGTCTGCCAGTTCCTGTACCCCTGCAACCTCCGTCTGGTAAATGACTCTGGCTTTCATCATCCGCTTCTTGCTGCTTCAATAAACTCTGGAAACCAGCTCTGTGTGTGTGTTTGTGCTGTGTTCTGGGTTCATCCAAGACAAATCATGACAAGATCAATAGTATAGAACTAAATTGAGGTCCAAAAGTATGTTCCATAGTGCTTAGTTCCGTGAAAACTCACCCACCTATCCTCTCTCTCACCAAACTTAATCCTACTGGGTGATTTCAATATCCACATGGATAATACTAATTTGCCTCTCACCAAAGACTTTACTTCCTGCCTAGAGAGTTTTGGATGTAAGCAATACACCACTACCCCCACACATTCCAAAGGACATAATCTGGATTTAATATGCTGCTCTGGCACCATCCCCCACAATAACATCCGATGAACTCCCCATAAGTGACCATTTTCTCCTCTCATTTGCAGTGAATCTTACTCTCTCTTTCTCTAAAACATCCCGCCTCATATCCTTCCGGAACATAAAGAACATTGATCCCTCCACCCTTATTTCAAGTATCCACTCTTCCTGCCTCCTTGACTTTAATAATCTGCTAACCTCTGATGACCTGGTCTTTCACTACAACACTGGTCTCCATAATATTCTTAACTCACTTGCGTCCGTCCGTCCGTTTTCTTCCGCTTACCCGGGGTCGGGTCGCAGGGGTAGCAGCTTCAGTAGGGAGGCCCAGACGTCCCTCTCCCCGGCCACTTGGGCCAGCTCCTCTGGGGGAATCCCAAGGCATTTCCAGGCCAGCTGGGAGACATAGTCCCTCCAGCGTGTCCTGGGTTTCCCCTGGGCCTCCTCCCGGTGGGACGTGCCCGGAACACCTCACCAGGGAGGCGTCCAGGAGGCATCCTGACCAGATGCCCGAGCCACCTCAACTGGCTCCTCTCGACGTGGAGGAGCAGCGGCTCTACTCTGAGTTCTCCCCGGATGACTTAGCTCCTCACCCTATCTCTAAGGGAGAGCCCAAACACACTACGGAGAAAACTCATTTCGGCTGCTTGCATCCGTTATCTCGTTCTTTCGGTTACGACCCAAAGTTCGTGACCATAGATGAGGGTAGGAACGTAGATCGACCGGTAAATCGAGAGTTTCGCCTTTTGGCTCAGCTCTCTCTTCACCACAACGGATCGGTACAGCGCCCGCTTCACAGCAGACGCCGCACCAATCCGCCTGTCAGTCTCCCGCTTCATCTTCCCCTTATTCGTGAACAAGACCCCAAGATACTTGAACTCCTCCACTAGGGGCAGCACATCCTCCCCAAGCCGGAGAAGGCACTTTACCCTTTTCCGGTTCAAGACCATGGTCTCAGATTTGGAGGCACTGATCCTCATCCCGGCCACTTCACACTCGGCTGCGAACCGCTCCAGTGAGAGCTGTAGATCACGCCCTGATGAAGCCAATAGGACCACGTCATCCGCGAATAGCAGAGACACAATCCTAAGGCCACCAAAACGTATCCCCTCAACACCTTGGCTGCGCCTAGAAATTCTGTCCATAAAAGTTATGAACAGAATCGGTAACAAAGGGCAACCTTGGCAGAGTCCAACTCTCACCGGAAATGAGTCCGACTTACTGCCGGCAATGCGGACCAGACTCTGACACCGGTCATACAGAGACCTGACAGCCCTTATTAAAGGGTCCGGTACTCCATACTCCCGGAGTACCCCCAACAGGATCCCTCCAGATTCACAAAGCACAAGTAGACTGGTTGGGCAAACTTCCATGCCCCCTCCAGAATCCTGCTGAGGGTATAGAGCTGGTCCAGTGTCCACGGCCAGGACGAAAACCTCACTGCTCTTCCTGAATCCGAGATTTGACTATCCTACGGACCCTCCTTTCCAGAACCCCCGAATAGACCTTACTAGGGAGGCTTAAGAGTGTGATTCCTCTATAGTTGGAACACACCCTCCGGTTCCCTCTTTTTAAATAGGGGGACCACCACCCCAGTCTGCCAATCCAGGGGAACTGCCCCTGATGGCCACGCAATGCTGCAGAGCCGCGTGAACCAACGCAGCCCCACAACCTCCAGAGCCTTAAGGTACTCAAGGCGAATCTCATCCACCCCCAGAGCCTTGCCACAGAGGAGCTTTTTAACAACCTCGGCAACCTCAGCACCAGAGATGAGAAAACCCGACCCAGAGTCCTCAGGCTCTGCTTCCGCAATGGAAGACGTGTTGGTGGGATTAAGGAGGTCTTCGAAGTATTCCGCCCACCGACGCACAACGTCCCGAGTCGAGGTCAGCAGCACATCACCCCCACTATAAACAGTGTTGGTACCGCACTGCTTCCCCCTCCTGAGATGCCGGATAGTGGACCAGAATCGCTTCGAAGCCGTACCATGGCCTCTCTAAACTCTTCCCACGCCCAAGTTTTTGCCTCGGCGGCCAGCCGAGCCGCCTGCCGCTTCGACTGCTGGTACACATCAGCTGCTTCCGGAGTCCCACAGGCCAATAAAGCCCGATAGGACTCCTTCTTCAGCTTGACGGCTTCCCTCAATGCTGGTGTCCACCAGCGTGTTCGAGGGTTGCCGCCGCGACATGCACCGACAACCTTGCGGCCACAGCTCCAACTAGCCTCCTCAACAATAGACGCACGGAACACGGTTCATTCAGACTCAATATCCCCTGCTTCCCTCGGGACGTGTTCAAAGTTCTCTCGGAGGTGGGAGTTAAAGCTACGTCTCACAGGGGACTCTGCCAGACGTTCCCAGCAAACCCTCACAATACGTTTAGGCCTGCCAGGTCTGACCGGCTTCCTCCCCCACCATCGGAGTTAACTCACTTGCTCCACTAAAAAATAGATTTGTTTCTTTCTCCGTCTCCGCCCCCTGGTACACCCAAAATCTCAGACGAATGAAAACTAAAGGACGGCAACTTGAAAGACTTTATAGAAAAACTGGTCTCACTGTACACAAAGAAATGTACAATAATCACATTATTCACTATAAGGACTCCATTGCCAGCACTAAATCACAGTACTACTCCAGCTTAATCACTGCCAATCAACATAGCTCTAAGTCACTTTTCTCTATACTCAACAATACTATCAAACACCAGGACTCTTTCCCCCGCACCTTTACACAACCTCCTTCAGCAATGACATCATGTCATACTTCACAGGAAAAATCAAGAACATTCACCAGAACCTTGGATCAACGGCTCATCTCAGCACCTCAGCTGATCTCCCCTCGCCTACACATTCATTCTCCTCCTTCCATCTTCCCACTGTCTCGGAAATCACAGAGCTCATCCAGAAATCCAAACCATCCGCCTGTCAATTGGACCCCTTCCCAACACAACTTGTCAAAACCTGCCTCCCCTCTCTGGTTCCCCTCATCTCTGCTATCATCCGCACCTCCCTCACCACTGGAACTGTCCCTACACCTCTCAAAACTGCTGTCATCACCCCGATTGTAAAAAAAAAAAAAAACCTGGCGCCGACCCCATCAACTTCAACTATCTCCAATTTACCCTTCATTTCCAAAATTCTTGAAAAAACAGTTGCCTCCCAGCCCCATTCTCACCTATCTGCCAACAGCCTGTATGAAGAATTTCAGTCTGGTTTCCAGCCACTCCATAGCACTGAAACAGCACTCATCAAAATCACCAATGACCTCCTCATGACATCTGATTCTGGACTACTCACCATCCTCATCCTCCTTGACCCGAGTGCAGCCTTTGACACCATCTGTCACACCACCCTCCTCAGTAGGCTTTCTTCCATTGGCATCACTAACACTCCGTTGGACTGGTTTATTTCCTACTTCTCTGGCCGCACTCAGTTCATTCAACTGAAGACCCTCAAATCCACCCCCTCCCCCGTCACCTCAGGCATCCCCCAGGGCTCTGTACTCGGGCCCCTCCTCTTCATCATCTATCTCCTTCCCCTTGGCAATATCTTCCGCAAATTTAATATCCACTTCCATTGCTATGCCGATGACACCCAGCTCTACCTCTCCATGCAACCATCGTCCTCTCTTCCTCCCACCTCCCTCACAGATTGCATCTTTGAAATAAAAGCCTGGTTCACCTACAACTTCCTACAATTAAACAGTAGTGAAAACTGAGGTTCTCCTCATTGGCACCAAATCAACTCTTTCCAAAACCGACAGTTTCCCACTTATTGACAGTTCCTCCTTCTCCCCCTCCTCCCAGGTTAAGAGTCTGGGTGTCATCCTTGATAGCACCCTATCCTTTCAATCCCATATCAATAACGTTACCCGGTCTGCCTACTTCCAGTTAAGAAACATCAACCGCCTCTGTCCCTCCCTTACCCCACGCACTGCTGCCATACTTGTGCACAGCCTTGTTACCTCCCGACTGGATTACTGCAACTCACTCCTCTTTGGCCTTCCTCAGAAATCACTTCATAAACTACAATTGGTCCAGAACTCAGCTGCTCGCATCATAACAAGAACTCCCTCTATCCACCACATCACTCCAGTCCTCTGACAGCTCCACTGGCTCCCCGTGCAGTTCCGCATTCAATACAAAATTCTCATGGTGACATTCAAGACCACCTTGCCCCCCCCCCCCATATCTGTCAGGCCTCCTGCATATTCCCACCCCTTCCCGTGGTCTTAGATCCTCATCTGCTTTACACCTGTCTGTCCCTTCCGCCTGTCTCACCACCATGGGGAGCAGAGCATTCAGCCGCTTTGCCCCCCGCCTCTCGAACTCTCTACCACCCCTACTTAGAAACACGGACTCACTTCTCCATTTTAAATCACAACTCAAAACTCATCTATTTAAGACTGCCTATTCTCTTTAATTATCAATTTCCCTGTCCAAGCCTCTGTATTTTTTAAATGTTTTTTTTGTTTTCATTTTGTTTCTGACATTCAGTTTTTTATCCTTTTGTACCGTGACCTTGAGTGTCCAGAAAGGCGCCTTTTAAATAAAATGTATTATTATTATTATTAAAATCAAAGCATTTATTCCTAAAATAACTAATAGCAAATCTATTTGTGCCTGTAGGACATATAGTGAGTGTAAAGGTCAGCCTCCCTTTTTTGTATTTTCTGTGCTGACTAAACATGCAGCTTTGTTTTTTTTAAAGCTGCTGAATTATTAGTGAAAAAAATCATCACACAATTAATCACAAATGTACCATTAATTAGTTAACTGTTTTATATTTCTGAATAATACATGTAATATATATTATGTAAGCTAAACATGGATACAGTTTTACTCATAGTAATACATACATTCTAAATTATTTATACAGTTCTTAATAACTGAAATATTAATACTGATAACTGGACAAAGGATGAGGGGTCCAGGAAAACTCCAGAATGAGGCTCTGTGTTATATTTTAAAACTGACTAGTTAAAACCTTTTAAAAACAAAGTGTTTAGTAGTAAAGATGCTCTTACCGCTCACATGCTCAGTGGAGAACAACTGACTGTGTTGTAAAATGTTTTATTTATTATTTTCAGATAGCAAAATGAAAATAGTTTCTTCATCAGATGAATGAAGGGCTGGAAAGATGCAAGAAAACAAATCAGGTTCATGAAAGAAGGAACAGATTTAGAGGATCAGTTTTAGTTAATTGTTTAGAAAGCTGGCATAATAATTAAAATAATATATTTTTACATATAGGAAAATAGACTTTATAGCTGCTCCGTCTGACAACAAATTTTGTCAGACGGAGCAGAAATTTATATTAAGGCTTTTCTAAATATCTTTAAAGCTAAATGATGATCATTATCTTCTCCAGGTAAATGTTTTTTTTCTTCATCCTTCAATTCAACTACTTTTATAAAATGGAAATCATTGTAAAAATGTTTTGCTTGATTCAAAATAATTTACAGCTAAGTCTATAAAGCTGAAACAAAATGTAGCACTATTAATATTTTTATTTGTCAAAATATTAAAGGTTATCTCTTAAACAATGAAAGATAGATGGATATTTGTACCATTTTACCTCCCATTACCTTCTTGAAGGAGCTGAAAGCCACGCCTCGTAGACACTGCAGTGGTGTTGCTGACTTAGGCACATCAAACATTTTGTATTCTGCATGCTGGTGTGCCTGCTTGTTGATTGACAGCTACCTCCAGATGAATATACAAATGTATTATTTAGGGCTGCAACCAACGATTATTTTAATAATTGATTAATTGGTCTATTACTTTTACAATTAATAGATGAATTGGGCAAAAAAAGAGTTTTATTTCCACTTCTTTTTTCCAAAATAGAACATTTGGACTGAGAGCAAATAAGTGAACAAAAAAGTTGCTACTTAGGTGTTCTATTACAATAATCTTAGGTAATAAATAATTTCACTTCAAATAAAGAAGGTTATGTTGACTAGATTATTAGTTAATGATTTAATAATCAATGTTGTCTATATGAACAGTGATTTATATGGAGATAAATTCCTGCCAAAACGTTGCACACAAAAAAAAAGTTTTGCACACAAATAAAACTTGTTTTGCACACAAAAAGATATGTTTCACACAAAAAAAATGTTTTGCAAACTGTTCGCCAACCTTGCACTCAAAATATTATTTATAAGTTTTCCTCGAGTACAAAACGGTCTGTGCTCGCAAAAAAAACAGCCTCTTCTCGAGAAACAATCCCACCCCCGCTGCGGTAAATTTGTGCCAAAAGTCACGTGATGCATTGAGTTGTTGTTGTTGTTCAGACTTCCCGACAGCAGGGGGTGCACCCGAAAGAAACTGAAACGCGCCGGTTTGGCTGAGGAAGAAAGACGTGATATCACAGCTAACAGCATCAGCCACCCACAGGTAACTTTCAAAACTTTCCCGGTGAAAAAGTAATAGCTCACTATGCAGATAGATCATGTAAGATTTCAGTTAAAGGCACTTGTTTAGTTTTATCTCTGATGTAAAAATGCCGTGTAACGTATTTAAACCATGATTTGATCTTTAACTCTCCTTTCACAATTCAACATCTTTAGAGAGACGTGTGGTGCACAGGAACTAACATATACAACTATGTGCTGCACTCAGGAGAGGACAACAGTTTGCTTGACCTGTCAAACATGTTAGATAATTTCTGTTGTCACTATTTATTTGTCCCAAGACTACGTGTAAGTTTTGACACCATCAGCAGTGGCTGGGATGACCATTCACTCAGAACTGAGGGGAATCTAACACTCAGTCAGTTATGGGAGATGGGAAGTATCCAGCATACTGTCGTAGAACCAGACATCACAGAGGTAAGAAGGATTTTTTTGTGCTTGCTATTATACAGTTTCTCACATTGAGTATATTTCAAACCAGAAATGAATTTATCTGATCATTTATCTGATCACTCCAATACAACAAAACATTGAATACATCAGAGAGGTGTTATTGAAACTGTTTTCTTTGAAATGTGTTTATTATTAAAATAATTAATGGATTTTGGAGTCTTTTTTTCAATCCTTAGCTCCATGAATTAAATTATATTCAGTAAGTTATAGCAACAGAATCATGGCCTCTTTTTTTTATTCTCTATATATCTCCATCTTTCTTGCAGGGACTCTGCCTGCCTCATATTGACTGGGACAACAGGGGACTGCTTGATGACGCACACTGTGGGGTCACTATTTCTGAAACTGGCGATGTGTTGAGCCCTGAACAACTGGTAGCACTGAGGGCAGCCATGGATGCACTGGGACATTCTGAATCACACGGCTCAGACATATATATATATATATATATATATATATATATATATATATATATATATATATATGTTGCTACTGTCCAGTATGACCAACACTTTACAAGTTTAAGCTTATTGTAGTTACCATTGTTGCAAAAGGTTTTCAAGTAGTAAAATCTAGCCAGGAAAATGTAACTAAGTTAGTGTATTCACTGAATAAAAATGTAGAATTGCTGGGATTGTGATAGTAAATGTGTAAGGTACTGTATAAACCTTTTGAAAATGCTGAGGTTATTGAAAAAAAAGGGGCAAGTGGGGCTGTTACTAAAACTGAGGATGCAAACACTGTGGGACAATTAAACAGTCCTTTATTTTCCACATTGTATAATAAACATACCCTTTGATAAAGTATTCATTTCCAATTCTTACCAATATTAATCAAAGTGAATACACCTTTTCCACAAGGATTGCTTTTATTATTGAAATTAAGACTGAAAGAACTCCATGAATTCTCCAGGTTTTTCCCAGTAAACAATCCATGTATTACCAATAAAACGGGCTGTATTAAAAAAAAAAAACTGGCTGATGAAATGGATGAAGCCAAAAACAGGACTATGAAAAAAATTTCTGCATGTAAGACTGTCAGGAAATTTAGAACAATCTCAAACCTGGCCTTTTTTTTCTTCTAACCTTTGTATTCAGCCTGAACGGCTCCACTAAGAGCTATGAAGGACATGCTGCAACAGCTACTGATCAAAGTAGTTAATACTGGGAACTAAAACGGTTACATATTAAGTTATTTTTTAACAAGCCCAGATTCCATCAAATCCTGAATTGTTCAAGTCTTGGTAGTCTTGTGATGGAAGTCGACCTGGGAGACTACCAGGGCTACTTTCCATGGTGAGAGTTCATGTAGGAGCCGTCCATCCAGCCCAGAACTTTGATGGCCTTCACCTCATCAGTGGATGCTGGAAAACATACACTCACCAGCCACTTTATTAGGTACCCCATGCTAGTAACGGGTTGGACCCCCTTTTGCCTTCAGAACTGCCTCAATTCTTCATGGCATAGATTTAACAAGGTGCTGGAAGCATTCCTCAGGGAGTTTGGTCCATATTGACATGATGGCATCACACAGTTGCCGCAGATTTGTCGGCTGCACATCAATGATGCGAATCTCCCGTACCACCACATCCCAAAGATGCTCTATTGGATTGAGATCTGGTGACTGTGGAGGCCATTTGAGTACAGCGAACTCATTGTCATGTTCAAGAAACCAGTCTGAGATGATTCCAGCTTTATGACATGGCGCATTATCCTGCTGAAAGTAGCCATCATCGGTTGGGTACATTGTGGTCATAAAGGGATGGACATGGTCAGCAACAATACTCAGGTAAGCTGTGGCGTTGCAACGATGCTCAATTGGTACCAAGGGGCCCAAAGAGTGCCAAGAAAATATTCCCCACACCATGACACCACCACCACCAGCCTGAACCGTTGATACAAGGCAGGATGGATCCATGCTTTCATGTTGTAGATGCCAAATTCTGACCCTACCATCCGACTGTCGCAGCAGAAATCGAGACTCATCAGACCAGGCAACGTTTTTCCAATCTTCTATTGTCCAATTTCGATGAGCTTGTGCAAATTGTAGCCTCAGTTTCCTGTTCTTAGCTGAAAGGAGTGGCACCCGATGTGGTCTTCTGCTGCTGTAGCCCATCTGCCTCAAAGTTTGACGTACTGTGCGTTCAGAGATGCTCTTCTGCCCACCTTGGATGTAACGGGTGGTTATTTGAGTCACTGTTGCCCTTCTATCAGCTCGAACCAGTCTGGCCATTCTCCTCTGACCTCTGGCATCAACAAGGCATTTCCGCCCACAGAACAGCCGCTCACTGGATGTTTTTTCTTTTTCGGACCATTCTCTGTAACCCCTAGAGATGGTTGTGCGTAAAAATCCCAGTAGATTAGCAGTTTCTGAAATACTCAGACCAGCCCTTCTGGCACCAACAATCATGCCACGTTCAAAGTCACTCAAATCACCTTTCTTCCCCATACTGATGCTCGGTTTGAACTGCAGGAGATTCTCTTGACCATGTCTACATGCCTAAATGCACTGAGTTGCCGCCATGTGATTGGCTGCTTTGAAATTAAGTATTAACGAGCAGTTGGACAGGTGTACCTAATAAAGTGGCCGGTGAGGGTATGTGTTATGGTTATGTAAAGGACAATACTCCTCTTAAAGAAAAAAATAAATCACCACTAGGATGAAAACAAACTTTTCAAGAAAATATCTGCCCATGTGGCCAATTCCAGATGTGGTTTTTGCCATGGCCAAACCAATTTTATTAAGTGCACAACACATATTTGCAATTGGGCACAGATGACCTCATTTTTACTTTGAAGAAATTAAGGAGTTAGAAAGGTAGTGAGATATAATCTAGATCTGCTGCTATATGCTTTACTTGTAACATTCATATTCATGTTATAAAACGCAATTTTTAATTTATTTCCTTACCAATTTTCATATAATCAATATCCACTCGTTGCAATTATTTTAAATTTCTTAAGAATCCGTTTTGCACATAAGCATACATGCATTGGTTTGACAGTTTTAGGATAAATGACCAAATCCAAACACCAATTTAGGTTTACACCAATAAGAACAATAGACAGTCATTTGAAAATAACATAAAAACCACATTATAATCTGTTAACAATGCATTTATCGGGGTATCCACTCAGGTACTATTTATTTGACACAGCACAGTAAATGGAGAAGCCAACCACAGTGGCTGCATTACAAAGCAAAAGTTGTTTTAGCATGGCGTTCAACCTAAGGCTAGCTTTCATGTTATTTGCTCTAAAAAGTAACATGGTCTCTTACTGTAACACAGCAGGGCCTTTAACTGAAATCTTACATGATCTATCTGCATAGTGAGCTATTACTTTTTCACTGGGAAAGTTTTGAAAGTTACCTGTGGGGAGCTGATGCTGTTAGCTGTGATATCACGTCTTTCTTCCTCAGCCAAACCAGCGCATTTCCCCTGCTGTCGGGAAGTCTGAAAAACCACAACAACTCAATGCATCATGTGACTTTTGGCACAAATTTACCGCAGCGGGGGTGGGATTGTTTCGTACTCGAGAAGAGGCTGTTTTGTGCGAGCACAGACCGTTTTGTACTCGAGGAAAACTTATAAATGATATTTTGAGTGCAAGGTTGGCGAACAGTTTGCAAAACAATTTTGTTTTGTGTGAAACATATCTTTTTGTGTGCAAAACAAGTTTTATTTGAGTGCAACACATTTTTTTGTGTACACCCTTTTGGCAGGAATTTTTCTTCATAGATTTAACACAACAAAAGTGAAGCTGTAAAATTGGGGTGTCAAATGCGGTTCCGTTGAACCTCACCCTTATACCCCGTTTACACTACCCCTTTTTAACCATGCTGAGACCAGTCCGAGCTCGGTAACCGAGATAACTATCGAGTGTAAATGGAACGCAAAGTGAACTGAACCGAGCCAGACACAACTGAACCGCGCTAAATTCAATTCAATTCAATTTATATAGCGCCAATTCATGAAACATGTAATCTCAAGGCACTTTACAAAGTCAAAATCAATTATATTATACAGATTGGTCAAAAATTTCCTATAAAAGGGATCCAGTTGATTGCTTCAAAGTCCCGACAAGCAGCATTCACTCCTGGAGAAGCGTAGAGCCACAGGGAGATTTGTCTGCATTGTCCATGGCTTTGCAGCAATCCCTCATACTGAGCAAGCTTGAAGCGACAGTGGAAAGAAAAACCACCCATTAGCAGGAAGGAAAAACCTCCAGCAGAACCGGGCTCAGTATGAACGGTCATCTGCCTCGACCGACTGGGGGTTACAGAAGACAGAGCAGAGACACAACAAGAGAGACAAACAAGCACAGAAGCAAACATTGATCCAGTAATCTATTCTATATTAGATGATAATAGCGGGTGAGCTGTCTTCTCTGGATGATGTCTCAGATAACAGAACGCCAGACCAGATGTACCTACTATGAAGAAAAAAAAGAGAGAGAACAAAAAGTTATAAGCAGAAATGATGACAAGCAATGCATAACTGAAGAACAGTAGAACTCGATTGAGTGAGAAAAATAGATCCTGATGTCCTCCAGTAGCCCATAAAAGAAGCACATCCCCATAGGTAGGTCAGGGCAACATAAGCCACTCTAGTTGTAAGCTTTGTCAAAAAGGAAAGTTTTAAAATTACTCTTAAAAGTAGACAGGGTGTCTGCTTCACGGACCAAAACTGGGAGTTGGATCCACAGGAGAGGAGCCTGATAGCTAAAGGATCTGCCATCCATTCTACTTTTAGAGACTCTAGGATTCACCAGCAGACCTGCAGTCTGAGAGCAAAGTGCTCTGTTAGGAACATACGGGGTAATCATAGCTGTGAAATATGATGGAGCTTGATTATTAAGGGCTTTATACGTTAGAAGAAGAATTTGAAATTGTATTCTTGATTTAACAGGAAGCCAATGAAGGGAAGCTAAAATTGGAGAAATATGATCCTGTCACGATCGAGAGACAGAGGACCCAGTATTCAGCCAGACAAAAAGGAGGTATGATTAAAGAAGGTTTAATGGAGGTGTTCTTCACAATGCAGGGACAAGCAGGCTCAGTGGTCAGAATAACAGTCAAAAATCTGGTACACAAGAAGCAATCCAAAAACAAGCAGAAGTACAGATCGGGGTAAGGCAAACTCAGAATATCACCAGGCAGGTCCAGGTCAGAAAAACAGGTAGGCAGACAGACAGGGCAGGGCAGGAAAATCAAGATCAAGTATCAAGCTGGCTCAGAAATCAAAAAGGTGCAGTTGGGTTATCGTCAACAGGATCAATCAAAAATAGAAAGCTGGACAGAAACTCACCAAAGGCTTGTTAATGATCTGGCCGTTTGCAGATGTTTAATGCAGGACTATATAGGGGAGTGAGCAGGTGAACGGGAGTGAAGACTAATTACAAGTGACAGATGGAAATAATCAAAGGAAAGGTGGTAACTGAACTGAACTGATTGGCTAGTGACTGGAGGTTGACAGGTGAGCAGATCTGATTGGCTGGTAACTGGTGATCGGGGAGTGACAGATAAACAGATTGAGTGAGCTGGCAGCTTGTTGGGAGGAGACAACTGAACTGGAAACAGAGATGTGAACTGATCAAAATAAAGCAAAGAACAAACAAAACAAAACAAAACCCAAATCGTGACAGATCCCTTTTATTGATTTTCATCAGGACTCTTGCTGCAGCATTTTGGATCAGCTGAAGACTTTGAACTGCATTTTGTGGACTTCCTGATAGCAAAGATTTACGGTAGTCCAGCCTTGAAGTAACAAATGCATGGACTAGTTTTTCAGCATCACCCCTGGACAGAATGTTTCTAATTTTGGCAATCTCCCGGAGGTGAAAAAAGGAAACTCTGGAAACCTGTTTAATATGGCATTTAAATGACATGTCTTGGTAAAAAATAACACCAAGATTTTTTACTTTATTACCAGATGCCAAGTTAATGCCATCCAGATTAAGTGATTGATTAAGAAGTTTATTTTTTGAGGACTCTGGTCCAAAGATTACAACTTCTGTCTTGTCAGAATTTAAATGCAAAAAATTCCAGGGGTGAGCTCGGCCTGGTTTTTCTCTGGCCCAGTTCTCTAATAACAAAGAGCGCATGAGCAGACCGCGTCATCTCCTTACAGCCAGCGGACATTTCAGACAATCATAAAAATACTAGCTTCCCTACCGTGACACACGAGCTCCAGTGATGATTCTGCTTAGCAGTGTGATGAACCTCAGCGTCTGTCGTTGTTTTCTGCGTCTGTAAATCCTTATTAGACGTTTGTTTGTCTTATCCACTTCCCAAATGCCGACTCTGTCAAGTAAATTCACCAAAAGTTGCCGTCTTCGCCTGACTCTCTGCAAACAACAAAATAAAAAGTACGTTTATTCTATAAGTTTTTCTAATTTTTCTTCGAAGAGTCAAAAATGGTGTTCGATATTTAATACTCTTTATTTCTTCTAGGGGTTTTACATTTTTGAGGGTGTCCTTTAGGGATGCTTTGGTCTTGTTTTTCTGTAAGTGTTTTTAATGTAGGTCTGCCTCATCATTCTGAGTGTCTCACCAAAATTTCATTATGGTTACATAACAACATGGTTACATAAAAGACTCTTGGTTCTTGAAAAGTTAGCTTAGACCCCTCTTCCTCTCTCCCATACGGTATATTCACTTAGACTTTGTCAGCAAATTAAAACTTAAAGCTTAATCAAAAAATTATTACCATCAGAATGAAATTGTATTCCTATCATATTCCTATTGACACTTCTTCCGATTAACTCATGAATTTACAGCGCATGCTTGTGTAGGATGGGACCGCAGCACTGTGCAGCACAGAACAATTTGGGATGATCATAATTTCCTCCCACTCTCTCAATAGCAATAGCAGGAGTTCTCAACCACTCTCAGAACCTGGTGCAGGTCCATTTTATGCAGTCAAAACAGTCAGAACCAACACATCTCCGTGTTTGTTGTTGTATTTCTCCGCATAAAAAAAGTACAAACCTTCTGTGGTTGTTTTATGGAAATTCAACAACTCTGCTAATGTCAGATAGGTACTACTTTAAATAAAGATTGGTGCAATTAAATGCATATTATGATTGAATTATTTGATTCTGAGTCCAAAAAAACGGTGCTTTCGGAATACTTTCTTACCTTTTTAATCCAAAGACATTTCAATCCAATCGGGGAAATTTGCGCACATAAACAAGCTCCTGTCATTAACCAGCTAACAAGCTAACAGAGCTACCTGACTGACACCCCGAAGCATGACTTTGGCCACACAGGACTCTGCTCACAGCCCGCAAGTCAAGCTCTGTCTGGGTTTCCTCACTTTGAAAAGGAACAAACCTAAAATATTGTAATGACTTCGCCTGATTTTGAGCTCCCTTCATCCTCATCAATCACTCCATGTTGTTTCACCTCCTGTATCACTGTGGAGCTCTCGTGCCATGTCAAATTGTCAGTTTAGATTTTGTGAAGCGAGACGTGCTCCCTATCTTTTCAGGACTTAGGTCAAACCATTTTCTATGTCGTCATTTATAGAATTTACTACAAAAAAGCAGTATTTGAAATTTCCGCCTTGCTGCGTTCAACTCACTCTGCAGCCAGTCAGCATTGACGAAGCTCTGCAGGTGAGGTAAACGGCTCCGTGACATGGCGAGTTACGCATTAATTGCGTGACACAACAAATCAATGATTGAATCAATTGTTTATCTTTATCGATTCATTGTTGCATCCCTAGTATTATTGAAAGCTGTAGGGTCATGTCTCTTATTCTTTCGCTGTAGAGGCCAGGGGAGAGACTACAGGAAAATTTTGCACTACTGTCTGAGTCTCAGTATTGCAACATGAAGCCCTACAGAACCTTTCATACTCAGGGCAGACTTAGAGGGGGGCCCCTTCACAAAAATGTGCCTAAAATTTGCTCCGCCTCTCTCTCTGCTTAATGCTTGCCAATGATTTGACCCTTCTGAAACAGACTGACATCTTTTTCACGACCACGGGATGTGTCGTTCAACATGGTTGTTTAAGAAATGAGAACCAGCTCATTGCACCAGTTGGGATTAAATAACTTGTTCCCAGCTGAAACATAATTGCCCATGCAGTAATTATCCAATGGAAGGCTCATATCTATTGTATAGTTAAATCAAGATAACAACCTTTTTTTGGCCAGGCAGTGGATTTTTTCAGTTAAAATTTTTTGATAAACTGCTTGCTGTTTTTTAATAATGAAGCAAGAAGCTCTGTGACAACTCCTTTTTATATAAACAATATATTACCATTTTTGGAACTGATCGTACTCACTGAAGTCACTACATATAAAATGATTTAGGCAAAACATGTACTATAACTACTCTCTATAGGAAATCTACTGACACTTACCCAGCCCTGTGTTCAAAGGCTAATAAACTCGTTTAAAGCAGGTGAGAGCTGCCAACAAGCTGTCAGGTGTTACTGCAGAGCTGTTTTGTGCATTAATGCAAACTTCTTTTCAGCAACCTTTGTCACTCGCTTGTTACAGCTACATCATGGTAAAGAAAAAACATTCCCCCCTTAGGATTTTACACACTTTATAGGTGTACCTAGTACTTTCACAATCTTTTACATCATGAGTTCTTCTTGGTTTAATACATAGTACAATCAGTGGTTTGTATTTTTTGCATTTCAAATTAAATTGTTAAAGATCAGCTCATTTATATGTTGATACCTTAAAAAAGATTTTTTTGTAATGACTATATCCATAAATTAAAAGTTTGCTTTATGCTAGATAGTCAAGAAACATTGTGACCACACGGCTGATCTCTCCACAGATCCAGTAAGGAGGTTTCAGTTCACTACCAGAGACCCCTCAATCAGCACAGTCCCACCTCTTCTGTCACCTCTGTTGGATCTTTGTCCCGCGCCCAGTCATCTACTCTGAGCAGTGTGCTTTCTGCCTCTCACTCCTCTCATCCATCAATTCCTCACCAGTCACCTCCAAACCATGGAGAGCCTTACCCAATCATGGTACCCCATGGTCCACAGGGCACAGGCTCCCACCAAGTGGCAGAGCTTTTCCCTTCAGGGCCTGTTCATCAGACAGCACAGAGGAGTCATAATTTTCTTTCTGATTCTCATGGCTCCACTCCTGGGTTGCATCATTATCAGCAGCAACATCAATGTCAACAACATCACCAACTCCTAGGACCTCCACAGTCCCAGTTGTCTATGCAGGCAGGGCATTTTCCACAACAGCACTCCTACTTACAGCTACAGGGGGAGCCCTTTGCAGTAATGGCCCGTGCCCAGCAGATGGTAGATGTTCTTACAGAGGAGAACAGAATTCTGAGACAGGAGATGGAGGCTTGTCGTGAGAAAGTCACCAAGCTACACAAGGTAAGATTTTCACCAAAATGTCTAAAACATTTCAGTCAGTGTTTGTTCTTCCCTCTGCTGTTCTGTTTCTAAATTTCTTTATAAGATTTCAGCGCATGGCAGGAGCTTTAGATGAGTTATAAATGCTAAATAAAATAAATAAATTGCACTCTGTACAATCCCCACAGGGTGTTCCCACCTCTGAACTGTATTTATCAACAGTGCAGGGGACACACCATTTTAAGTAGAACACATAAACACCAGGTGATGATATCAAAATAGGTTACAGTGTTATTAAACTGAGTTGCAAGTAATTTCACTTGAAGACCAAGTGAAATTACTTGCACTGACCAACATACAGTAACAGCACTTAAGTAAGAAAACAGGCTTGTGTTATTATTGTACTTCAAAAGATTTTCCTAATGTTTAGTGTTTTCAGGTCTTTCACTTAAATAACGCAGACTACAATGATTGTGGAACTAAAATCGGGAGTTCAAAACATGCATTCACAACATTTAAACCGGTTTATTTGTCTAAGCTCAACAGGCCCAAGTGCTGCCTTGACCTTATTTTGTTCTTTACTCTTCCTTACTTACATTTAGAATAGAGCAGAATAGAATAAATATATCCGTTATTGCCTCTCAGTGGGGAAATCTGGTAACATTACTACCAAAAACAAATATATATATTTTATGTTATACCAACCCAAAAGTATTGCATAATTAAAATGTGAAAGAAAAAATACACATGGCTTTCAAAATATTTTACAAAAAAATATCATCACTAGCATCCATTTGTATTCTGACCCTTTGGCCAATATTTTGTAGAACCAACTATCACGGGAATTACAACAGCAACTTTTTGGCAAACATAGTTAATACATTTAATTAGCCAATTTTCTAGTTATACTGACGCTTCAAAGCACTCAATACTGGAGTCGCATTCACCATGTTACACTCAAGCACACAAAAATAACAATATTCAGATCAGTCAGCAACTTGAAGTGCCTTGCTTGGGGGCATGTTGACATGTTAAAGGACATAAAGCTGGATTTAAAACCTTCAAGAACTCTTCCAATTACCAACTTAGCCGATTGTTGATGTGTCAGCTCCTTGGTGAGACACAAGTCATAATTTTGGTCTGATTGAAGTTGGTCATGTCATTTGCTGTTGATGCCAAATTAGTAGTTGATTTTGGAAAGGTATTGGTATTCACTATTTGCTTCACCCTATTGACATCCTGGTAAATACCACACACCCAAACATGGTATAAAGGCTAACTGAATCCATAGCCTTTTTCACGAAAACATTCATATGACTAAAATGATGAATCCTAGGCTGTTTAAATAAGTGGGTATGTTCAGTTTGCACTGATGTAAGCTTTCATAATTGTAACTTATGTAACATAACCACCAGAGCTGTGGAGGGTAGCTCAGTAAGGTTCTTATGTAACGTTATGAATGAAATGTGGGTCAGGCATCTGTCATTCTAAACATCAGTTAAAGCCACTGGCTGCGTATGCCTGTGCAGTGCATTACAGTTAATAGAGAAACTTCGTACAGCAAAGATCCAGCTGTGGGCAGATGTTGCTTGATGGGTTGAGTAGTCGTCTTGCAATTGGAAGGTTGTGGGTTTGATTCCAGCTTCCATGTGTCACATGTCAATGTGCCCCTGGGCAAGGCACTTAACCCCAAATTGCCTATCAAGCTGTGTATTGGAGTATGAATGTGTGCACGTTAGTGAGAGCGATTGGGTGAATGTGGCTCTAGTGTACAGCGCTTTGAGTGGAGTATTACAGTACGACTGGAAAAGCGGTATATACATTTTTACTGTTTCGGGTTACACTTTATTTGAAGCGGTGTACATAAGACTGACATTACACTGTCATAAACATGACATAACACCTGTTATGAACATAAATGACTCTTTATGAATGTTTAGGACTGTTGTCATTAATTGTCATTCTGTAAATTATGACACTATTCAAGCAAAGTTGACATTGTTTAAAATGTCTTTATGACAACTTGACATTAACAGAGACATGGTTAAGTTTAGGGCTTGATTTGGGATTAGGTTAAATTTAGGGCTTGATTTGGGATTAGGTTAAATTTAGGGCTTGATTTGGGATTGGGTTAAATTAAGGGATTGATTTGGGATTAGGTTAAATTAAGGGCTTGATTTGGGATTAGGTTAAATTAAGGGCTTGGTTTGGGATTAAGTTAAATTAAGGTCTTGATTTGGGATTTGGTAAATTAAGGGCTTGACTTGGGGTTTTGTTAAGGTAATGGCTTGTCATAACAAATACATTTTAAACAATGTCAACTCTGCTTTAATAGTGTCATAATTTACCGAATGACAATTAATGACAACAGTCCTAAACATTCATAAAGAGTCATTTATGTTCATAACAGGTGTTATGTCATGTTTATGACAGTGTAATGTCAGTTTTATGTACACCCCTTCAAATAAAGTGTTACCCTGTTTTGCACCAATGCAGTTCAGTGCAACTTGTCCAGCGTGTGTTAATAGCCTTAGGTAATGACGCCATGTAAACCATGAGCTGCTAAACAAGCACATTCCTCCCAATGGTTCCTCTGCTCTCACAATCTGGGTGGGTAGTATAACATTGACAGACTGCCTTTAACTTCCCCTGACTCCTCTGCACTTTACAGATGCCCTAAAGGCATCTCAGTACAAGCTTGAAGTATTTCGTGTAAAAGCACTTGTTAAATAAGCAAATGATGTCCGAGATCTAAATAGAATATATGACATTAACTGCTGTCAGATCTGATAATTGGTACAAAGTGGGTAAAGAGCAATGGAATAAATAACTTACTGTATGTTTTGTTTGTGGGTAGTTGGAAACAGAGATACAGCTGGTGTCAGATGCCTATGAAAACCTCGCTAAGTCCTCCTCTAAAAGGGAAGCTTTGGAGAAAACCATGAGGAATAAGTTGGAGCTACAGGTGCGCCGACTACATGACTTCAACAGAGACCTGCGAGGTGAGAGCTGGGAAAAGGATTAACTAATCACCATGTGGTAAAAATGCTTTTGCAAGCTTGGACATTATGACAGATGCCCTCTCCGTGCATTCTGCTAGTGGGGGGGATGGGGGTGGGGTGAACCCAGCCTGGGTGTCTGTCGTATGTGGTGTGGGAGATGTTTGAATGTTAGTGTTGGAGTGAGTTTCTGTCCTACGTGGGGTCAGTAGTGGCTTGGATGGCAGCTGTCGGTGCTCATTCTATCCAGGGAAAAGGGATCTGAATGGTTTGGGCGGGCTGGCTAACGAGAGTGTGTCTTTTCTCTTATCTCTGGATGGTCTGGAGGGTGGGCGGCTCCTGAGGGCATCGGCATTGTGGCTGTGGTGGTGGGGGGTTCCTGGGGCTCCTCTCTGCTCTTCCCTGGGATGGGGAAGGCAGCCTTCCCTGTGTTGGTATCTCTTGGGCACCTTTGCTCTGGGGGTCCCTTCAGGCAACTGGGGTTCAGGTTCCCCTGGCGTCTGCCTCAGTTCTCCGGGGGCAGGTCTTTGGCCCCTCACCACCACTATTGAGCATTTTTCTTATGGAGAAACCTTACATCCACAAGTGCACTCTCACAAATAACTACAGGTGCTTGGATTCAGGTATTTATAGATTCACTTCTATACAGAAAACCTCTGTTATTATCTTTAGCTGTCACTTTATACATTTTGTATTAAACAATATTATATATTCTTCAGTGATGGTATGAAGGCATTGTTTTTTTGTACCTGTAATACCTTCTTCTTTCACCTTTTCTCCCTTTTAGAATTTTGTCTCATCTGTTTCACTCCTTTTTTTCGTCTTCTACCTTCCCGTTTCTGTGTCCATTGAACATGAAATACTCCCAGCATAAAATCTAATAAAGCTTCTTTCATATATAAATCAAGTGGAGCACTATGGCGAAAGCAGTAAGGCTCCACTTGTGAAAATAAAATCTGTTGAGCTCTTTTTGGCATTAAGATAACATTTCTTAATGCCACATTGCCAGACAGGACACACAAAAAAATAACTGTTTAACCTGTTATTAACATGTGGTAACGTGGTTTTTCCAAGCTGTCTTTAAATGTACTATGACCGTCCGGTGGACAGTGCTGCTAGATTGGGTGGGTTTCTGCCCAACTGGGCTTTTTTGAACATGCTGGGCTGGAAACAATGGCGTCAGGTGGTTTGTTTAAATTTGGCAGGATTTTTGAAAGAAAGAAATCTTTATTTCTAATTGCAATTGTTACTGTTTGTTGACCATGCGGTCACCCCAGGTTCTTTTACTGAATGATGTGGTGTTTCTACTGTAAAGTCTGTAGGAGTAAAAAGACTCATGAAACGATAATTATATTCACCATATTTAATATAAAAGGCAGAGAAAGGCTTCAGTTCAGTACTGTTTGTCACACAAAAACGCTAACGTAATTTACGGAGAGAAAGAGACAGAGAAAAAGAGTGAGACTCAGAGCGAGCAAGCCTCATGTTCATCCTTCACCCAGACCTTTTATAGGATCAGTTGTGTTACACCCTTTCAGGGGCATGTACAGCATGATAACAGCCTTTCATTCATCACATTGGTGGAGAGGACTATAATGCATATGTGTCCCAGCCGACACGTTTATCCAATCAGTCATTCTGTCCAATCTAAGTATATCAGCCTCTGGCCTGCCCTTACAATTTCCCCTGTTGATGTGCCCCAAAGGCACATCATAACAAAACAGTCCAAATGTCTGTTAGCCCCCCCCCCCCACACACACACACACACACACCTTGTTGCTGTGCCCCAAAGGCATGTCACAATAAAAGCAGTTCCATAAATGGGCTGGACAAACATCAATGGAAACATTTTAGCACCAATCAGCATGAATAATTCATAATTCAGCATTTACCATGCAAGACCACAGTCTCAACATTTATCTACAATTTAGGGTTCAACTAATTGAGCTAGGCCTGTTTTAGGTTCCTATGCGCACATTATTTTAATTTTACATTAAACTAGGTAAGCTAAGATTGTTCAGTAACCAAGGTCAAACTCTACTCTACCTCCACCCCGAAAAACCTCCTACTTGGTCCTCCACTCTTCATTCCCATGGATAAGCATCCATCACCTTCATACCTTAAAAATCCAGGAGTATCAATAGGGGGCATCACAGGGCAGGCATGGCCTTTCCCCACCAGAAAATGCCATCCCCTCTAAGAGACAGTAAGAACTGATGAGACCCCCAGGGAAATCCCCCTCTCGGCCAATCTGAGCAAGAAGACCCCATATTGAATCTGAAAATGATCATTACCAAATATTTTAAGGATCTTTGGTGCAAATCAGATCCTGGTTCTCCCTATGTCAAAGCAAAATATTGCATAAACTGTGGGTCTTGGTGTGTGGGTCTAAAGCACACAGTTTCCATTCTTTATCATAAAACAATAGTGATCAACTTAATGCAACATCACAGTGTAGATGTCATAACACATAAAATCAAACATGATCATGGAAGTCAGTGGAATAGAAAAGATGAAAAAACACAGTAACACAATATAAAAAGAGTCCGTACGTCAATAACGCAAGTAAATAAAGCCTTCAGGCCATTCAGAGCATGTGGCAGACGTGAATCTAATCACGCATAAGTGCTCTGCTCAGGTTTCTCAGGCAACTGTTCTGTTTCGGAACAAGAAATCATAGTTCTCTGGCTTGTTCCTCCCAAATTTCTTAAGTCCTTTTCTTGCGCCTCCACTTGAACAAGACGATTGAGTTGGATGGCAGTGAGTGTTCAGTCCTGGCTCGGGCAATGAGCATTTTATTCCCAGTAAAATGCTCCGTGAAGATAGTTGGCAGACATCTGCAGCAGTTTTTCTCTGTAATTCTTAACCAAATTCCTCCAATGTGTGTCTCATCTTTCAATGTCTGACAATTGAAAGTTCTCTGCAACATAATTTTATCATCTTATTAATTTTATGGCTACTGTGTCAAGGTTCATCTCACCTCATTTAACACAGTCAGTCTCAACAAAGAACTGTATTAATACCTTTCGGAAACTTCTTGCTGAACCAGCTCTAAAATACTTCATGTTTTCTGAAAAACCCAAACAATAAACCCTTATGTTTGTAAAATATGTACCATTATGTAGATTTCCAGAATTTCATTGTAATTTTAATCAGAAGCATTCCTACATATCTTTTGTCCTATTTTGAAAAGTCGTAATTGGTTGATATTCAGGAAGTAGGGGTAGCCTAAAGACAGGAAGTAGTTCTGTTACTCAGTTTCAGCTTGACGTGCATCAAGCCAAATTACTTTTAATTGAATACTCCTTTCGCCTAAAACGAAGAGCAATTCTAAACACTTTAATTTCCTATTTTAATAATTTCTGTTGGTTTTAACAGACAGTTTATCTACTCAACCCTGGTTGTACTCTATATACCTGTTTCACTGAGTTTGAAACAAACCTTTGAATTGTAAGATCATCCTGCGAACAATAATCCTATGTTTCTCTTTAAAAACATCTCCCCCTGTTCATTTAACTGCCCCATACAGCTCTAGATAAAAAAATAAGACTTTAAACGTGTTTCATTCTTCTAACACTTGTTTCATTGATAATACAAGCAATCACACTTGCAACCTCATGCAATTCAGCCCTTTATTAAGTATCCTGTTCTCAGTTTTCATGTGTTTAGTCTAAACCTTGAAAAATTTAAGCAGACATTACTCAGTGATTTTCTTACATTTTAATTTATCTATTATTATTACCATTGCATTTCCTACCGTTCTCCCAAAATTAGGCAGCAGTGTCTGTGTAATTTCATCACCCTGTGATTCATAAATCCTTATTTTATGTTAGCACCACTTCTTGTTCCAGCAGATTAATCATGTGAATAAATTAAGTTTTCTCCAACCCTAGAATTTGCATTTTCGTATCATTATCAATCGCTGCCTATTGTGATGATTGAAGAAATTGTGCAGTTCCTTCAACCTCTTTAAATATCGACCACCTGTGGTTAAATTTGCGCCTCTTTTAATCCTCCGTTCAGCCTTGGTAGCTGCAGTTTACTCTGTGGATTAAATAAATTATTTGACGATAGCGTCTCTGCGCCCCGTATTTGTCTAGACCTTTGTAATTGGACATCTGTGTTTTGAGTGTGGACCTGGTCAGGACAGAGAAAGTCCTCTCTGATGCGTCTTCTTTTGGCAACCACAGCAAACGCCAAAAAACCTTTACAGTCAGTGGTAGGTTTTAGGTAATCCCCGTGAGACCATCTCGTCGTTTCCTGTGTCCAACCTGGTTCCAAGTGTCTCGGCCATCCAGACACTTTCACCACCTGTGACAAATTCATAATAGTTTTAAATCACAGCAGATTGTCCTGGGTGTCTCAACACCCCCTGTGTGTGAAATGTCTCTCCACTACTTCCACTTTGAGCAAAACTATGGTCATGCCTTCCCATAGGCTGAATCATGAAGCATCGTTGTAAGCCCAGGATGTTAGCTCATGTCCTGTTAAGTGTCTTGCTTTAGACCCCAGTTATCCCAAGATGCAAACTGCTGAATCTCATATTTAAATGTTCTTCCCTCTAAAGTCCAAGAGTGTGTTCTAGGTGCGTTTCCTGGACGCCAACCTGTCCAGGTAGTGTTCATGACCCCGTGCAGTTGAAATCCATCATCTGTAAAGCAAAGCAGTCATGCATAGTCCTGTTCAAGATGTTCCTTGCACAGCAGGAGTTACAATGTTGGCCGCTATCGTAGCTCTGATGTTCCTCAACCTTTATGTATTGATATAATTTTCAAGCTGTTATCCTCTTATCATCACCTTGTATCCAGGAGTCGCTCTACTATCCTGACCAGATCCAAAATATCCAACTAATCTAATTGGCCTTGTTTCTTTTCTGTATTTAAGAGGATAATCATTAAACTATCCTAGCCCTTGGGGCGTGGTGGTGGCGCAGCGGGTAGCGCGACCCACGTACGGACGCGGTCGACTCGGGTTCGACTCTGACCCGCGGTCCTTTGCCACATGTCTCTCCCCCTCTTCCACCCCCTTTCTGTCAGCCTACTAATCTCAAAAGCGAGCCACTAGAGCCGCGAAAACAAAAGCAAAACTTATCCTGGCCCAACGGCCCCTGGGCAATTAGTTAGCTAAACTCAATAATATGTGTATTCGTTCATCAGTATGTTTTAATATCTGGTTAAAAGGAGAACTATTGTGTTATTTGCGTTTGAGCGGAGAGATGTTAAGTCTCCTTAAATCTTTTAGGTAACTGCGTGCAATTCCAAACAATTTTCACTGGTGCTGTAATCCCCAATTTACCCATGTTAGTTAGTAGAATATATCATTATTCTAATCTTGCAGTTTTATCCATTTAAGCCCGTGACCGTTGTGGCACTTTGTTGATGTCTGCCGGAGTGGCAGATTAAGGCGGCATCCTAGTTATTTGATTCTTATTTGCAAGTCTGCTTAAAATATCCAGCAAATGTGGTGTTTGCAATTTCTCCTTCGCATCAGCAGGTAGTGTAAAAGTTCAGAGTGTATTCTGCTTATATTGAAAAATTTATTTACTCACTCGTTCATTCATTGATTCTTTTATCTTTTTAACTGTTGATGTAATCCCCACTTCAACTCCCTCACCCACAAGTTTTTCTTGTTTATATTTTTTGCTCATTTATGTGCATCTATTTTTCCCCATATCGTCTGAATTGGGTACATTTTTCTTACCCACTTTCTTTTAAAGCTTAAACGGCCCATCTATGTATTACACTTGTTGCTTCAATTACCAATATTCATATGTTGTCAAACTTGATTATGGTAATATTATTTATTAAGCTGCTCTATGCTTCCATCAAGTAAATTAACATTATGGTGCAAATAAATTTTCTTAGCGGTGTCCCCTTTTATTTGTCATGCAAGTTGACCAGCATTGTCCGTGAAGCGTCATTCTCCAATCGTCGTGTCAGAAACCACAATGAACTCCAGCATTTTGCCAATATGGATTTTTCCAAAATCACATTGTCTAGTAAAATCATTGATCATCTTCTTCATCCATAGTGTAGTGTCCATAAATTGAAAAACAATTACAGTAAAACAATCGCAAACATTTCACACACAATGTTTTCCTCCAAAACAAAGTAGACATAAAAGGTCTTCACCTTTCCCTCAGGTGTGAATCCCTTTAAAATTTAAATAAGCAAAATATTTTACAGTGAATTCATCCTCTTTGTATAAAATCCAATCAAAAATAAAACAGATTTTCTTAACCCTGGTAGTTTCATATTTCCCCGTTAAACCTTTATGCTGCTCCTGCAAACATTCTTAACATTTGTCCAAAATCTTTATCAAAAACTGGATTAGGCAGAAATCAATGGAATCACCTTTTTCTGTGTCCCCCTGTATCAGCCCTTCATGACCGCTGCTGCACCGTTTGGTGCTCACTCGCACCTGAAAATGTCTAAAAAGAGAGCACATTCCAACTATATTGACCAGGTTTCTTTGCAAAGAAAAGAGCAGAAAGCAGGATAGAAGTGTTAATACCGGTCAGTAGAAAGGCAAACAAACAAAAATGATAATGCCACCACCTTTCTCCTCTGGAAGATTTCAATAATACCTGGCATAAGTTGGTTAAAACTTAGCATAATTTTGTCCTATCTGTTTATCCCTTCATGTCCAAATTTGATTATGACTTCTTACTGTACTCCTGCTAGAGCTCACTTCTCAGAGTCTTCTGTTGGAAGAAAGGTGGCCTTTTAGAATCCTTGTCCTGTATTTGGAAGTATCAGCTCAGAAAAAGCTATTATGTTAGTATTTAGGTAGGGCATGCAGTCAAAAGAAAATCTGGTCCTGTTAGTGTTTTAGTGTTAAACGTGATGTTTCTAAGTTCTTGGCTGATCCTGGGAAGGTTTTAAAACTTTATAAACTATCTGTAGAACTCCCTTGTGTCAGGGTTCTCTGTGTTGTCCTACTCTATTCTACTCCTCAGGTGGTTATTGATGGCTGGAGGGCGCGTCCCACACCTGCGGCTCGTCAGAGGCAGCTTCCTCTGGCTTCATAAGCAGAGCTAAGACAGACGGAAGATGCCAGAGCCTTAAACCAGTCGTGGTACGACGTGGCCTCTGACCAGCTCCTGGAACCTGTTTGTGAAGTTTTATCGTCCTACCTTTGTCCTACTAATCCTGGTTCTCCTGTTTGTCACAGTTTTGGTGCTTGGATGCACTCACCTGTCTCGAAGTCCCGTCCGAAGGATCAGACCAGTGGAATTTCCTCGCTCAGATTCTGCTCTGGCTCTCCCCCTCATACTCCCTTGGTGTTACCAAGTCGGGCCTGAGGTTCCCCTCCCGGATTCCACTGGTGCTCTCTGAACTCTCTGCACTCTGGTGAAACCGTCTGTCGCTCCAGCCAGTTGAGGCTCGCTCCGGATCCCTCGCCAGCTCCATCTGCCGCCCTCCAGCCACTAGCCACCAACACCACCTAGGGTAGGCTCACGGAGTTCCCTCGGTACTCCTTCCCCCGGTTAGCTCTGCCCAGCTAATGGTAAGCAGCGTACCTTCTGGCATATTTCCTGGTTCAAGCCCTTTAGTCATTTCTCTCCTCTCACTTCGCAGTCTCTCCCGTTTCGACGTTCAGTCCTCGCCTAGGCTACTTGCAGCCTCGTCTTTGTTGTCTGCGATTTTCTTAAATAAACATCTTAAAACTGTGTTTGGTCTCCCGTTCGTATCTGCATGTGGGCAAAACATCTGGAAACCATGACACCTTGAATATAGGGTAGTTCATTGTTATTGTTTTGATGCGGGTTTTTCGCGCATGCGCGCCGGACAAAAGGCGAACACAATGGCGGACGTAAACAGAGAAACTGACGAGTTCTCCACGTATTTTTCTTCTTTAGATAACGTACTACAAGATAGTTTTAAGAGTAAGTTGATGGTTGATGGTATCAGATTGCCAGATCCACACAGCAAAAGCCTGAAGGGATGGAGCGAGTCTGTGAAATCCTGGCCAAGGGTTCCGTACTGCGACATACAGCTGCCTTATAAAGACAGCAGGCCAGTACAGACGAGAGAGCACGAAAGCCCCTGAAACCACTGGACGGCTACAATTATTTTATATCAGGAAAAAGGCTCCAGCAACACCCGCGACGCCATGAGGGATTAAGCGGTCAGAAAATGGATGGATGGATGGATGTTGTGCACATGTTTGTGCAACAGCAGAAAGCGGCGTCGGACACAGGCAGCGTCTTATCAAAGAGGAAGACCCGCCCGGTAGGTTAAAAAAAATAAATTTCACTACGGATTATTAAAGTGTTTTTGTCTTGTTAAAATTGGTGTAGGTGTCGGCGACATTGCAGCGTAAACACAGAAGTACTAGCGCCCGTGAACGGGGGCGTAATAGCAGCAGCAGCTGCTGTAGCTGCTTGCAGCAGCGGCTACAGCAGCTAGCAGCAGCAGCGGCGGCTTCTCCGGCCCGTGTAGTGTTTACGCAGCAGCCACTGGCTTCTGCTGCCGCAGCCCGTGAACGGGCGGAGCAGTCGCTGCCTGCTCCGCCGCCGTTGTCTGAAGCAGCAGCAGCGGCTGCTGCTGCTTCAGAAAACGGCTGCTGCAGCATTGACACCGATTCTCCGGCCCGTGTTGCGATGGCCACCTCCCCTCCGCCGCTATTTAAGTAGAACAATGACTAGAGCAGAATTAAGTTGTATTTACCGGAGATGAAGTGTAGACTGCAAATTCTGTCGTAGTGTGATGGCTCCCCCCGTCCATTGGGAGTGTCTGCCTGCGGTCTTTTCATTGAAAATATCAATTTCTTTCTTCGTCCTTCCTCCTTCGGTAAACGGCAGAAACGTACATCCAACGATTTGGAATGCCTCTCTGTGCAACCGGGAGCACAACAAGTCGTAGGCATTGTTTAGAATCCAAAAATAAACGAAGTAAAAGTACGCTCTAAATCACCCGTTTTGTCATGTAGTAGACGAGAACAGTACTGTTTTTGCCTACCCGCGGGACCCGGATGTAGCGCTGACGTCACGCGGGTCCTACCCTATAGTCACATTACTGGAAATGCCAAAAATAAAAGCAAATAAAAATGTAACAAAGAAACAACCAAAATACAAAAATAAACAACGAAAATATGTTTTCCAAGGAGCACAATTATGTTTGTCTCAATACATAGATTATTAACTTATTTCTTTCTGGTCCCCTTGACCATGCAAATTTAGTTATTAATGCTTTTGAATATATACAATGTTCCAAATCTCAGTTGGTCTAGGGTGAAACTTTTAAAGTGACTTGATTTACACTTTGTCTGACATCATTATTCATCAGCAAAAACAATGATTTTTTCTTTAAGTTTATAAATTTCTTGTGTTTTTTGCAATGGTTAGTTTCCCCCCGCAATTTCAGCACATCGACAACACTACCCTAAAGCAAAACCAAGATCAATAACAAGCTATACAGAAAAAAACTGAATTTTAACCCTTCAGATCTGAAGCTCCCATCATTTCGCCAGGACCAGAAACTCCGTGCTAGAACATCATTGGACCATCATGCTTAACAGACCACAACTCTATAAATAAAAACACAAGATCCTCTAAGCAGTAAGCCTTTTCGTGTATTTACAATCTAAGCGTCCAGGCTACATTTAACTTATCTGATTGCAGACACTTGGTGTCCTTCAATAATTATTAGAAATTCCCTTTCACCTCTCCTGTGGACATCATCTGAAAATTTTTTCTATCTCCAGCCCATCAAGGCCATAACACACCAAGCCAGCCGAGCAATCTCTACCTGGGTTTAACTTCTGGTCAGATTTGTTTTATCATATCTTTTTATCTCTGTTCAGGCCAAACTGTCCCTCCGCGGATCACCTCAGCCCAGCGCAACATGACAACATAAACTGATTGTGCAATAGATGACGTGCTTAATGTGGCCTTTCGACATCTTGAGGCTCGTCAAAATTCCTCTCTTAGCAGCAGTAAATTCTTAGTAAAAATTCTCCCTTAAAAAAAAGAAACCCATCATATCCAGTTCAATTTTATACAGTTTTGATTAGAGCCAAAGTACACATTCTACCTGCATTTTATACATGTATTAAATAAAAAAATCATGCAATTAATCTGTCATATTCTCCTCATATGCTGTTTGTCATTCTATTAATATTCTAAAATCACAATATAAAGAGCCTTTAATCTGGTATTTCCACAGCTGTCATGAATCCATTGTCAAATACAAGCTCAGTGCATTTTAATAGTGTAACCCTGAATACAGCTAGCCTCGTGAGACCATCCTGATCTCGCGAGCTTTCAAGGTTTCACTCGCAGATCAGTCTGGCTACTCTCCGTTGAAGAAAATTTGGAGCCGTTCACCAAACGAACGTCCAATCAGCGTTGGCTTTGAGGCGGGTTGAGGTGTGACGCAACGGGAAGCGCGTCAGTTCAGTCTAAACAACATGGCGGCTTCAGCCGATGAAACTAGCGTTAGCGTGGCTATCGAGCAAGTTTTATCGGAATTACAGAGTATTTCTTTGCTGAGCTAACGAGCCTTTACCTGCAGCAGCAAGAGTAGCTTGGCTTGTGGTCGCTCGTAAGCGACGACGAATCTGATTGGTTTATTTGGCCCGTCTATCACCAACACAGGCCAATCAGCTAACCAGTATTTTCGCCCCTTCCCAAAATTACTTCAACGGAAGGTTTCCAGATGGATATGCGGAGCAAATCTATCTGGCAGAGCCAGGTTAGAATACAGCCCCAACGCCTCTGGTTTACTGTGCTCCATAATTAAGCTCCAAACAAAAAAGCCAAAAGCCTTTATGAAGGCTTGTCCCTCGTTCCAGTTATTTCTAAGAACCCTGAGATATTTTTCATTCAAGCCATGTTAATATCTTCGTGTATCAATTTAATTTGGGCCGGACATGTAATTTGAAATGCGTCTCTCCTTTTTCCTCTTGGAAGTTTTTAGGCAAATGTTTGTGGTTATTTGGGGTTTCCAAAAAATGTATCTACAGGACTGTCTCAGAAAATTAGAATATTGTGATAAAGTTCTTTATTTTCTGTAATGCAATTAAAAAACATGAAATGTCATACATTCTGGATTCATTACAAATCAACTGAAATATAGCAAGCCTTTTATTGTTTTAATATCGCTGATTATGGCTTACAGCTTAAGAAACCCCAAAAATCCTATCTCAATGTGCGCTACAGCATCGAATAACGAGGATTTTCTCATGTTCGGGGGGGGGGCTTAAGACTTTTAAAATGTCAAATGCCATATACTTTTATGTTATGTTGTAAAAATATCAAGTACTGAGAAAGTCATGTGCTGAAATATTTTGCTTTTTATTAATTTAAATATATATGTTTAACATTTATAAATATATAAATAACAATATACAAAAACATATATTTACATATGTGTATACATATATATACCTATATACATATACACATACTTGTATATACATATATATATATATATATATATATATATATATATATATATATATATATATATTTAATATGAATAACATGTAAAATATTTCAGCACCTAATTTCCTAGTAGTTGATAGTGTTAGTACATCCACTGACTGTAGAATTACCTGTGAAACGTTTTCACTCAGCCAGAAAACTGCTTGTTATGCAAGCAAATCCTATGGGATTCTGTGAGAGTAGGGAGTAGCAAGATGGCGGCCAGTGACTTCAGTTTTCGGCAAAATCAGCACTCTAGTGTATTATATAGCTCAGTGGTTTATACACAATGGAAATGCATTAGTCGGTCCCCAAGGAAACCCTTCCCCCACGCAGTTCCGTTTCCGGTTTACTTTTTAATCTTATTCCCCCCCCCCTTTTTATTTATATTTATTTTCTTTATTTTTTATTTATTTATATATATTTTCCTTTGGCCAGTTTCCTTTACTTTATCCATACGGTCTCTCTGATTGGAAAAGCGGCTTTTAAGCTATCTTTATGAGATTGCTAGGGGGCCATCTAAAATCAATTTCTGATTTGGGTGGTAGCTTCTAAAACATCTTAGGGATGTTTTTGGACTTCAAACCAAAGCCCCTGCGTGCCTGTTCTTCGGAGGGTAGCTTTTCTACTGTGTGAAGACAAAGAAAAATAAATAAATTATATATATATATATATATATATATATATATATATATATATATATATATATATATATATATATTAGGGCTGGGCAACGATTAAAATCTTTAATCGCGATTAATCGCATTGTATGCGCAAACTCCAACAATGAACTACAAAAGTAGTGTAAAGAGCACTTTTTATTAATTAATGTTCTGCTGCCATATGAACAAAAGTGTTGTAACATTTGTAGTACTTATCAGTAATACATATTTAGTGTAAAGCTCAACTTAAACATGTAAAACAAAAAATAGCAATAATAATAAATTAAAGCTTATTGCCACTGACAGGAAATTCTCTTTATGGGGAAAAAAATCTACCAAAAACAGGCTATTTCTGAGGTAACAGCAGGGAGCAGCATTACCATTTTATGTTCAATACCAAAGTGTGAAGCACAAAAAAGGTCTACAGTAGCTATCCACTTCGCCATTACATTGGTTAGCTTCTCTGAGTCATTGAATTGTTTGGTGATGTCTACAGTGTGTTTGGCAATTAAGTGATATGTTAAGCTCAAGGTGCTCCGGTGATAAGAAAGTTTAACTTGGCATTGGTTACAACCAGGCCAGCTGACAGCTTTGCTAGGGCCCGGGACAACGCAGTCTTTTTGGGCCCCCCCTATACACCTGCCGCCACCACACACACACACACACACACACACACACACACACACACACACACACACACACACACACACACACACACACACACACACACACACACACACACACACACACACACACACTCTCACACACACACACACACACACACACACACACACACACACAAAAAGTCAACTTAACTGTATACTTCATGCCCTGGGAATCTCTGTATTTTATACTGGATATTTTCAACCCATCTACTGAATTTAGTGCACTAGTTGATCTTTTCTTCATAAGAGAACAGCAAGCACTGCAGCCAAAATATGGCCTTTTTTGACCTGCTGTATATTAGCCAGTCCCTAAGCTTGATGTATCATGAAACTGTTGACCTTTTGGGTTTTGTGGTTTTTATTTTATTAATACAATTAAATAATAATAATAATAATAATAATAATAATAATAATGTTATGTTCAGTGTTTTTTCGCTAATCCACCTCTTATATCTTTCAATCCTTATGTAATTTTGTCTGTGATGTGTGCACCTGCCTGTTGCTTTAATCCTATAAATTTCCCCGTCGTGGGAAATAAAAAAGAATTAGCTAATGTTATCTTATCTTAAATAACACTTTTTAATATATGTACTGGGTTCTTTCAAGGTCTTAATTACATTTTCTGTGTGGGCTCCAGTAACATATGATAGATAATATCTACTTTGAAAGTTAACATGAAGTGCTGCTGAAGATGACCACTGATCTACCTGGATGTTCCATGGAGGACTGAAATGCCTCAGTCAGTGACGTCTGTGGGTCTGTCGGGGCAATAACAGAAGTTTCATCTCCTCTCTCCGTTTCTGTGGCTCGACGTTTTCTTGCTCATGTTTTTTCACGTGCTTAGATAAATTTGTTGTGTTTCCACTAAAATTAACCGGCTTTTTACAAAACATACAGCTTGATTTCATTTACGGTATTAAAATAAAGCCAAACGGTGCTACTTTCCCTGTTCATGTTTTTCCGCTGCTGCGGTCTCTCTCAGCAACGCGATTGTTTGTGTGTTGAGTTTGTGTGAGAGCTGAGTGGGCGGGCCAGACTGAGCCTGCGTGCCGATTGGCTGGCGCCGCTGAGCCATGTACGAGAGGGGAGGGGGAGCAGCAGAGTGCTGCCGTGAGCGCGCTGCAGTCAGCGCGCGTGCTGACTGACACTGACTGAAAGCATGTGAGCAACATGCGTTAATGCGCAATAAAATAAATATCGCCGTTAATAGTCTAATGAATTAACGCGAAATTAACGCGTTAACTTGCCCAGCCCTAATATATATATATATATATATATATATATATATATATATATATATATATATATATATATATATATATATATATATATATATATACACACACACTACCGTTCAAAAGTTTGGGGTCACCCAAACAATTTTGTGTTTTCCATGAAAAGTCACACTTATTCACCACCATACGTTGTGAAATTAATAGAAAATGGAGTCAAGACATTGACAAGGTTAGAAATAATGATTTGTATTTGAAATAAGATTTTTTTTACATCACACTTTGCGTTCGTCAAAGAATCCTCCATTTGCAGCAATTACAGCATTGCAGACCTTTGGTATTCTAGCTGTTAATTTGTTGAGGTAATCTGGAGAAATTGCACCCCACACTATCAGAAGCAGCTCTCACAAGTTGGATTGGTTGGATGGCCACTTCTTGCGTACCATACGGTCAAGCAGCTCCCACAACAGCTCAATGGGGTTCAGATCTGGTGACTGCGCTGGTCACTCCATTACCGATAGAATACCAGCTGCCTGCTTCTGCTCTAAATAATTCTTGCACAATTTGGAGGTGTGTTTAGGGTCATTGTCCTGTTGTAGGATGAAATTGGCTCCAGTCAAGTGCTGTCCACTGGGTATGGCATGGCGTTGCAAAATGGAGTGATAGACTTCCTTATTCAGAATCCCTTTTACCCTGTACAAATCTCCCACCTTACCAGCACCAAAGCAACACCAGACCATCACATTACCTCCACCATGCTTACCAGATGGCGTCAGGCATTCTTCAAGCATCTTTTCATTTGTTCTGTGTCTCACAAGCGTTCTTCTTTGTGATCCAAACACCTCAAACTTGGATTCATCCGTCCACAACACTTTTTTCCAGTCTTCCTCTGTCAAATGTCTGTGTTCTTTTGCCCATCTTAATCTTTTTCTTTTATTGGCCAGTCTCAGATATGGCTATTTCTTTGCCACTCTACCCTGAAGCCCAGAATCCCGCAGCCGCATCTTCACTGTAGACACTGGTGTTTTGCAGGTACTATTTAATGAAGATGCCAGTTGGGGACCTGTGATGGGTCTGTTTCTCAAACTAGAGACTCTAATGTACTAAATTCTTGCTCAGTTGTAAAACGCAGCCTCCCACTTCTTTTTCTACTCTGGTTAGAGCCTGTTTGTGCGGTCCTCTGAAGGGAGTAGTACACACTGTTGTAGGAAATCTTCAATTTCTTAGCAATTTCTCACATGGAATAGCCTTCATTTCTAAGAACATGAATAGACTGTCGAGTTTCAGATGAAAGTTCTCTTTTTCTGACCATTTTGAGCGTTTAATTGACCCCACAAATGTGATGCTCCAGAAACTCAATCTGCTCAAAGGAAGGTCAGTTTTGTAGCTTCTGTAACGAGCTAAACTGTTGTCAGATGTGTGAACATGATTGCACAAGGGTTTTCTAATCATCAATTAGCCTTCTTAGCCAATGAGCAAACACATTGTACCATTAGAACACTGGAGTGGTAGTTGCTGGAAATGGGTCTCTATACACCTATGTAGATATTGCACCAAAAACCAGACATTTGCAGCTAGAATAGTCATTTACCACATTAGCAATGTATAGAGTGTATTTTTTTAAGTTAAGACTAGTTTAAAGTTATCTTCATTGAAAAGTACAGTGCTTTTCCTTCAAAAATAAGGACATTTCAATGTGACCCCAAACTATGGAACGGTAGTGTGTGTATATATATATATATATATATATATATATATATATATATATATATATATATATATATATATATATATATATATATGAAGCAGGGAGGATAAAGGCTGGTCATCTGATCAGTGTCATGCGGCTATACGACTAGGCGAAACGTGGCCGTGGGGAAACGGCTCTGGGTCCTATGCGGGTCTCAGGCCTGTGAAGCTCAGCCCTGCAGGGCAGCAGCATGTGGAGACGGGGAATGCAGCATGGGGAAGTGGGGCCTCCACTCAGCTTGGCTGGCGTAGCTGCCCTTGTGGAGCCTTCAGAAATGTCAAGCTAGCTTGACCGAGGTCACAGCAGGACAATGAAATAGCGTGACAAACAATAAGGAAGCGACCAAAGCAGAGCACATTCCACAGTCCAGCAGGTGACCAAAGCAGAACATAGTCCAGAAATAGTGAGTAGTTTGATTGTGTCTGACATTTTGCAAGGAGTGTGAAGCAGCAGCGAAAACGCGCCAGCATCCTCTCACTACAGGGAGAGCTAATAGGTTTCAGAGTAAAATGTGATCCAATGTCTGGATATGTGGTCTTTTACTGGTAAAATCGACCGGATCCACTTTGCTTTTCATCAACTGACTTTCTGCCTGAACGATCCATTCAGCTTCAGATTGAAGTGGAGTTGGTGCAGCTAACGTAAAAAAATAGAACAGCTGCGTATCTTAGAGAAGCACCTGAGTATCTGGGACTCTTCAGAAATGTACTGCGGTACACCCGGTGCATGTCACAACTGCTCTGACTGCCTAGAGTTGCTGCGACCAGCTGCAAAAGCGTGGCGCAAGCCGCACTGCGGGGTTTCCATATTCAGTGGAACCCTGGGGTAAGAGTCTTGCTCAGTGACCCATAGTGGCAGTCTGTGAGGTTTAAACTGGATACTGTATTTTTCAGACTATAAGGAGCATTTAAAATCCTTAAATCTTCTCAAAAATTGATGGTGTGCCTTTATATATGATTAAAGTTGTGCTTACTGACACAATTTTGGTAAGCAACGAAGCAACTCTTCTCAATGGATATTTGGAGCATTACAGTACACTGTGTCACTACATGATGACTGCCTGACTATAATGTTGAAACTAGAAGTGCATTAATGTAAAGACCCCCACATACTCGGATATAGTTAACTCCGTGGAGGTTTGCGCGTTCTCGAGGCATACTTAAGGCACACTGTGCGGGCTCCGCGCATACCGGTACGTGTCACACTATAAACTTCTTAGGAAAAAACACAAAAGCCATTAAAAGGTAACTGTTTAGAAAAGTTACGATCTTGGGTCTTCTTCTGTGAAGCAGACTTAGGGCTCCTAATACAACAAAGTGACATAGGTTTAAACTAATCTCAAATGGTTTTGGATGGTTTTCTTGGCATTTCTTCTTCATGCCTATCGTGTGAAATTTACCACAACTGGATGTACTTTATAGGGTTTTGATAATATTGAAAACTGTGGTCTTGGGAACATAAAGCAGCTTGGAGATAGTCCTCTTGCCATACAAGACTAGTACCCATCGATTAATGGGTACCTAGAAATCTGACCATGTTATTTTAGCACATCTGGAAAAGAAACAAAAACAAATCCTTTCTTTTTACATTTTTGTTTACTTTGTCACAAGACTGGTAAAAACTCAGCAAATTTTTAACACAACATATTTTAACACTTTTATTTTTGGATGTCATAATGCATGTGTTTTATGCTGCTGTTTTCAAAGAGCGCATGGAGACGGCCAATAAACAGCTTGCCTCTAAGGAGTGTGATAGCTCTGAGGACAATCGCAAAACCATCTCCCAGCTGGTTACTCAGAGTAAGTGACACACACACACACACACACACACACACACACACACACACACACACACACACACACACACACACACACACACACACACACACACACACACACACACACACACAGCGCTCTGTTATTGTTACTCTATGCCTATCTACCAAAGTTTTTTTCTCCCTCTCTCTCTTTCTCCCTCTTTTAACTTGAGAAAAGTCTTTAGGGGGTTTGTTGTTGAATCCTTTTTTATTAATCATTATGATATATAAGGTGTTGGGGACGACACCACTGTGGTGAGTCTCATATCCAACAATTATGAGACCCACTATAGAGGTCCATAACCTGACACAGTGGTGCCACAGGAATAACCTCACCCTGAATAGCAGAAAGACCAAGGAGGTCATTGGACATGAGCTTTTTCAGTGAACTGAAACAGGTTAGACTTTTTACCCAGCTGCTAATAAACTTTTATAGAGAAAGCATCTTGTGTCTCAGCGTGACAGGGTAGCATGGGAGCTGCACTGCACAGCAGAGAAAAGATCTAGCACAAGTGGTGAGGTCAGCAAAAGGGATTGTGGGATGGTGTGTACAAGATCTAGACACATTTTATGCTGCATGAGTCCAGAAAAGTACCAGACGTATAGCCACAGATCCCAACTACCCAGCTATTGCAGTTTATTCCACTTCTATCAGGTAAATGATTCAGAAACATTAAATCAAAAACTAATAGACTTAAAAAGAGCTTATTTTCCAAAGCTGTGAGGGCTATTACCCCTGCTGAGAATCGAATAAACTGCCAGCCCAGTTCATAGTTACATGTTTACAACCATACTACTAGTTCCACGTGATCTTAATCTGATGAGAATTATTTACACAGCTGCTCACATGCTAATTTCTATTTGCGCACTTTAGTCTCTCAGGGAGTGTTTGTTTGGAAATCTATTCAAATTGCACACTTCTGTAACTTGAAAATTTATTCATTTTACATTATCATGTAAACTGACTGCTACCAGTCTTTTTTTGTCTCGAGCACAAGTAAGTTTAAAATTTCAACTGTAACACTTATATTTTTGCTAATGACTATCTACACACTTTTTAGAGTTCTCAGGGAGTGTTTGTCTGATACAATCATGCAATTTTTCAGTAATTTACATCGTTGGTAAAGGGTCTGCTATCTGTCTTTTTGATTCAAACGTGTCTTATCAGATGCTAAAGACTATTTGCACAATTTAGGCTTCTCAGGAAGTGTTGTTGGTGGAATCAACTAAGTTCTTAAAAAAACGTGTGAAAACATTGTCTTTTTGTGTCTGCATGTTGTATGTAATCTGTGGGCATTCTGAGCTGGTGTCTCACCAAATCTTTATAATGGCTAAACATAACGATAAATAAAGGTGTTGGATTCTTGGCTCTTAATATTAGGTTGAACTGAATTGATCAGAGCACAGGTAGGAGACTTGGGGCCAATGGATTGGCACAAAAAACGTTTTTAAGCAGGACCCAGTGGTTTCTATGTTCCATTTCAGAATCCAGTCATACCACACATGCATACAAAATACACAAAACACTTAAGAGTTAAATAGAATGGTGCTTTGTCATTAGCGTGACCATATATTGGTGGTGAAGATTCTCAGTCATCCAGGTCATGCTCATTCCAAAAAAGTTAAAAAAACAAAACAACTGGACTTAATTCCGAAGTTTGAAGACGTTTTGCTTCCCTTCCAGAAAGCTTTCTCAATTCAAAACGTTTGGAGTAGTGTGGAGTTCCAAGCTTTATAGTATTGCCCAACAAAGGCGTTGTTATGGCTTAGATAACATGCAAATTGTTTCAATTTGCATGTTGGTTAGATAACATGCAAATTAAAGCAATTTGCATGTTATCTAACTTCAAACTTTAGAAAAAAGTCCAGTTGTTTTGTTTTTTACCTTTTTTGGCATGACCATATATGTTCTTATGTTCTATTGTGCTTTCAGATAAAGAAATTCTGCGGGAGAAAGAGAAACTTGAGATGGAGCTGAATGGGCTGCGTTCAACTGCAGATGACCAAAGGAGACACATTGAGATCAGAGACCAAGCACTGAACAATGCTCAGGCTAAAGTGGTTAAACTGGAGGAGGAGGTGGGAAAAATACAAGTCTAATAATCTCAAAATGTTGGACCAACTTGTTGTATTTTAATAATATATGATATAATATATTATATTTGATATATTATTATCATAACATACAGTATATTATTATTATATAGGTTTAATAAAAACGTTTTGGCTGTAAAGCTTTTGTGGTTGCTAATTTGTGGAAGACCCAAATTAGATTCATTGTCAGTCAGTTTGAGCAGATATGGGATTAAGGTTGTTTAAAATTAGATTAACTTGATGTATAACCTATAATCTATAAAATATATAACATGGGGGTAATCAGAGCTCTAATATATGAGATGGAGCTTGATTATTAAGGGCTTTATATGTGAGAAGGAGAATTTTAAATTCTATTCTTGATTTAAGAGGACGTCAATGAAGGGAAGCTAAAATAGGAGAAATATGATCCCTCTTGTTGATTTTCATCAGAACTCTTGCTGCAGCATTTTGGATCAGCTGAAGACTTTGAACTGCATTTTGTGGACTTCCTGATAGTAAAGAATTACAATAATCCAGCCTTGAAGTAAGAAATGCATGGACTAGTTTGGAAACCTGTTTAATATGGGATTTAAATGACATGTCTTGGTCAAAAATAACACTAAGATCTTTTACTTTATTACCAGAGGCCAATTTAATGCCATCCAGATTAAGTGATTGATTAAGAAGTTTATTTTTGAGGACTCTGATCCAGAGATTACAACTTCTGTCTTGTCAGAATTTAAAAGCAGGACATTTAAAGTTATCCAGGTTTTGATGTCATCAAGACATGACTGCAGTCGAAGTAATTGATTGAATTCATCAGGATTTATGGATAAATATAACTGAGTGTCATCAGCATAACAGTGGAAATTAATACCATGCTGTCTAAAATAAGGGGTGAGGCATAACATTTGTCGCATTTGTCTGCGATACTGGGATAAATTTGTGACAGTCGAACTTTAAAAAAATGGAGTCTAAACAGTAATTTAAACTGTGTGAGTGTCAGACGGGCACAGAATGAGCTTGTTTGAATTGTCTTAAGAGCAGCATCCCACCAGTCATCTTCCCAGTTTAAGTCCAGTTCCTCATCCCAGGCATCCCCAACTTTAGTAATTGGCGAGCAGTCAAAAGACAGAAGTTCATTATAAACTTTAGAATCCTGTCTGTCTCTGTGTTGCCCTGCAACACAGAGACAGACAGTTGCAGTTACAATCCCACAACCATCGTAACACATGTTATGGAAATACATTTATAACATGATTTGAATTAAATTGCAATAACGTTACACACAACATCCACAACATGTTGTGTGCACCTGAGGATTTTCAGGTGCATCGATGGCTCAGCCTGGAGCAAGAGAAAGAAAGAGACACTCAGATTGGCCAAATGTCTACAAAGACTATCCAGGTGGATTCATGGACGTAACTTTGATAATCTACCTGTGTGCGTGTGTTCTCACTTTGTTTATTTCATGTACCAAAATCTGAGTTTGGCTTACAATTTACGCAGCAAATTTGAGTGAGTGAGAGAGAGAGAGAAAGAAAGAGAGAGCTAAAACTGCATCTATCTGAATCACAATATCCATTGAAAAGTACTACGTCTCTGTGTGTGAGCATAGTCAAGAAATTGCATCTACCACCAATTGTCCCACCAGCAGCAGCTGTGTGGGCATGACATGCTCATCAGTGCTTGTAGCCAGTTCAGAGTCATAGCATCATGGACAGTGCTTGCAACCAACTTCTCCAGATTAAAAAAGAACGTGGTTGGTGCATCAATGTTCTGTAGTCTGGTGAAGTGTGCTCGGACTAAAGCCCCTTTAGCTCTCTCCTGCAGAAAAGAGTTTAGCTCCTGTTTTTTTGATTGTAAAAGATCATTTTGCTGATCTCCTTGTAGAGCATTCTCCAAGTCTCTTATGTGGTCCTCTAACTCCTGCACAGCTCTCTTTACGTTTGTTGTTACACTGGCTGTATATTCCTGACAAAACACCCTGATTTGGGCTTTTCCTACCTCCCACCAATGAGCCAGGGAAAGAAAATCATCTTTCTGGGATCTCCAGTAGGCCCAAAAATTTTTTAAATTTTCACAAAAATTAAGATCATTTAATAATTTAACATTAAAACGCCAAAAAGATTTTGGTTTTCCAGTGGGAGAAAAAACCAGCTCCATTAAGACTAAATGATGGTCTGTAAAAACAACTGGGAGGATCTGACAGCTAAAAACTCCTGCAGTAAAAGAAGCAGGTAGATAAAATCTGTCTAGTCTAGCTGCACTTACTCTTCCATCTGATATTTTGACCCAAGTGGACTGCCTATCTGATGGGTGTTTTATTCTCCACACATCTACCAAATCATTTTTTTAATACATGAGACAGAAACAAGGAGGACTGAATATGTGGCTCCTCTCCAGTCCTATCTAATGTAAAGTCAGTGCAGCAGTTCCAATCACCACCCAATACAATAAACTCTCCTGTACCAATATTATTTAGTTCTTCTTTCATTATTTTAAAAGTTCCTTCCCGCTCAGGGCCTTGGTTTGGTGCATACATATTAATGAAAATGAAGCTAAATCCCTCTACTTCGCCTCTCACCATAAGGACTATGCCTTTCACCACCTCTGTGCTGGATGTAACAGTTACATTTAACTTAGAGGAAAGCAAAATGGCGACTCCTGCACTTAGATTTGTCCCATGGCTAAGGACATGCTGCCCTCCCCACCATAAGCCCCAATCTATTTCATTCGTACTATCAGTGTGGGTTTCTTGTAAGAAAACTACATCCAGTCTTTTCTGTGTGATGACGTCCGTTAATATAGCTCTCCTTTTTCCATCTCTACCCCCATTTATGTTTAACGAGGCCACTCTTAGACCCTGCATGTAAGGAGAATAGAGATAGACCAGCAGAGAAAACCAACAGAGTCGAAACACCCAGTGATGTATGATCATAGTACCTTTTATTTTTTTAAAGTTTCATTTTCTTTGACATTTTGTTCTTTGTCATTTTAAAAGTTTTTCTTAGACCAGTAACATGCTTCTTGAGACGAAAACATTTCTTGCTGTCCAGTAAATCAAAACCAACTCCTCTCTGCAATGTAGTGACTGATTGTATAAATTTATCCACATCAGGAAAATATTCTTTGACGTTTACTTTTTTTCCAAAAGTGTCATCCAGGAAGCCATTAATCTCCTCCAGAGAATACAAATCAACACTCTGAGAGTAACTGTCGGCTATAGAGAAACTATCAGAGTCAGATTCACAGTCTATGTCACCATGGCCACGAGCAGATTTCACCTGATCATCTAGCTCACTGTCAGGGCTGACCTGCAGCAGCTCTACATCCTGTACAGCAGCACACCCTGCATCCTGTTCTGACCTCCCCAGGTCATCCGCCCTCTACACTGTCCTGACCACAGCCTCCTCTTCACCTACAGCACTGTCTGTACTAACCTGGAGGCCACCATCACCCTCGGTCCCAGCCACGGAGCCACTATCACCACCACCTTCACCGTCAGTTCCTACCACAGAGCAGCTGTCTATCTCAGCATTATCACGGGGAGCAGCCTCGGCCAGCGTCCACTGTCCACTGCTCCCCTCCCCGCTGTCCTTTGCCGCAGCAGCCGCCGCGGGCCCCGCCGCATCCGCGGCGCGCTCCGCCACAGCACCAGCGGTGCGATGTCTGTGGGGACACGCCACCCGCTTGTGGCCCACATTTCCACACTCAAAACACTTCATGTTACCTGAGCTGGCATACACCATGTAGTGTCCTTGCTCATGTTTAACACGGAACGAGACATCCAGTGTTTGAGTTGGAGAATCAAGAAACATGAACACTTGTCTCTGCAAATATTGAATGTGTTTCAGTTTGGCGTCCTTACAGCCCAGACTCACCACCCAGAACCCGCTCGCAAATCTCCCAAAACGCTTCAGCTCTGTCTCCAGAGCCTCGTTGGAAATAAACAGGGGAACACCAGATACGGTGATCCGTACCGAAGGAACCGCCAGCGGGGAAACCTGAAAAAACTCATCATTAAAGACAAGCCCGCTTTCTATGAGTTGACTAACAAATTCCAGTTTTTTCAAAAACACAACCACCGCCTTATTCATGCGTGAGGCATACGAGATGTTTCCATGCCCCACCTGTTCTCCTACCGCGAGCAGCACCTGCTCCACCGTGGTGCTGGGCTGAGGCATTATCCTCACCCCATGCTTCAGAGACAGGGACGGCGCCACCGAGGACGCCATCCCTGTCAAGAAACACAGCCTATCGCCCCCCTAAGCAACAAAATGCACAGTAACTTAGAGTGACAAAAACAAAACTAACAATTATCAAACAATCATACAGTAAACAGTTAGAAAAGAAAAAAGAAGTTTGAGATTACTCACAAACTCTCAGCCACACTCTCCACCAACAAACTCCCAGTATGCACTCAGAGAGAGAGAGAGAGAGAGAGAGAGAGAGAGAGAGAGAGAGAGAGAGAGAGAGAGAGAGAGAGAGAGAGAGAGAGAGAGAGAGAGAGAGAGAGAGAGAGAGAGAGAGAGAGAGAGAGAGAGAGAGAGAGAGAGAGAGAGAGAGAGAGAGAGAGAGAGAGAGAGAGAGAGAGAGAGAGACTGTAATCCCCCCAGTGACTCTATTAATTCACCATGGCTCACGTTACGCTCCTGATGAACAGCCCCGACTACACCTTCCTGACTCATTCTCTCTTGGTTCCTCTCCTCATACCCACTGCACCACTATGCAGTCCCTCCATCCTCTCGCTGAGTTAAAAAAATAAAAACCTGTGCAATAACCCAGTATATCTGCCTATATTCAGTCATCTGTTTAGTGGCTACCACTTACCAATTATTTATCCATTACTTTCTATTTATGTTAATTCCTGCATAGAAGACCCTGCTGATCAGAGCAAAACCTACAATGAGGCAGTTGAGGATGTGGACTGAGGGGGCCATGGAGGCACTCCAGGTCTGTTTTGAGTGCTCTGACTGGGACATGTTCAAAGCTGCAGCAACACATGACAACAAGATCACCATTGATGAGTATGCCATGACTGTGTCAGCCTACATCAACAAATGCACTGAGGACGTCAGCACCACTAAGAACATCATCACCCGAGCCAACCGACTCTGGGTGACTGAGGAGGTTCGACAAACACTAAGAGCATGGAACTCAGCTTTCAAGTCTGGCGACAAGGTGGCACTGAGGACAGCGAGAGCCAACTTTTACCGTGCCATCAGGTTAGCGAAGTGGAGTGGACTCCCTCCCCCCCGGTGGTTGAAGTTGATGCTGAATTCTTTAACAGACTAAATAACTTCTTTGGGAAGTTTGAGGCACTAAACTAGCCTCGTGAGACCATCCTGATCTCGCGAGCTTTCAAGGTTTCACTCGCAGATCAGTCTGGCTACTCTCCGTTAAAGAAAATTTGGAGCCGTTCACCAAACGAACGTCCAATCAGCGTTGGCTTTGAGGCGGGTTGAGGTGTGATGCAACGAGAAGCGCGACAGTTCAGCCTAAAGAACATGGCGGCTTCAGCCGATGAAACTAGCGTTAGCGTTGCTATCGAGCAAGTTTTATCGGAATTACAGAGTATTTCTTTGCTGAGCTAACGAGCCTTTACCTGCAGCAGCAAGAGTAGCTTGGCTTGTGGTTGTGTTTTCGTCGTCGCTCGTAACAGAGCGACGAGGAATCTGATTGGTTTATTTGGCCCGTCTATCACCAACATAGGCCAATCAGCTAACCAGTATTTTCGCCCCTTCCCAAAATTACTTCAACGGAAGGTTTCCAGATGGATATGCGGAGCAAATCTATCTGGCGGAGTCAGGTAAGCACTAAACAGCACTCCAGCAGTGAAAGCTGTTCCCCATCAGGAAGAGGAGGCACTCTGCCTTGACACAGCCAAAGTGTTAAAGACCCTGAGAAGAGTCAACCCGCTGAAGGCCCCAGGCCCAACAACATACCTTGGTGGGTGTTCAAGGAGTGTGAAGGTCTGCTGGCTGGTGTCCTTACAGACATTTTTAACACCACGCTGGATCAAGCCACAGTGTCAGCATGCTTTAAGTCTGCCTCCATCATTCCGGAGCCAAAGTAACCTCAAGTCACCTCATTTTATGACTACCGGCCTATTGCACTGACTCCCATCATGATCAAGTGCTTTGAAAGGCTGGTAAAATAACACATCGTCTCCAGACTCCCCCCAACATTCAACCCTTTCCAGTTTGCCTACCGGCGAAACTGCTCTCAGGGCTGCGTCCTGAGCCGCCTGCTGTTCACTCTGATGACACACGACTGTGTCCCCAGGTTCACCCCCAATCACATTGTGAAGTTTGCAGATGACACAACGGTGGTGGGCCTGATTAGAGATGACAATGACCGGGACTACAGAGAGGAGGTGGAGCAGCTGGTGGGCTGGTGCAGAGACAACAGCCTGATCCTGAACGTGGAGAAGACAAAGGAGATCGTCGACTTCAGGAAGAACCGGTCTCACTACGCTCTACTGCTCATCAACAGCTCAGCTGTGGAGGTGGTCTGCAACACCAAATTCCTGGGGTTTCACATCACAGACAGACAACCTCACCTGGTACAGAAGCACTTGTACTTCCTGCGGAGGATGAGGAGAGACCACCTGCCCCCGCCTATCCTGAACACCTTCTACAGGAGCACCATAGAGAGCATTCTTACCAGCTGTCTCTCTGTGTGGTGTAAAGGCTGCAGCGCTTCTGACTAGAGGAACGTGAGGAGAGTGTTTAGGACGGCAGATAGGATCATCGGAGTTTCTCTTCCCTCCATTAAGGACATTTCATCTCAGCGCTGCGTGTCCCAAGCCCGTAACATCATCAGTGACCCCTCACACCCCCACCATGGACTATTCTCCCTGCTGCCTTCTCGGAAGAGGCTTCGCAGTATCCACTGCTGGTCCACCAGGTTGTGCAACAGCTTTTCCCCGTTGCCATCAGACTGTTGAACTCTAAACTAGACTCTGCATCACATATGCACAGAACTGAACTTTATGGCCATTTCGTATCATTATTTTGCACTGCCAGCGTTGCTGAACTTTTACAATTAATTTGAATTTAAAAGTACACAACTGAACATTTACTGCATTTTTGCACCATTATTATCTTGCACTGCCAACAGTGAACTTTCCAAATGAATGCCTTTTTTGCACTACTATTTTTGCACTATAAACATGGTGGAACATTCTTCTGCACACTTTTTAAAAAACAGTTTTTCTCCTGCACTGTACATTCTTATAACTGCTGCACTTTATATTGTAATGTTTTTATTTCAATTGCAATCTCATTACATTGTCGTAAGCTGTATGCAACGAAATTTAGTTTTGTATGCACTCTGTACATACAAAATGACAATAAAGTAAGTCTAAAGTTCTAAAAATCACAGCTGAGCCAGCTTCTCGTAACCAGCTCTCTCAGCAGCTGCAGAGAGGAGGAGACCCATGTCAGATAAGGTGCCCTGCTACCGGGCTCCAGGTTCCCCTTACAATATTATCACACTGGTCATACTGTATATACCGTATACCAAATCCACCTACCTTATGTACATCACACTAGATATAATACACATTTTTTCTAGCATTTTCATTCTTTGTACTTATCACACTGTGGAGATGTATGCATTTGTATGTGCATTTGTACATCACTCCCACCTGTGACATGTACATATTATAAACATAAAATGAAAATAAGATTTACTCCCACATCCAATGCACTCTACTCATTATGCCATTGCATTATGGTCTCAATCAGTCTGCTTCTTTATACCGTGTTCATATATATTCTCTATACTTCAGATTGTGTTTGATTTTTGTTACTGCATTATTGTGTCATTGTATTATTTTATAGCTAAGCACATTGTGAGCATTGTACAACCCAGAGACAAATTCCTTGTATGTGTACACATACCTGCAAAATAAAGCGGATCCTGATCATTGGCAGTAACATTAAATAAATGTGTGTTTATATGTGTGTACAGCTAAAAAAAAAGCAAGTTTACGTTGAGAAAGTGGAGAGGATGCAGCAGGCTCTGGCTCAGCTCCAGGCAGCATGTGAGAAGAGAGAGCAACTGGAACATCGACTTCGTACGAGACTGGAAAGAGAGCTAGAGTCTTTACGTCTACAGCAGGTAACACTGTACCCAGGGGTGCTACCGCGAATTTTGGACCTCATGACAAGAAAAATCTAAATCATCCTGAAAGCTCATGTATATGTATAAATATGTCTTTTTGGGGTCCCCATCAGTCAGAGGCCCTTGGAATTGTCCTACCAGAGAAGAATTGAATATTACACCAAGGTTTTGAATGCTTGACTTAAAAGTTGCACAAAAAGATTTTTGTATGTAGTTCTACAGGAGCTGTAGATGATGTCCAACAAGTTGGATATCATCTGTATTAAAGTGAAAATAAATGTCATTAAAAGATGTAGGGCTGGGCAGTATAAGATTTTCATATCACATTTTTTCTACAACTAATATCAGTACTTGATTTATCTTTTTGCCATTTCTTCTGTCATTTAATTTGTAGCCAAAATAGGACCCATATTCTCTCAAAATTTAAAACAGTTCTGGTATAGATTGGGTGGGACTGGATAAATAAACTAAAACATCATCCGCAAACAATGCCGGTTTCTGTTCTGCATTGGAGACCAGTGTTCCTGTGATCTTACTATTCTGTTGGATACATTGAACAAGTGGCTCTATAAATATTGCGAAGCAGAGTGGACTCAGTGAACACCCCTGTCTTGTAGTCCTTTCCAACCCAAAAATATCAGAGAGGTCCCCGTTAATTGTGATCCTAGCAATTGGTTTATCATATAGGGCCTTCAATATTCTAATAAAAAATTTATAATCAAATCCCAATTTTTGCATGACTTGGAATAAAAATCCCATCTCACCAAGTCAAAAGTTTTTTCAGCATCTAGATTCAGTAGTACAACCTGTATTTTGTTGTTTATATATTTCATAATTTGTGGTGATCGTCTAATATTATATTGGCTGCACAGTGGCGCAGTGGGTAGCGCTGTTGCCTTGCAGCAAGAAGGTTCGAGTACACCCCTGGGTCTTTCTGCATGGAGTTTGCATGTTCTCCCTGTGCATGCGTGGGTTCTCTCCGGGTACTCCGGCTTCTTCCCCCAGACCAAAAACATGACTGGTAGGTTAATTGGCTTCTCCAAATTGTCCTTAGGTGTGAGTGTGTGCGTGAATGGTTGTTTGTCCTGTTTGTCTCTCTGTGTTACCCTGCGACAGACTGGCGACCTGTCCAGGGTGTACCCCACCTCTCGCCCAGTGAACGTTGGAGATAGGCACCAGCAACCCCCGCGACCCCATGAGGGATAAAGCGGTTCGGATCTTGGATTGATGATGGATGGATGGATGGACGTCTAATATTATTCAATTCAATTTAATTAAATTTTATTTATATAGTGCCAATTCATGAAACATGTCATCTCAAGGCACTTTACAAAATCAAATTCAATCAGATTATTCAGATTGCGTCAGATTTTACAGATTGGTCAAAAAAATTGCCATATAAGGTAATTGCCTTGACAAGCAGCATTCACTCCTGAAGAAGCGCAGAGCCACAGGGAGAGTCATCTGCATTGTCCATGGCTTTGCAGCAATCCTTCATACTGAGCAAGCATGAAGCAACAGCGGAAACAAAAACTAACGGGAAGGCAAAACCTCCAGCAGAACCGGGCTCGGTATGAACGGTCATCTGCATCGATCGACTGGGGGTTGGAGAAGACAGAGCAGAGACACTACAAGAGAGACAAACACGCACAGAAGCACACATTGATCCAGTAATCTGTTCTACATTAGATGGTAATAGCGAATGATCTGTCTTCCCTGGATGATGTCACAGCTAACAGAACGCCAGACCAGGTGTACCTACTATGAAGAAAAAAAAGAGAGAGAACAAAAAGTTAAAAGCTGAAATGACGACAAGCAAGGCAAAATTGGAGAACAATAGAACTCAGTAAAGTGAAAAATAGACCCTGATGTCCTCCAGTAGCCTACGCCTATAGCAGCATAACTATAGAGGTAGCTCAGGGTAACATGAGCCACTCTAACTATAAGCTTTGTCAAAAAGGAAAGTTTTAAGCTTAGTCTTAAAAGTAGACAGGGTGTCTGCCACACGGACCAAAACTGGGAGTTGGTTCCACAGGAGAGGAGCCTGATAGCTAAAGGATCTGCCTCCCATTTTACTTTTAGAGACTCTAAGAACCACCAGCAGACCTGCAGTCTGAGAGCGAAGTGCTCTGTTAGGAACATATGTGGTAATCAGAGCTCTGATATATGATGGAGCTTGAATATTAGGGGTTTATACGTTAGAAGAAGAATTTTAAATTCTATTCTTGATTTAACAGGAAGCCAATGAAGAGAAGCTAAAATTGGAGAAATATGATCCCTCTTGTCGATTTTCTTGTAAGGTGGCAGCCCAGGGAGGGGCTGTCACCTTACCGTGGTGGAGGGATTTGAGTGTCCCAATGACCCTAGGAGCTATGCTGTCAGGGGCTTTATGCCCCTAGTAGGGTCACCCAAGGCAGACAGGCCCTAAGGTGAGGGACCAGACAAAGAGCAGCCCAAAAGCCCCTTGTGATGAGTACAACCAATGGATCTCATGTTCCCTCGCCCAGACGCGGGTCACCGGGGCCCCACTCTGGTGCCAGGACTGGAGGTGGGGCACATTAGTGAGTGCCTGGTGGCCAGGCTTTTACCCATGGAGCCCAGCCGGGTAAAGCCCGAAGAGGATACATGGTTCCCCCTTCCAATAGGCTCACCACCTATGGGAGGGGCCAAAGGGGTCGTGTGCAATGTGAAATGGGTGGCAGTTGAGGGCGGGGACCTTGGCGTTCCGATCCTCGGCTGCAGAAGCTGGCTCTTGGGACGTGGAATGTCACCTCACTGGTGGGTAAGGAGCCTGAGCTAGTGCGCAGGGTTGAGAGGTTCCGACTAGAGATAGTCAGACTCACCTTGACGCATGGCTCTGGCTCTGAAACCAGTCTCCTTGAGAGGGGTTGGACATTCTTCAACTCTGAAGTTGCCCCTGGTGTGAGGCACCGAGCTGGAGTGGGCATACTTGTTGCCTCTCATCTCGGTGCCTGCACGTTGGGGTTCACCCCGGTGAACGAGAGGGTGGCCTCCCTCCGCATTCGTGTGGGGGGATGGGTCCTGACTGTTGTTTGTGCTTATGCTCCAAACAGCAGTTAGGATTACCCACCCTTTTTGGAGTCCTTAGAGGGGGTACTGGAGAGTGCCCCTCCTGGGGACTCCCTCATTTTGCTGGGGGACTTCAACGCTCACGTGGGCAATGACAGTGGAACCTGGAGGGGCGTGGTTGGAAGGAACGACCCACCTGATCTGAACCAGAGTGGTGTTTTGTTGTTGGACTTCTGTGCTCATCATGCTTTGTAAATCATGAACACCATATCCAGGCATAAGGGTGTACACATGTGCTCTTGGCACCAGGACACCCTAGGCCGTAGTTAAATGATTGACTTTGTTGTTGTTTCATCTGATCTGTGGCCGTATGTCTTGGACACTCGGGTGAATAGAGGGGTGGAGCTTTCCACCAACAACTACCTGGTGGTGAGCTGGCTCCGATGGTGGGGGAGGAAGCCGGTCAGACCTGGCAGGCCCAAACGTATTGTGAGGGTCTGCTGGGAACGTCTGGCAGAGTCCCCCATGAGATTGAGCTTTAACTCCCTTCTCTGGGAGAGCTTTGAACACGTCCCGAGGGAGGCGGGGGACATTGAGTCTTAATGGACCATGTTCCGCGCCTCTATTGTTGAGGTGGCTAATCGGAGCTGTGGCAGCAAGGTTGTCAGTGCATGTTGCGGCGGCAACCCCTTGAACACGCTGGTGGACACCGGCGGTGAGGGAAGCCGTCAAGCTGAAAAAGGAGTCCTATCTGGCTTTATTGGCCTGTGGGACTCTGGAAGCAGCTGATGTGTACCAGCAGTCAAAGCGGCAGGCGGCTCGGCTGGTCACAGAGGCAAAAACTCGGGCGTGGGATGAGTTTGGAGAGGCCATGGATAAAGACTTCCGCACGGCTTTGAAGCGATTCTGGTCCACCATCCGGCGTCTCAGGAGGGGGAACACTATTTATAGTGGGGGTGGTGTGCTGCTGACATCAACTCGGGGGCAGATCCCCTGGATTGGCAGACTAGGGTGGTGGTCCCCCTATTTAAAAAGGGGACTACAGAGGAATCACACTCTTAAGCCTACCTGGGAAGGTCTGTTCTGGGGTTCTGGAAAGGAGGGTCCGTTGGATAGTCGAATCTTGGATTCAGGAAGAGCAGTGTGGTTTTCGTCCTGGCCGTGGAACACTGGATCAGCTCTACACCCTCAGCAGGATCCTGGAGGGGGCGTTGGAGTTTGCCCAACCAGTCTACATGTGCTTTGTGGATCTGGAGAAGGCATTCGACCGTGTCCCTCGAGGGATCCTGTGGGGGGTCCTCCGGGAGTATGGAGTACCGGGCCCTTTAATAAGGGCTTTCAGGTCTCTGTATGAACGGTGTCAGAGTCTGGTCTGCATTGCCGGCAGTAAGTCGGACTCGTTTCCGGTGAGAGTTGGACTCCGCCAAGGTTCCCCTTTGTCACCAATTCTGTTCATAACTTTTATGGACAGAATTTCTAGGCGCAGCCAAGGTGTTGATAGGATCCATTTTGGTGGTCTTAGGATTGTGTCTCTGCTATTCGCAGATGAAGTGGTCCTATTGGCTTCATCAGGGCATGATCCACAGCTCTCACTAGAGCGGTTTGCAGCCGAGTGCGAAGCGGCTGGGATGAGAATCAGTGCCTCCAAATACGAGACCATGGTCTTGAGCTGGAAAAGGTGGGACAATAAAGCTATTTCTTATCTCTTATCTCAATCCCTGTGGATTATTAACTGTTAAAAAGTTAGGAAACAAGACTCTGCTTCTGATGCATGTCGTTATTGCTTCCTTTAATCATTAAATATATATGAAATTATGCCAGCTTCCTCTGACAGAAGCATGCATCACTGAACTCCTTTAAACATTTGGTCAAGTTACACTTTTCTTTGGTCTTTGAAGTGACTACAAATATTCTAAATTATATTTGGTTACAGAATCATTGGTTGTTTTTTTGCTAATAATTACAGCTTTTTGTTTTCACAATAGGAACCTCACTCCCACATTTAGTGGCTAAATTGACGTTATTTAAAGTCTAACTAATGGACTAAATGTATTTTAACGCAGATGCATTCAAATAGTCACCAGAGTAAGGAAATGTATATTATATGTGAATTATGTGCACCGTTTGGAAGTAATTTTGATAAAACTTGCTATATAAGCGAAAGAGCCCGAACATTCCTCAATCGGGCTGCTCCGGAATGTGACGTCACAAACAGAACTAGTACCATGCATCCGGCTGCTAACACTACGACTTTCGCTACCGATTTATTAAATTTAATTAATAACTCTTACTCTACGTACAAAAAATTAATAAAAAAATGTCTGATACATCTACAAACTCAACCTCAAGCATCAGCGACTCGGATACCGAATATATATACGAAGAAACGGAGTTTGAACAAGGTGAACCTGAGGAGACTATATGTAACGCTGCCCAAGACATAGAGCCCATGCTCCATTGTAAGTACCCCTCAAAATCCTCGCTCGTGAAGTGTGAATTGCATAAAACACTTTTGTCACTGCCGGCAATCCAGTCCTTTCGCGTTTCTTTTACGAATTTATCCCATTTCTTTCGGACCTTTTGATTGTTCTGCCAAGTATGTAGCGCTACTTTCTGGCCTGCACTAGACCGCGGTGAAGTTGGTTTGACATTGGACATTCAAGCTCCGCGAAGTCAGCGGAGCACACTTATGAGAAACAAAAATCAAATCAGATTTGTTGACGGTCCCACCGCGTATGGGAGAAGGGAGCACCTGAGAGACACTGGCCGAAATCGGAGTCCTTCAACCGGATCAAACATGAGCTAGATCCTGCTGACTCCGCGGATCTTGAATGTCCAATATCAAACCAACTTCACCGTGGTCTGCACTAGGCCTATATGCGACACTACAGCCACCAACTACGCACCTAGAAGGCATTTCATTGTGGACTTAGTTCGGCGATTTTTTTTAAAAGCGCTTGCTCAAAGTAGACGTGGATCAGCAGATTTGGCGTGTGAAAGAAGATACTGGAAAACATCCATATATATCCTTGTTCGCCGTACCGGTTGTACAATGTAAACAATGTGTGTTTCTATGCAACTTCGTTTTGTGCATTCTCGGTGTTCTTGAACTGACGTCACACGTCGGAAATGGACGATCTTAAACCGAGGCAGCACTCAAACGCGGAATACCATAATCGGTGTAAAAAATGTGCAATATTTCATATTTAAACTTAATTTGAACACTTTTGATACATGAATATTCAAAGTTTCCCTTGTTCTGGAAGTTATTCAACAGTTTTCAGGATTTTTTTTTTAGTCCAAGAGTTAGACTTTAACATTTGTGCCATGCAAAAAATCTAAACAGTGGGCATGTCTCAATTCAGAGTCTGTATCCTTCCTACGTTAGCCAGGTTCTTTGTCAGCTGAGAAAATGAGAATACCGGAAAAGATTGGCTGTCAGTATGAGCTGTCCTCGCCCTTACCTCAGCATAACTTCTGTTTCTTAGAAAGCAAGACAGCATAAGGCAAATGTGTGAAGTCAAATAAATGGAGCCCGAAGGTTAATCCTGCTGTGTCCACTTTAAATGACTGTTTACGGCTTTTATTTTCCCTTTATATATTCATCATCATTCACAGTCTTTTTGTTGTTGTTTTATTATCTTTTCATTTTGTTCTCATTCATTAGACGTTTCACATGTTAAAAGCAATTTTATGTTGATATAGAAATATACCACTAAATAAATTCCATCTACGTCCATCCATTTTCCGACGCTCTTATCCTTGCTGGGGTCACGGAGGAGTGCTGGTGCCTATCTCCAGCTGTCAATGGGCGAGAGGCGGGGTACACCCTGGACAGGTCCTAAATAAATTCATAGATGACAAATACTATTTGTGTAATTTATTAGTAAAATTTTTAACAACTTAGATACTAAACCCTATAACTTTCAGAGCAAATTTTGAATCTATTTCTGGAGAATAATAATAAATTAACCAAACTTTGATATCAGAGTGAATTGTTGCTTTTATGTTATCGAGAAAAGCCTCCTGGGGGAGTTTGAAAGCAATGTGCCAGGTGACAAATGTTGTCTCACGGCATATTGAGCCTTGACTGCCCTGTCAGCTGAAACCCGGCAAAGTCAGCCGGCTGCAGTCCAGACATTTTTGAACATGTCCAAGCACTTTTAAAATTTAGTGCTATATTAACACACCAAGCTGATTTTTCAGGTTTACATAGCTAAAGTCTTACTAAAAAAAAAAAAAAAAAAAAAAAAAAAAAACATACCTTATTGACAGCATTTCACTTCTCTCCGCCATTGCTGTTTCTGGTGGAACAATTCTCTTCAACCCGCAATGTATCATGGGATAGGGTGGGCTATGAAAGATACATTGGACTCATCCTTCAAATCAGGATGTTTTAGTGTAAGGGAAGACAAGATAATGAGAAAGCTCTCACTCTGATTACAGACCAGGAAATAGTTAAATTACCATGCTTAAAACAATGATGAAGTTTACAGAAAATCAAATGAACTGTACACTATCTCTCACAAACACAATTGAAGACAAACTTGTGAACTTTTAGAAAATTTGACATGTTCTGCGTGTTTTCATTTGTTTTTTGTCAACCTGTATAACCCACTCTGTCTTGTGTATCTTGTATGCTCTCCAGCGTCAAGGAAACTCTCAGAGCAGCGGTTTGGTGTCTGCAGAGTACAATGCTACAGCCCTGATGGAACACCTAAGGGAGAAGGAGGAGCGAATTCTGGCTCTGGAGGCTGACATGACTAAATGGGAGCAGAAGTATTTGGAGGAAAGTGTGATGAGGCAGTTTGCCCTGGACGCTGCTGCATCTGTCGCCACACAAAGGTGAGGCTATATATATTAGGGCTCTTAGTTTTAGCGCGTTATTAACGTGTTAACTTTGTTAGACCATAACCGCGACAATTTTTTTAATGTGCGTAAATCGCGCGTTAAAACACACACACCGTTCCTAATGTTTTTTTTCCCCTGCAGTGCTCTCCGGACTGTGTTTTTACTTACCCACTTTCCGTAGTTCCAAGAATGCTTGAGACTGTAGCAAAACAGATCCGCGCTCACTGTTGCCAAATCCGCTTATTTTATGCGACTTTGAGCTTCTTTTTTCTAGTCACTTGTAAATTTCATGAGTCGCCGGTTGCGGTTTTTTGGGCTTGTTTCTGAATGTGAAGTCGCTTATTTGGGCTCTAAAATAAGTGACGAGTTATAAAGAGACCTGCCCGGCTTTAGACACTGAGTATAACCAGCTGAAATATCCCTCCGCCTTATAACGCGCTGGAGCGCATCCTCCTCTAAGCTGACATAGGAGCCGAGGGAGTAAAGGCAGAAGGAGCAACTCTGCCCATATTTTCTGCAGTGTATATTTACAATAACCGGTGATAACTGCTGAAAGTAGATTACACGGTGCAGATCACCATTTTGAGCAGAGATTGGTTCTGAAGATGAGTTTTTACACACTGATAACATTACAGAAACCTAGCCCATAAACCATACTTATTAATTTGTTGTCTTTGTATTTGACAGACTAAGGCTGAATCACATTGCCAAATGAAGTACCTGGAGTTACAGTGTCAGCGCATGAAGCTGCGCTAAACAGTTCTCTTTAAAGGGTATTAAGCTCCTGGCCCTGTTGCAAGCAAAGTGTAAGACTCTGGAATGACCTGGAAATTTTAAACCTTTTTCCAGGCTTTAAAAAAAACTGTGTATGAATGTGGATATAAACAGCATGCAAAAATATACAAAGAAATTATTGTTGTTGGTGTGAAAGCTCAGGATTAGATGAGTGTGAGAGAGTGAAAAAATTAACAATAAAACTTATGACTTTATTTAAATGTAAAATGTATTAATTTATATGTAAATGCTTAATACTATTTCTATCTTTCTTTAGGAGGCAAAAAACATTTCGGCATTAAATATTTATTTATTTACACATTTATTTACACATTGTGTAAACATCAGGGCGTTATGATTTGTGATTTAGCCATTATTGGCCAGAGTTTAACATTATGGTCCTATGGAGGACCAGCTCTACCATATTTACAAATATAGTCGTTTTTTCTTTGTTTATTTTTAGCTGATTAGCTAAGAAGCTTCCTGATTTATTGCCATGTTCAAAGTTTTATATTCAATGTATTTTAATTAAAAATGTATTTTGCTTTTCAATATATTCGTTTAATTCTAATTTTACTTTAAGGATTTTACCCAGCTTTTGCTCTTCCAGAGAGGCTTCTAGTAACTTAATTTTTTCCTCTAATTCCTGAATCTTTAGGCCCGAGCAGCGAAGCGCTGCAAAGGCCTATTGTATCTGTAGTGTTAATTAGGCCCGAGCAGCGAAGCCTTGCTAAGGCCTATTGTATCTGTAGTGATAATTATTATTATTCTACCCCCCTAAAGAGGGTCCTTTTTGGGGGCTTTATCATTTTCAAAAACTCACCAAACTTTGCAGATGCATGGTGACTATTTAAAAATTTTGTATTTTAAGGTCGTCACAAAAATCTAAAGAAAAATGCCTCAACGGCGCCACCTAGAAATTTTCAAAGGACCCTTTGCTATTCACTTACTTCATCGTAGAGACATGAAATTTGGTACAGTTGCAGAGCTCAACAAGACACTCAGAATTTACAATTAATGTCATAATGCAAGTTTTCAAAGGACCCTTTGCTATTTACTTACTTCATCGTAGAGACATGAAATTTGGTACAGTTGCAGAGCTCAACAAGACACTCAGAATTTACAATTAATGTCATAGTGCAAGTATCACAGGAAGTTGGCCATTTTAGATTGAAGGTCGTAATTTGACCTCATTTTTGATGTTTACAGCATTGGTATTTGCCCGACCCGACCTTGGATAAGAGGAAGACGATGGATAGATGGAAAAAGGAAAAAGGAAAAATTAAGATTAGTCTTAAAAGTAGACAGGGTGTCTGCCTCACGGAACAAAACTGGTTCCACAGGAGAGGAGCCTGATAGCTAAAAGATCTGCCTCCCATTCTGCTTTTAGAGACTTTAGGATTATAGGTGGTTACAGAAGACAGAGTAGAGACACAACAAGACAGGTAAAAAAGCACAGAAGCACACATTGATCCAGTAATCTGTTCAACATTAGATGGTAATAGCAGGTGATCTGTCTTCCCTGGATGATGTTACAGCTAACAAACGCCAGACCAGATGTGCTTACTATGAAGAAAAAGAGAGAAAACAAAAAAAAGTTAAAAGCTTAAATGACAACAAGCAATGCAAAATTGAAAAACAATAGACCCAAATGTCCTCCGGTAGCCTAAGCCTATTTCAGCATAACTTTAGAGGTAGCTCAGGGTAACATGAGCCACTATTACTATAAGCTTTGTCAAAAAGGAAAGTCCCAAGAGCCAGCTTCTAGTGGAGGAGTTCAAGTATCTTGTTCAGGAATGAGGGGAAGATAGAGCGGGAGATTGACAGCGGATTGGTGCGGCGTCTGCTGTGAAGCGGGCGCTGTACTGATCCGTTCTGGTGAAGAGAGAGCTGAGCCAAAAGGCAAAGCTCTCGATTTACTGGTCTATCTACGTTCCTACCCTCATCTATTGTCACGAGCTCCTCGAGAGGAGCCAGTTGCGGTGGCTTGGGCATCAGGTAAGGATGCCTCCTGGACGCCTCCCTGGTGAAGTGTTCTGGGCACTTCCCACCGGGAGGAGGCCCCGGGGAAGACCCAGGACACGCTGGAGAGACTATTTTTCTCGGCTGGCCTAGGAACTCCTTGGGATTCCCCCGGAGGAGCTGGCCAAAGTGGCTTGGGAGAGGGACGTCTGGGCCTCCCTACTGAAGCTGCTACCCCCGCGACCCGACCCCGGATAAGAGGAAGACGATGGATAGATGGATGGAAAAGGGAAAGTTTTAAGATTAGTCTTAAAAGTAGACAGGGTGTCTGCCTCACGGAACAAAACTAGTTCCACAGGAGAGGAGCCTTATAGCTAAAGGATCTGCCTCCCATTCTTGTTTTAGAGGCTTTAGGAACCACCAGCACCCCTGCAGTCTGAGAGTGTAGTGATCTGTTAGGAATTACGAAAGTTGGTACACAACATGCGCATGTGGGATATTGCTAAAGTGTTACTTTTACATTATTACTTTTGGGTGTGTATCCACCAATTTAACTGTCAAACTTTCATAAAATCTTTCTTAATGCAAGAAACAAACTTTTCACATGAAGCTGGATTAACAGCTTGTAAGATACCTTTAATTAAATTGGTATACTAGTGTTTAAACCAGGGGTGTCAAACGTACGGCCCGTGGGCCGAATCCGGCCCGCCGAACGCTTTAGTCCGGTCCAGTGGCCAAATGCATTATCATTATTCAACGGCTGTATCTCCTCGCTGCATCGACCGATCTACACCAGATTTTTTGTGAGTCAAGGGGGAGCACTGCCCAATGCATACGCATACTTTTATTGGGGTTTCGGCAGTGCTGTGCATTTGCCTCCCAATGCAAATGCATGGGCAGGGCCTATTACTATGCACCTCTAAACGGATTCTTTATTATTCTTTATTATTTCACGATTAATGCGGCCCGAACCGTAGTGTGCACCCCCACGATATAGGTACCAAAACGTGCGGCTCGGTCGGGACTAGTGTGCTACTACTTTTATTGGGGTTTCGAGTTACCATTGCAACGCAATAAGCGAAAAACCACCCCCAAAAAACCCATAGGAATGAATGGAGTCGGGTAGAAAGAAAGCCTAAAAAAAGCCTCCAAATGACCAATTTCAACGCTGTACTGTGTCGTCATGCTTTCACCTACGAACACCGTTTAACTTCCAGTTTGTAGATATATCTGTGACCTACTCAGAAGTGAAAACGGGATGTGGATATCTTTTATTGTCTCTTCACAGTTACTCCTCAAAGCTCATGTCCAAAAATTAGCAAAATCATCGTTTACAATGAAAGTCAATGACGGAATTCTCCAACCGCTAGAGTGGCCCACTCTAGCTTTTTTAAAGATTTCAAAACTCCGAACAACTTGACCTTACTCGCTCAATTTTCACTCTACATAGACAAATTATACATCAAAATGTAGATATTTTTGTCAGGATTCGGGAAATGTAACCCTCATTGGTGTGGCATTTATAGATTTTTCGCAAATCACCTCAGACCGACACAAACCCGAAACCTCCCCCATTCATTTCCTATGGAGCGGTTTTGAAAAATGACGTCTAAAAATCCAAAACATCACATGTTTTCGCATCGTCGCTACTCCTAAACCGTTTTATGTACAGACATGAGACTTTCACACATGAATGTCCCAACCCTTCTGGCACTCACAAAAAAGGAATTTTGTAGATAACTGTTACGGTTTTTCCGCAGGAACAATTTGTTCGGGAGTAGCGAAAGTGCAAAATCCTAAAAACGCTTTGGAGCTGCGTTTTCCCACATCAACCACTTTTTTACATCGTCGCTGTGTCTACACCGATTTTTGTACAAACATAAAAATGAGCTTCATGGTCCTCAAAAGCTGATACTCATGGTGAAAGAATTATTTTGATATCTCTTATACTTTTTGAGTTACAGCGATTTGTTCGGGACCCTTTTTAGAGGATTTCTGAAATTCCATAAAAATCTCCTTTAGATCATAATTTTTTACGCCTTTATTAAACTTTTTCCAGCAAAAAGCGATGGCTTATCTTCTTCCCCTATCTGTTACGAACTAAACGCAGAAAAAATTACGTCTCTACCATTTATGGATCAGGAGATATGAAGCGTTGTTCGGGGCAAAGTTCTCCATTATAATCCAATGGGACTTTTTGTGAGCAAAGTGTCTGCACTTCTGTAGACGGCGGCTCCAGGTGTGTGAGTGACTTTCCATGACGACGGAACTCTGAGGGCCAGAGGGAGAGGCTCTATTGAGATAGAATGACAACTTTCGCTCACCGCAGTTGCTTTGATCAATGTAGAAATCTGAAATTCGCACTCCTCTTGACATTTTAAAATTTTCAAATGACTTTCAGCCATGTGTCAGTTTTCTGTGCCATTTTGGATTTCACATGCTTTCCTATTGGGCCTTTGCTTCCAACAGGACCTGGCATGATGCCCAGACACGACCCAAATGGCCAATACAGCACCACCCACCTGTGGGAAATGGCGCTACACATCATTTTGGTCAAATGTTGAGGCTGAGTTGCTAAAGGAGGCCAATCTGACCCATGAACTTTGGTCATGTTTGGTGACATTAAGTATTGGCACCCCTTTTTGAGGCACTTCCCAGTACACGATTTGGACCAAACTGACAGAGTACAATCACCCGGTGATACTGAACACAACCTTGTTAGCGGGTAACGGTTAGCATGTTGCTAACCGGAAGTACCTCTAGGAAGGTCTCACCAACTTCTGCTTCAGAGTCTGTTCTTATTTTAGAGAGAAAGCTCCACAAGAAATTTGGGCTAAGTCGCATAAAGCATCTCCAAGCTATGAGGTGTCAAACATCCAATGCTTTTCAATGGGGGACCAAACCCCTTATGGTCCCAACAATGCATGCCCATATATGGCGCTACAGTATAGCTCAGATGGAAAGTGCAGGCTTTGTATGCAAGAGGTCGTGGGATCGAAACCCGGCGTGGGAGACTAAGAGTTTTGTATTATAATCCCCACAGTGTGTATAATAAAACATGTGTGCTGATCCCATGAAGTATTTTTTTTACCACCCGCCATTTTGAGTTACCATGGCAACGTTATAAACAACGTATTTTCTCCCTATTTGAGGCTCATCCCAGTACAGGATTTTGACCAAACTGACAGAGTACACTCACCCAGTGATACCAAACACAACCATGTTAGCGGCTAACAATTAGCATGTTGCTAACCCTAATTAGGGTGACAGGTTATTTTTTGTACAAAGGGCAGCACTCGAGGGCCATTTTTAAAAATCAATTGTGGGCTAACCAAATGTCACAGGGACATTTGGGTGTAATGCTATGAAAGCCCCATCCCTCGTCTCCCATCTGCCCAAAGTCCCATATTTTTAAAGCCAACCAGGACCCCCGCTACAGCCCCCCAAAAAAGTCAAAATTCACAAAAATCACAAATAAATGGTCCCCGATGGCTCAAAACTTTAGTTAGGGGTTGTAGTACCGTTAAACCGCCACCAGGTGGCATTATGTACGATAGGCGGCATTTTACATCGGACAGGAGGCAGCATTTACATTATGTACAATAGGCAGTAATATGAATAGGCCAATCAGCGGCATTTTGGTTAGGGTGCTAGGTTAAATGATAGCCATGTCACTGTACAATAGGCAGTAATATGAATAGGCCAATCAGCGGCATTTTGGTTAGGGTGCTAGGCTAAATGATAGTTAACTGATAGCCATGTCACTGTACGATCAGCAGTAAGTTCAATAGGCCAATCGGCAGTATTTTACATAGGCCAATAGGCAGGATTTTACATAGGCCAGTGGGCAGCATTTAACATTATGTACAATCCGCAGTACACTGAATGGGACACTTGGCAGCATCGCGGTTAGGGGGTCACTTTGGTACAGATTGCAGCACTTAACATATGTAAGGAGCATCGAATATATAGGGCCTAAAGGGTGTAGTAGAGTGGTTAACAACATGGGCTCCCACCCAAAGGACCATGGTTCCCCCCCAGGGGCTGGGGGGGGAACCAGAACCAGGGCCTGGTGGGACCATGGAGGAACCAGGGACTGGACAGTGCTACACTATGATGGTCTTACAGAACCACTATGTACAATAGGCTGCATTTAATATGGGACAGAGGGCAGCATTTTACATTACAGGGCAAACTCCAACATGAAAAGCATTACATTGCACATGGGATTACTAGGGTTTTTGGCTCGGCTCAATCTGGGACCATGGTGGAACCAGGGGGGGGGGGCACCACGGAGGTCATTTACCCAGGAAGGAAGCACCACTGGCCCGCAACAACCCCCATGGAGCTAACAGCCCCCTCCCTGGAACAGACTCTGGGTCCTGGAACAGACTATGGGTCCTGGAGGAACCAGGGGAACCACTATGTACAAAAGGCTGCATTTAATATGGGACAGGGGGCAGCATTTTACATTACAGGGCAAACTCCAACATGAAAAGCATTACATTGCACATGGGATTACTAGGGTTTTTGGCTCGGCTCAATCTGGGACCATGGAGGAACCAGGGGGGGCACCACGGAGGTCATTTACCCAGGAAGGAAGCACCACTAGCCCGCAACAACCTCTCTGGAGCTAACAGCCCCCTCCCTGGAACAGACTCTGGGTCCTGGAAGAACCTCCAGGGTCCTGGAGGCACCACGGAGGTCATGTGTCCAGGAAGGAAGCACCACTAGCCCGCAACAACCTCTCTGGAGCTAACAGCCCCCTCCCTGGAACAGACTCTGGGTCCTGGAAGAACCTCCAGGGTCCTGGAGGAACCAGGGGAGGCACCACGGAGGTCATGTGTCCAGGAAGGAAGCACCACTAGCGCGCAACAACCTCCATGGAGCTAACACCTCCTCCCTGGAACAGACTCTGGGTCCTGGAAGAACCTCCAGGGTCCTGGAGGAACCGGGGGGGGGGGGCACCACGGAGGTCATTTGTCCAGGAAGGAAGCACCACTAGCCCGCAACAACCTCCCTGGAGCTAACACCCCCTCCCTGGAACAGACTCTGGGTCCTGGAGGAACCTCTAGGGTCCTGGAAGAACCTCCAGGGTCCTGGAGGAACCAGGGGAGGCACCACGGAGGTCATGTGTCCAGGAAGGAAGCACCACTAGCCCGCAACAACCTCCCTGGAGCTAACACCACCTCCCTGGAACAGACTCTGGGTCCTGGAGGAACCTCCAGGGTCCTGGAAGAACCTCCAGGGTCCTGGAGGAACCAGGGGGGGCACCACGGAGGTCATGTGTCCAGGAAGGAAGCACCACTGGCCCGCAACAACCTCCCTGGAGCTAACACCCCCCTCCCTGGAACAGACTCTGGGTCCTGGAAGAACCTCCAGGGTCCTGGAGGAACCAGGGGGGGCACCACGGAGGTCATGTACCAAGGAAGGAAGCACCACTAGCCCGCAACAACCTCCCTGGAGTTAACACCCCCTCCCTGGAACAGACTCTGGGTCCTGGAACAGACTATGGGTCCTGGAACAGACTCTCGGTCCTGGAGAACCAACATCCATAACGCACACACTGATACATTGGAGTGCAGGTACCAAAACACTTGGTCTAACCAAATAACACACGTTTAATTTCCACATGTCACACTTTACACCCTAATGGACACACACACACACACACACACACACACATACATATACTGCACTACCAGTACTAACCCTAACCCAATAGAACCCATTTGATAGCCTCCTGTCACCCATTGGACCCTACTGACATTCTCAAAAACGTAAGGTAAGGCTGCCATCCAGTGGCCAACGCTCAGTATTGCATGTGCTCCCTAAGGACTTCTATGAGCCTTGGCGGCCCGTTCAAATGAACGCTCTACTGGCTCCACGTGAGTTCCCTGAATTTAGGCAGCATATCGCGCCATGACCCCGTAAAATACATAGGACCATAGAGACAGGGGGGACGAATCCTCTAACCAGACGTAGCTCTAGGAAGCCTGTACAAACTTCTGCTTGACAGATTTGGTGAATTTTAGGATTTTCTCCCTTTTTAGGCACTTCTCAGTACAGGATTTCAATCAAACTAACAGAGTAATATCACTCGGTGATACTGAACACAGCCATGCTAGTGGCTAACCGTTAGCATGTTGCTAACTGGAAATAGCTTTAGGAAGGTCCTACCAACTGCTGCTTAGCCAGAGTTCTTCTGCCTTTACAGAGAGGGCTGCAGCTGTCAGTGAGTCTCCATGACAACGCTGCTAGCAAGAGGCTCCTAGGAGGTCCATTGACTTAACATGGCACATTTCAACGGCCGCGTTCAACGGTTGACTGATCTGCACCAAATTTTTTGTGAGTAGTGGGGGAGCGCTGCCCAACACGTTCATGTGATTCGCCCAGTGGAAAGGCGGGGGAAATGCATGACAGCTTCTGCGGTGGCTGGCGGCCGGCAGTGCGCGAACCCCCACGGTGGCCAATAGGCCAGAGCGGCGCTTGGCTGCGAGGGCCGCTCGATGCCGATTGCGGCTTTAATTTTCTAATTCTATCTTTTTTTATGAGATTAGAATGAAATTATTTTACCTCTCATCACTGCTTTCCCTACCTCCCAGAGGATAGATGCTGATGTCCCTGGTAAATAATCAGAATCAAGTTTATTGCCAAGTGGGTTTGCACTTACAAGGAATTTGACTTGGTGTTGATGGTGCAGACAAAATAGATATATATATATATATATACAGAATCTATAGCTATGTACACAGTAGACTGTGCGTTAATGTAACACAGAAGGTCTGGAGATGCTACGTTGGTGTAGCGTGTAGGTCCTGAACAGGGGAGGGAGAGCGGCAGTGTCAAGTGTCACAGGTGGCTCTTGGCCTTGTTCATAAGGCTGGTAGCGGATGAGAAGAAACTGTTCTTGTGGTGTGAGGTTTTGGTCCTGATGGACCGCATCCTCCTGCCAGAGGGAAGTGACTGAAATAGTTTGTGACTGGGGTGCGAGGGATCAGCCACAATCTTCCCTGCACGCCTCAGAGTCCTGGAGGCGTACAGGTCCTGGAGAGATGGAAGATTGCAGCCAATCACCTTCTCTGCAGACCGGATGACACGCTGCGGTCTGCCCTTGTCCTTGGCGGTGGCACCAACATACCAGATAGTGATGGAGGAGGATGGACTCAATGATGGAGGAGTAGAAGTGCACTATCATTGTCCTTGGCAGGCTAAATTTCTTCAGCTGCCATAGGAAGTACATCCTCTGCTGGGCTTTCTTGGTGAGGGAGTTGATGTTTAGCTCCCACTTTAGGTCCTGGGAGATGATAGTTCCCATGAAGCGGAAAGACTCCACAGTGTCAATTGTGGAGTCACAGAGGGTGATGGGGATAGCTGGGGCTGAGTTGTTCCTGAAGTTCACAACCATCTCCACTGTTTTTAGAGCGTTGAGCTCCAGGTTGTTCTCCCTGCAGCAGGTCGCCAGATGGTCAGCCTCCCACCTGTAGGCGAACTCGTCACCATCAGATATAAGATAATTGTACTCAAAGTATTAAGCCCACTCTTCTTTAAAATATTTGATAATTCTTCATCTTCAGCAATGATGTATTAAGTCTCCAGCTTTTGTTTTGTTGGGTTACTTTTTTATTTATTAAGATTAAAGAAACAGGAGCATGATCACTGACATCAATAGGAAGTATTACAGGATCTGAAATGTCAGACAGCAGTGAGCTGCTGATTAAGAAATAGTCCAGATGAGAGTAGGAATGAAAAGAAAGTATATTCCTTACTGTTAGGATGAAGAGATCACCATGCATCGCAAAGACCATAATCACTCATGTATTGTTTGACTACATTTAATGATTGACAACTGTGCTGAGTCCTGTTGTATTCAACCTGTCTATTTCCTCATTTAGACCAAAATTGAGATCGCCCCCATTAAATACAGAACAATCCATGTGTTTTAAAAGTGCATGGAAAGGTTTGTGGAAGAATGAGGGTTCATCAACATTTGAACCATATATACTGACAATACATAACTGTTGGTTATGAATAGATATTTTTATTATTATAAATATACTTTCAGGATATATAATTTTGTCTTATATTGTAAAACTAACGTTTTTTAGGATTTAAATTGCTACTCCTCTTTGTATAGAATTATAGCAGGCAGAAGGTGAGTTAAGATCGTTTACAGTTGTATCTGATTTATGAGTTTTTTTGCAATAAGACACCATCTTTCTTTAATCTTTTAAACTGGTAATAATCTGCAACTTTTTCTCTCTGGTCCCAGCTCTATGCAAATTCCATGTCACAAACCTTAGATTCATCATAGGTGTGAGTAAGAAGCTAAAGCTGGAAAGTGCATGTCCCTACAGAAATAGCTATACATAGACCAGGTGACACCATATAAAGTGCTTGTGATTATTTGATCCACAGGAAAAAAGCAGAGGAATAAGAGAGAATTAAGAAAGTGCAGAGAGTGAGAAGGGGTAAAAGAAAAAAATTACAACCCGTTACTCATAAACTCAGCTGTGAGTAACCAACACACCGTGCCAACGTGCTCTTGAGCTCTGCATACATTCAATTTATCACCCTGTTCAGTTCTATTCTCTTTTAACAAGTGCCACATGCTTTAAATTCACCTGTTGTGCAGCTAATAAAGACACGCAGTGATCTTCTGATCCCTGAACAGCTGACCTTTAATATAAAGCTTATCTACAGCAACTGTTGCTCTGACGCCCTCAGCAATGTATTTCTTCCTGATTGGGAATAAAACTCGCCTTCGATCAACGATTTCCTTTGGAAAATGATCAATGTTGCTGACATCCGTTCCTCTCAGATCTCTGCCCCAACTTCTGACCTGCTGTTTTTGCTTGTAATACTCACATTTAGCCACAATTGGCCAAGGTCGGGTTTTATCAGGCTTCTTATATCTGAGCCGGTGAACGCGGTGGAAGGTGATGTGTTTTACCTCGTCCGCCGGGATTTTCAGCTTCTGCTGGAGGAAATCATGGCTTGTTCCCTCGGCATCCTCTTCTTGCTGCTCCAGGATGCCGGCAAAGACGAGGTTATCGCTCATGCTTCGAGACTGAATGTCCAGAATGGATTCCTTCATCTTACTATTTTCACTGGACAGCTGAATCATCCCCTCTGTGAGCTTCCTGACTTCCCCCCTCAGCGATTCATTCTCGGCTTTGACGGTAGCTAGCTGCTCCTGGCTGTATTCCAGCGACTCTCTCAGGGCTTGAAACCTTGTGTAGAACTTCTACCAAGGTGAGACGGTCATCCAGGCTAGTTAGTTTATTATCTATGGATTCCAGGACGTCGCTGTAGCTCCTATCTTTTTTTTTTTTTAGAACTTAGACTTTTATTATTTTTGCAGAGCAATGATACAACCATGCATTAAAGGCACATGACACAAATGCTGACAGTATAAAGTTTTCCATAAAATAAACATCTTAGTCACAATTGTAGGTTCATCTTCATACAACACCAAAATAAGGATACACTTTGGGAGGGATAGCTAGACATCATATGCCAAGAGACAAACTTGTTGGGTTTATTTACATCAATATTGCTTCAGCTGGTCCCCAGTGCAGGCTAAAAGTGTTTTTTTGAAGTCTTAATGAGTAGGTTACCTTTTCCATTTTATACAATTCCCTTACTTTTTGGACCCATAAGTCATAGGAAGGAGGCTCCAGCTGCATCTACCTTATTGTGATGCATTTCAGGGCAGCTGTAAAAAGGACATTTAACAGATATGCTTTGGCCCGTCCTTGCAAGCCATCTGGTATAATACCAAGTACCGCAACTGCAACATCCTTTGGTATAACTCCTGGGAAAATATGGTTTATAGTTCTGTACACCTCATCCCAAAAGTTTTGAAGTTTGGGGCATGACCAAAAAATGTGTGTATGATTGGGGACCGCTGAGCCACAATTTCTCCAACACAAGCTTGGTACTTTAGGATCCATCTTGGCAACCACATCTGGGGTCCTGAAATATCTGCTAATAATTTTCCATTTATATTCCCGCCACATATTTGAGTTTGTAACTCTATGAGCCTCAATCCAGACGCCCTCCCATGCCTCGTCAGAGATTATTTTGGCTGTCTCTGCCTCCCATCTTTGTTTTGTCCAAGTGGTATCGTTAAGGTTCTTTGACAGTAATGTACTATATAACTTTGCTATACATTTTTTATCTCCTCCCCCTTTCTGGTAATGGATTAGAAGGTTTTCTAATGGTGATGGATTTAGTACTTTTTCCCAGTCCTTGTGTGCGAGCAAAAAAGAGCGCAGCTGTAAATATCTAAAGAAATCACTTTTTTGGAGATGAAAATTCCTACAGAACTCTTCAAACGACATAAGATTGTTTCTGTCGATCAACTGATGCAGAAATGTAAGCCCCTGTTCAGCCCATTTAGAAAAAAATTTGTCCAAGAGATTGGGTGTGAAAGATTTAATATGTCCAATGCTTGTTAATATTGATAAACCTCTCGGTAGCTTGAAAGAAATTCGCACTTTGTTCCAAATGTCAAGTGTGGTTTTAGTCCACAATGGCAGTTCCTTTACTGGGATATCTAGAAATGGCAATACCTTTAATGGTACTGAGCACTTTGCTTGCTCAATGCTGAGCCATCTTGTTTGAGAATCCTGTTGGATCCATGAAATTAAAGGCTTTAACTGAGCTGCCCAGAAATAGTATTTTAAAACCGGAAGCTTGAGGCCCCCTTCCGTCTTACTTCTTTGTAGTGTTTTATATTTTATGCGAGGGCGATTGCCTTGCCATATGAATTTTGATATAATTTTATCCAATTCAACGAACGTGGACTTAGGTATGCCAACTGGTAACATTTGGAACAGATACAATAATCTGGGTAACAGATTCATGCGGATGGTTTCAATGCGACCGAGGAGGGACAAAGGCAATGCTGACCATCGCTCCAGGTCTTTTTTAATTATATCAAGTGTTTTAGTGTAATTGACGTGACACAATTCAATTCAATTCAATTTTATTTATATAGCGCCAAATCATAAAACATGTCATCTCAAGGCACTTTACAAAATCAAGTTCAATCATATTATACAGCTTGGGTCAGATTATACAGATTGGTCAAAAATATCCTATATAAGGGAACCAGTTGATTGCATCAAAGTCCCGACAAGCAGCATTCACTCCTGGGGAACCGTAGAGCCACAGGGAGAGTCGTCTGCATTGTACATGGCTTTGGTACAATCCCTCATACTGAGCAAGCATGAAGCGACAGTGGGAAGAAAAACTCCCCATTAACGGGAAGGAAAACCTCCGGCAGAACCGGGCTCAGTATGAACGGTCATCTGCCTCGACCGACTGGGGTTACGGAAGACAGAGCAGAGACACAACAAGAGAGACAAAAAAGCACAGAAGCACACATTGATCTAGTAATCTGTTCTACATTAGATGGTAGTAGCGGGTGAGCCGTCTTCTCTGGATGATGTTATAGTTAACAGAACGCCAGACCAGGTGTACCTACTATGAAGAAAAAGAGAGAGAGCAAAAAGTTAAAAGCTGAAATGACGACAGTCATTTCAATGTAATACAATGCAAAACTGGAGAACAGTAGACTGAAGAACAGTAGAAATCAGTAGAGTGAGAAAATTAGACCCTGATGTCCTCCAGCAGCCTAGGCCTATCACAGCACAACTATGGAGATAGCTCAGGGTATGAGCCACTCTAACTATAAGCTTTGTCAAAAAGGAAAGTTTTAACATTAGTCTTAAAAATAGATAGGGTGTCTGCCTCACGGACCAAAACTGGGAGTTGGTTCCACAGGAGAGGAGCCTGATAGCTAAAGGATCTGCCTCCCATTCTACTTTTAGAGACTCTAGGAACCACCTGCAGACCTGCAGTCTGAGAGCGAAGTGCTCTGTTAGGAACATACGGGGTAATCAGAGCTCTGATATATGATGGAGCTTGATTATTAAGAGCTTGATTATTAAGGGCACAAATCATTTAATGAGAGGGGAATATTGATGCCTAGATATTTAATGCCTTCCTTTGGCCTCCTAAAACCGCTCTGTTGTTTAACCCCCAGTGGAATACTGCCATTGACATCCATTGCCTCTGTCTTATCAACATTTATTTTATAGCCAGAAAAATGTCCATAAACAGAAATCATTTCCCTCAGACGTGGTATTGATGATGTAGGATCAGACAAATACAGGTGTACATCATCTGCATAAAGAGATATTTTATGTTCATCTGTGCCAATCAAAATCCCTTTAATTTCATCATTGTCCCTGATAAGCTGGGCTAGTGGCTCGATGCTAATTGCAAACAAAAGAGGTGACAAAGGACACCCTTGCCTGCATCCACGTTCCAACTTAAAACTAGCCGACCTGAAACCATTGACTCTTACAGCCGCTTGTGGGGATGAATATAATGTATGTATCCAATCTATGAATTTGGGCCCAAATTTAAACCTCTTTAATGTTTGAATGATGTATTTCCACGACACACGATCAAAAGCCCTTTGGGCATCTAAAGATATTACAGCTGTCATAGCTTTATTTTCTTTTTGGTGAGACATAATATTTAATTAAAACCGCAAGCGGTGATGAGCGGCCCTCGCAGCAAAGCGCCGCTCTGGCCTATTGGCAACCGCTGGGATTTGCGCACCGCCGTCCGCCCGCCACCGCAGATGCTGTCACGCATTTTGCCCGCCCGTCCACTGGGCGATTTACACGAACGTGTTCGGCAGCGCTCCCCCACGACTCACAAAAAATCTGGTGCAGATTCACCACAACGGACCGGTACAGCGCCCGCTTCACAGCAGACGCCGCACCAATCCGCCTGTCGATCTCCCGCTCCATCTTCCCCTCATTCGTGATCAAGACCCCAAGATACTTGAACTTCTCCACTAGAAGCTGGCTCTTGGGACTTTCCTTTTTTAAAAAGCTTATAGTTAGAGTGGCTCATGTTACCCTGAGCTACCTCTATAGTTATGCTGCTATACGTTTAGGCTACTGCAGGACATCAGGGTCTATTGTTCTTCAATTTTGAATGACTGTTGTAATTTCAGCTTTTAACTTTCTGATTTTTCTTTTTTCTTCATAGTAGGCACACCTGGTCTGGCGTTCTGTTAGCTGTGGCATCATCCAGGGAAGACAGATCACCCGCTACTACTATCTAATGTAGAACTTCTGTGCTTTTTTGTCTGTCTTGTTGTGTCTCTGCTCTGTCTTCTGTAACCCCCAGTCTGTCGAGGCAGATGACCGTTCATACCGAGCCCGGTTCTGCTGGAGGTTTTTCCTTCCCGTTAATGGGGAGTTTTTTTTCCTGCTGTCGCTTCATGCTTGCTCAGTAGGTAGGATTGCTGCAAAGCCATGGACAATGCAGACGACTCTCCCTGTAGCTCTACGCTTCTTCAAGAGAGAATGCTACTTTTCAAGACTTTGATGCAATGAACTGGTTCCCTTATATAGGATTTTTTTGACCAATGTGTATAATCTGACCCAATCTGTATAATCTGATTGATTTTGACGTTGTAAAGTGCCTTGAGATGACATATTTCATGAATTGGCGCTATATAAATAACATTGAATTGCATCATCTCTTCAGACCAAGTAAACTATCACATTTTTTGAGACAGTTATCTCATTTTAGACTTAGACTTAGACTTTAGACTTAGACTTTCTTTATTGTCATTTTGTAGCACAGAGTGCATACAGAACGAAATTTCGTTTTTTCATACAGCTCAGAAAGATTGCAGTAACTCTACAGGATACCTTGCAGTGAATTTACAGTACAGGATAAGAAAAATGCAGTGGTAAATCACAGTCAAATACAGGATAACTTTCAATTTAACTTTCGGATAAGGTGCAGCAGTGAGCAGTAGGCAGATTTAAATGTAAAGACAATGTAAGCAATGTAAACAAATATGCAGTAAGGTGCAGCAGTGATTTAACAACAATTTTAAAGATATAGTCATCTAACGTTATTACTCTTAGCAAGTTAAAGCTCCATAAAAAATTTAGACCAGCTTTTAGTTCCACTCTTTTATTATGCACATCTAGGCTACCTATAAATGTAAAGTATGGCATGCCAAAAAACATTTTCAACAAAAGACAATTTTAGTAATTGCCTTGCAATTTTATATCTAAGCATCAAAAATTATAATATTTCACCAATTTTCACAGCAAGATGAAAATAACGAATATCCAACATTTTAAGATTTTGTAAAAAGTTTTTTCCTTTTTTACCTACCTTTTGAAATTAATACTCGTTTCTACTTTTCCAAAATTATACTTCAAGAAAACTATTGTGCTGTCCTGGGGCCATATGCAGCTAGACAGCTAGGACAAAAGTTCCCCACACAAAGCTTCCTTTTCTTGCGTTGTCTGAATAACCTTTGTTCCCAAATCTGGCTTTAAACATTGTTTTTGTAAAAAGACAAATATTTTTCCAAGGCAGAAGCATGTAGAACAAATTCAACTTCAACATTAGCAGTTTCCCTAGCTTCATAGCTGAAAAGCAGCTTTTAACCAGAGCAAAATACGTCAAAGATCTTTTTTTAATGTGAGAGCACTCACTATCTGACGTAATTCACATAGAGATCTAACAAAGTTGTGATGTCTCACTCTGATTAAATATGAACCCAAAACGTTTCTAACTGTTTTTACCATGGATTTCCTCTGACTAAGAATTAATTAATATCTTATTTATGTAATGTATTCACGACATGAATTCCTTGCTGTCTTAACAAAAGGCAGAACAACTATAACGTTACTTTCTATAATTATTACAGGTTCTGCTGAGATGTCAAATTCTGGAGAGTGCTTAGACACCCTGACACACAAATATGGATTAACTTCATTTCATGTGCACTTGTGAACTTGTTTTAGTTGATTTAGTTTTCTTGATGTACTGTAGAGCGTGATGAGGTCTGTTGTGGTATTGTGTGCACTGGATTGGGGGGACAGTTGGTGTTGTCTGTCAAACCCAATCTTCTTAAGCTGCAAATTCAGTAAAGTTACAAGATATATATAACGGTTGCAGTTACAGCTCAAACGTCGTAACAACACTTCTAAATCTGAGTCTGACGCACAATTTCAAATACAAACACGAAGCAGTTTGATTTTTGTCCGATGACGAGCAAGCGAGCGAGAGAGAGAGAACTGGTAAAGCAGCACATAGTAACAATAAGTCTAGCGCCCCATAAAGATGTTATTAATCGGGGAAATCTTTCTGATTGTTTCACAGCGGTTACCTGCAGCGGGTAAACACGCCCACGACAACACACTTAGGCTCCCCGCAGCCCATTTCTATCGGAATATGCGCCAAAACTGCCTCTTTAAAATGAACTGCACGGTGCAGTCTGCGCCTGTCTGAATTGCAATTAGAAGTATTACACATCTATGCGTGAGCATAATCAAAAATTCCCCCCAGGAGCAGCGTTTTTTTTTTCCCCCCCCAGGACCCGCGGTAACGACAGCGGTGTTCTTACGATGGAGTACTAGGGCCACACATGAAGAGAAAAAATAATTTTGCCATGACGAGATTAAACTGGTGCAGATCAGTTGATGCAGCGATGCATTTGGCCACCGGAGGCAGCGGCGACCCACCAGTTTAAAATCTATGTGTTGACATCTTAAAAATGGTCTTATAGCTTAAAAGATCATCCTGTTTTGGTTGATTTTGTAGCCGAATAGAAGAGATGTTCTCAAAGCATTAAATAAGCCTTTTGACTTTTAAAAATGTTGTCCTTTTAAGGTAATTTTAAGTTACTTTTTATTAAATTTGTCAATATCCTATGGAAGTCTGGACATATGGCAGCGGTGTTTCAGGTGACTTCGCCACACCGCCACGCCGCACTGCTACATGGAATCCAGTTGGGCCTGGAATCTACAACACAGCAACATGTCTTCTGTCTGTGGACACAGTTTCATGTTGATTAGCTCAAAGGGGTGCCATAGCGACTGTTAACAATAAAACATGACACTTCCTGTTGTCAGGGGGCGTGGCCTAAGCAATGTCATCATTTTACCATTGGATATTGTAGGAGACCTAGTGGTGATCAACTACTGAAAGTTTGGTGGCTCTGTGAGTTTTTGTGTATGAAATATAACAGTTTTGTGTTTCATGGCGAGTAGGTGAACTTTGACCCCTGCTCATGCCCCTTCAGCATGCTCAAAAACTCACCGTTTTGATAACTTTTAATTGGCAATGCCTTATGATCAGACTGCCCGAGTTTCAAGCCGCTCGCTCAAAATCTCTAGGAGGAGTTCGATCAAATACCAATGCTGTAAACGTCAGAAATGGGGTCAAAATCAGACCTTCAATCTAAAATGGCCGACTTCCTGTGATATTTACACTATGACATTAATTGTAAATTCTGAGCGTCTTGGTGAGCTCTACCACTGTACCAAATCTCATGTCTCTATGATGAAGTAAGTGAATAGCAAAGGGTCCTTTGAAAATTGCTAGGTGGCGCCGTTGAGGCATTAGGTCATGCCCACCAAAGTTTGTTATGGATTCCTGTTGGGGGGTGGATAAGGATGCATCCAAGTGAGTTTTAAGCAGCTCGGCCCAAAAATGTGGAATTCAGAGCCAAACATATGGCAGCGGCGTTTGAGGTGACTTCACCACGCCGCCACGCTCTCCTGCTCCATCAAATCCACTTGGGGCTGGAATCCACAACACAACAACATGTCTTCTCTCTCTGGACATAGTTTCATGTTGATTAGCTCAGAGGGGTAACATAGCGACCGTTTACAGCAAAACATGACACTTCCTGTTGTCAGGGGGTGTGGCCTAAGTGATGTCATCCTTTGACCATTGGATATTAAAGAAGACCCGATGATGATCAATCACAGAAAGTTTGGTGTCTCTGTGTGTTTCTGTGTAGGAGATATAACAGTTTTATTTTTTGTGGCGAGTAGGTGAACTTTGACCCCTGCTAATGCCCCTTCAACAAGCTCAAAAACTCACCGTTTTGATAACTTTTAATTGGCCATGCCTTATGATCAGACTGACCGAGTTTCAAGCCACTCGCTCAAAATCTCTAGGAGGAGTTCGATCAAATACCACTGCTGTACACGTCAAAAATGGGGTCAAAATCAGACATTCAATCTAAAATGGCCGACTTCCTGTGATATTTGCACTATGACATTAATTGTAAATTCTGAGCGTCTTGGTGAGCTCTACCACTGTACCAAATCTCATGTCTCTACGATGAAGTAAGTGAATAGCAAAGGGTCCTTTGAAAATTGCTAGGTGGCGCCGTTGAGGCATTTTTCTTTTGATTTTTGTGACGACCTTAAAATACAAAATTTTTAAACAGTCACCATGCACCTGCAAAGTTTGGTGAGTTTTTGAGTATGATAAAGCCCCCAAAAAGGCCCCTCTTTAGGGGGGCAGAATAAAAATAATAATAAGAAACAACACAGAAACAATAGGCCTTCGCAGCGCTTCGCTGCTCGGGCCTAATAAACGGCGCAGATTATTTCCATAGTGCCTCCCGACAATAAATCCGGTTTGATCTGGATGTATAATTTGATTTATTATGACATTTAATCGTCTTGCCAGAATGCCAGTTAGAATGCGTACGTCCCCATTCAGCAAGGATAATGGCCGATATTACCCGCAGTCAGTGGGATCTTTACCTTCTTTATGTAGTACTACTATTGTGGCATCAGACCAGGATGGCGCCATTGTTTTAGTTTCTAAAGAAAAGCAGTATGCTTCCAATAAAAGTGGGGCAACGATGTCTATGAAACATTTGTAAAATTAATTTATGAAACCATCGGGGCCAGGACTCTTATTATTTTTAAGGGATAAGATAACATTTTTAATTTCTTCTACTTGAATTGGCTTATCTAATTGTTTAGCTACAGTATCAGATAATTCAGAAACTTGAACATTTTGTAAGTAGTCACCTATTTTATTCTCATCACTACAAGTGTCAGTGTCTCGGTATAAAACCTTGTAAAATTCAGCAAAAGTTTCAGAAATATCCTTTGGTTTTAAGATGGATTTATTGCCCGATTTCAGCTTTGGAACAACATTTGAGGACTGTTGTTTTTTAAGTCGGAAGGCCAGAAGTCTGCTCGCTCTATTTCCATTTTCATAATATTGCTGCTTAGCAAAACGAAGGTTACCTTCTATCTTTTCTGACAATAAATCTTGGAGCTCTCTACGTGATGTATTCAAATCATTCAGAATTTTGGATGCTCTAGTCTTTTTATGTTGAAGATCCAGATCTCGAATTCTATCTTCTAAATATTTCTGTTTGGCGGCTTTTTGTCTTTTTTTAGCTGTGGTGTGGGAGATGATACTACCTCTTAAATAGGCCTTTGCACAATCCCACAACATGATAGGAGATGTGTCAGGGGTGTTGTTTATGTCCAAAAAATTTTTGAGGTCAGATTTAACAAAATCAATGAATTCCTTGTCATTAAGAAGGGAGGTATTAAGTCTCCATTGCTTAAACGATGGAGTCAATCCCATATTCCACTAGAGAGTAACAGGTGCGTGGTCAGAGATTGTGATGGGCAATATTGTGATATCCTCAATTCTGTGTAGCTCAGCCTTGGAAGTAAAAAAGTAATCTATTCGCGAGTAAGATGCATGTCGGTTTGAGTAAAATGTAAAATTTCTGTCTTTTGGGTATTTGGATCGCCATACGTCCACTAATCCAGTTTCCACAGACATATTTTTAAGCATTTTACCCATCTTAGATATGGGGGTCTGAGAAGCTGGTTGCCTATCTAGGTTTGACATTACACAATTAAAATCCCCCCCCCCCCCCCCATAACCAACAGACTGGAGCTGTACTCTGCAATCATATTGAAAACAGACTTAATAAACCCTGGAACATCTTCATTAGGGGCATATACATTTATAAAGGATACCGCTGTTCCATCAATTGTCCCATTTACCAAAATAAATCTACCCTCCTTGTCCTTATGTACTAACGTTTCAGTAAAATTAATTTGCCTATGTATTAATATAGCCACACCCCTTTTCCTGCAAGAGCAATGTGACGAGTAGTAAACTTTATCAGCCCATGACTTACTTAATTTTGTATGTTCCACATCTGATAGATGTGTTTCTTGCAGCAATGCTACTTGACATTTTGATTGTTTGCGTTGCAGCAGTACTTTTTTTCTTTTCATTGGACAATGCAAACCCCTCACGTTATAACTTGTTACAGTTAATGTACTCATAACTGATTTAATTTAAAAATGTATGTGTGATAGTATTGTGCTGGAGGCAGAGACGGCCATTTGACGGGTGGAGCCAAACATTTGAGTAACATGAACGATGAACACCAAGATGATACAATAAAATAGTAAGACTTTGCTGTGCCATATTGTCAAGACTAATATTCAAATGCTCTGTTTTTTTAGTTGCAGTGAGATCCTCGGGGAACAGAAGGATCAAAACGCAAGAAACACAATACAAAATGAACATAGAAAACACAATGCAAGGTAGTGGGTTTAAGTCCCTAGCCACTATAGAAAGTGGCAACAAACACAACCGAATGAAAATTGGATGTGTGCAAAAACAGCAAAAAAGAGAGAAATTAAGAGTGTGGAAGTTCAGGCTCCTGCAGGAGAAGTACTTTAACCACAGCATAGAATCTACTAGTAATATTAACGCAACTTAATTATAATTTAGTAGTTTAACAAGGTTAGAAGTGTGCACCTTTCAAACGTATCAGTTTAGATAAGTGACATTGAACACAATTACAGTTGGCATTTAAGCACTAAAGACAATATTTCAGAGTTGGGATCTGCTGGTCCGGATTGTGTCCTATTAGCGTTTGTGGCTTCGCTTACGTTTCAGTTCCAGTGGGGATGGTTTTCCGTATGTAGTCCATGGCTTTCACGGGATCCTGAAACTCCTTACTGTCCTCTTTGTATGTGATTTTGAGTCTTACTGGATAAAGTAATCCGAAGCGCACATCGCTCCGTCCCCGTAAAGCTTTCCGTGCCTCGGAGAAGGCTGCGCGTGCCTTGGCCACACTGGTGGTGTAATCCGGGAAGATTGCGATTCTTTTGCCCTTGTAGGTCAGCGGGGCTTTTTCCCTGGCTCTTCTCAAGATGTTAGCGGCGTCTCTATCATAATGCAGCTTGGCTATGATCACCCGAGGTCTCTCTCCGTCTCCCGGTTTCGTCAGAGCGGCTGTTCGGTGTGAGCGATCGACTTTTACATCCCGGTCCATCTGGAGGGCTTCTCTTATAATTTTAGAAACCTCTGTAGGGTTGGCGGAGTTCGGCTGTTCCTCAACGCCAACTATACGGATGTTTCCGCGTCTCATCCTCCCCTCCATGTCCTCGCACTTGTCCCGTATCTTAACCAGCTCGCTCTGAAGTTCAGTAACGGTAGTCTGCAGAGTGTTTACCTCATTTCATATCTTTAATGTCCGTTTTTACTGAGGTGATTTCTGCACGGGTGGCGGTGGCATTGCTGGCTATTTCGGCCCTCACTGCGTTGATATCAGCTCTGAGAGTGGCGAACTCTTCAGACAGCGCACTCCTCATTTCCTCCCTTATAATTTTGGAGATTTCCCCTCGCATAGAGGTTAGGATATCGGCTCTCAACTCTTCACACATACCAGGGCTCTTGGGTTGTGGGTCCTCTTCTGGAGTACGCTGCCTCGTGGATCTGGAATTAGCCATTAGCTTTGCCGTATTACAGTCGTATTTGAATTTGCGAAGTTTATCCGCCATTTATCAAGTAAAGTCTACTGGAACGGAATTCTTTACAGTCCAACACCTCTATTAATCCGATTCAGGTCACAAATAGTGAGCAGTTGTGGTTTTTAAAGCGAAAATGTTGATAAGCCTGCAGGAGCTCTGAAAATATCCGTCTTTACTCCATCTTGGCTCACTAGCGCCCCCTGTAGCTCCTATCTTGAAATAATGTGGAAACAGCGCTGGTTGAACTTGAACGTGAGCGTTTTGTTGATGGTGTGTTCGTGGTTGTGGTACATTTCAGCTTCCCCATTAAGGATGACTTCTGTAACAGGTCTTCATACAACCTTGATCCCATACCTTTACTTCAATCTTAGGCAAGATTTTTGTGTAAGGAGCATTGAGGGGAATAGGTTAAAGGGGTCCTCTGGATCAGAGGACATTGGGACGAGTGGGCTTGCATTTATGATGGCTGTAATCTTAGCCATTAGTGTGCATAGTATTTCGTGAGTCAGTTTTAACTCAATAGATTGTGGGGGCAACTCCAATCATCTGCTCCTAAAGACCTCCCCTTGTGGGAGACATGTGGCAGGTTGAACTCCTAGCTGCAACCTTGGTGTATTGCCATTTCTTCCAACTTTTTGTAAACTATAAATTCTATTCATTTAGTTCTTTCTCGAGACAGAATAAATTTAAATTGTTTTGAAAACAAAATCTATAGTTTCATATTTAGAATTGTTTAGATTACTTTGGTAATTTTTAGACCCTCCCATTAATTTAAGAGATTAAGAACCCATGGCTTTTTGTTTGTCAAATGTCCGGTGTGATGAGGAGAGGGAGTAAAATGATCATTTGACCACTTTTTGATCATTTCTGGAAGTTGTAACATCAGATTAAATTTTGTTTTTGTCTAAGTTGTAAGATATTTGAAATAATTATTTTTGCAGATTTTTTTTATATATAATATATATATAAACTAACAATCAAGTCAGAAGTGTGTTCAAGAAACAAACCATCTGTTGCCACCCACAGCCTTTCTTGCACAACTTTGGTTTTTGGAATTTGAAAGGCCGCGATACTTGGTCTGTGAGGTACTTTTGCAATGATTTGAGTCAATAACGTTTGTGCCTCAATCAGATAGCAACTGTCTGGCAGGGCCTCTGAATGCAAAGAAGCGGCGGGGGGCAATTATAAAGCTTGACATGTCTAGAGATTCTATTACTGCTATATGTACAGCCCTCGAACTCATGCAGGTAAACATGATGACCCAATGCTTACTTTTAGAAACTTCGCCCCTGGTATGCCTGGTTGTTATAGTCCAAGGCCTGAAAACATTAAGTGAATGGAGGACAGATTTTTAGCCTTTCAATTGGTAGAGCCGCCTACTTGTTGTACTTGTTTTCCTCTCAGTTTCCATCGGGTTAAACACTGGTGAATTACAGAGTTTATAAGTCTTTTGCCACCTAAAAGCCACAATTAAGCAACCCTGATTGCTCGTGGTAATGACGAGTGAGCAGAAGGGAGAAGTGGCTGTCTTTGGGGGGAATTATTTTAGACATCCTGTCTAAAAGTAGACAGGGTGTCTGCCTCACACACCAAAACTAGGAGTTGGTTCTATAGGAAAGGAGCTTGATAACTAAAAGATCTGCCTCCCATTCTAATTTTAGAGACACTAGGAACCACCAGCAGGCCTGCAGTCTGAGAGCAAAGTGCTCTGTTAGGAACATACTGGGTAATCAGATCTCTGATATATGTTGGAGCTTGATTATTAAAGGCTTTATACATGAAAAGTCCGTCCGTCCGTCCGTTGTCTTCCGCTTATCCGGGGTCGGGTCGCGGGGGTAGCAGCTTCAGTAGGGAGGCCCAGACGTCCCTCTCCCCAGCCACTTGGGCCAGCTCCTCAGGAGGAACCCCAAGGCGTTCCCAGGCCAGCCGGGAGACATAGTCCCTCCAGCGTGTCCTGGGTCTTCCCCTGGGCCTCCTCCCGGTGGGACGTGCCCGGAACACCTCTCCAGGGAGGCGTCCAGGAGGCATCCTGACCAGATGCCCGAGCCACCTCAACTGGCTCCTCTCGACGTGGAGGAGCAGCGGCTCTACTCTGAGTCCTCCCCGGATGACTGAGCTCCTCACCCTATCTCTAAGGAAGAGCCCAGACACACTACGGAGAAAACTCATTTCAGCCGCTTGTATCCGGGATCTCGTTCTTTCGGTCACGACCCAAAGCTCATGACCATAGATGAGGGTAGGAACGTAGATCGACTGGTAAATCGAGAGCTTCGCCTTTTGGCTCAGCTCTCTCTTCACCACAACGGATCGGTACAGCGCCCGCTTCACAGCAGACGCTGCACCAATCCGCCTGTCGATCTCCCGCTCCATCTTCCCCTCATTCGTGAACAAGACCCCAAGATACTTGAACTCCTCCACTAGGGGCAGGACATCCTCCCCAACCCGGAGAAGGCACTCTACCCTTTTCCGGTTCAAGACCATGGTCTCGGATTTGGAGGCACTGATCTTCATCCCGGCCGCTTCGCACTCGGCTGCGAACCGCTCCAGTGAGAGCTGTAGATCACGCCCTGATGAAGCCAATAGGACCACGTCATCCGCGAATAGCAGAGACGCAATCCTAAGGCCACCAAAGCGGATCCCCTCAACACCTTGGCTGCGCCTAGAAATTCTGTCCATAAAAGTTATGAACAGAATCGGTGACAAAGGGCAGCCTTGGCGGAGTCCAACTCTCACCGGAAACGAGTCCGACTTACTGCCGGCAATGCGGACCAGACTCTGACACCGGTCATACAGAGACCTGACAGCCCTTATTAAAGGGTCCGGTACTCCATACTCCCGTAGTACCCCCCACAGGATCCCCCAGGGGACACGGTCGAATGCCTTCTCCAGATCCACAAAGCACATGTAGACTGGTTGGGCAAACTCCCATGCCCCCTCAAGAATCCTGCTGAGGGTATAGAGCTGGTCCAGTGTTCCACGGCCAGGACGAAAACCACACTGCTCTTCCTGAATCCGAGATTCGACTATCCGACGGACCCTCCTTTCCAGAACCCCTGAATAGACCTTACCAGGGAGGCTTAAGAGTGTGATTCCTCTGTAGTTGGAACACACCCTCCGGTCCCCCTTTTTAAATAGGGGGACCACCACCCCAGTCTGCCAATCCAGGGGAACTGCCCCCGATGTCCACGCAATGTTGCAGAGCCGCGTTAACCAACACAGCCCCACAACATCCAGAGCCTTAAGGTACTCAGGGCGAATCTCATCCACCCCCGGAGCCTTGCCACCGAGGAGCTTTTTAACAACCTCGGCAACCTCAGCACCAGAGATGGGAGAACCCAACCCAGAGTCCTCAGGCTCTGCTTCCTCAATGGAAGACGTGTTGGTGGGATTAAGGAGGTCTTCGAAGTATTCCGCCCACCGACGCACGACGGCCCGAGTTTTTGCCTTGGCGACCAGCCGAGCCGCCTGCCACTTCGACTGCCGGTACACATCAGCTGCTTCCGGAGTCCCACAGGCCAAAAAAGCCCGATAGGACTCCTTCTTCAGCTTGACGGCTTCCCTCACCGCTGGTGTCCACCAGCGGGTTCGAGGGTTGCCGCCACGACATGCACCAACAACCTTGCGGCCACAGCTCCGACTAGCCGCCTCAGCAATAGAGGCGTGGAACATGGTCCATTCAGACTCAATGTCCCCCGCCTGAAAAGGAGAATTTTAAATTCTAGTCCTGATTTAACAGGAAGCCAATGAACAGAAGCTAAAATAGGAGAAATATGATCCTTGCTGTAACATTTTGGATCAGCTGAAAGCTTCACACTGTATTTTGTGGACTTCCTGATAGTTAAGATGTACAATAGTCCTGCCTGGAAGTAACAAATGCATGGACTGGTTTTTCAGCATCACCCCTGGACAGAGTATTTCTAATCATCAGAGATAAGTCCGATGAGAGTGGTGTCGTCTGCGAAATTCAGGAGCTTGACAGACTGATGACTGGAGGTGCAGCTGTTGGTGTACAGGGAGAAGAGCAGAGGAGAAAGAACACAGCCCTGGGGGGAACCAGTGCTGATGAGCTGTGAGTCAGTCATGTTTTCCCAGCTTCACTTGCTGCTTCCTGTCAGACAGGATGTCTGTGATCAACCTGCAGGTGGAGTCGGGCACATTCAGCTGGGAGAGCTTCTCCTGAAGCAGAGCTGGGATGACTGTATTGAAGGCAGAGCTGAAATCCACAAACAGGATCCTGGCGTAGGTTCCTGCAGAGTCCAGGTGCTGGAGGATGTAGTGAAGGGCCAGGTTGACAGCGTCGTCTGCAGACCTGTTGGCTCTGTTGGCAAACTGTAGGGGGCCCAGGAGGGGATCGGTGATTTCTTTAAGGTGTGAAAGCACAAGGCGCTCAAAGGACTTCATAACCACAGATGTCAGAGCAACGGGTCTAAAGTCATTAAGTCCTGTGGTCCTTGGCTTCTTGGGAACAGGGATAATGGTGGAAGATTTGAAGCAGGCTTGCACGTAATATGTCGCCAGTGAGGTGTTAAAAATGTCTGTGAACACTGAAGACAGCTGATCAGCACAGTGCTTCAAGGTGGATGGAGAGGCAGAGTCTGGTCCAGCAGCTTTCCGGGGGTTATGTCTTCTGAAGAGTTTAACATCTCTCTCGTGTATGGAAAGAGTTGTCACTGAGTTGGAGGTGATCTGTTGGGTGGTGTCGTGGGGGGGCGGGTGGTTGCAGGGCTGTCCCTTTGTCTGTCAAAACGACAGTAGATGTTGTTCAGATCGTTTGCTAACTGTCGGTTGTTCATGGAGTGGGGGGCTTTAGGCTTGTAATTTGTTATCTGCCTAAGCCCTTTCCAGACAGAAGCAGGGTCGTTGGCTGAAAATTGGTTTTGCAGCTTCTCAGAGTACAGTCGTTTAGCCTCTTTCACCGCCTTGCTAAACATGTATTTTGCATCTCTGAATCTGCATGTATCTCCACCTTTGAAAGCATTTTCTTTCTCCAGCCTTAACCTTCTGAGTTTTGCTGTGAACCAGGGTTTGTCATTATTGTAACTCACCCTGGTTCATGATGGAACACAGCAGTCCTCACAGAAGGTGATATATGATGTCATGGCCTCTGTGAACTCATCCAGACTGTTGGTAGCAGCCCTGAAGACATCCCAGTCAGTAGAATCCAAACACGCCTGAAGATCCTCCACAGCCTCACTGGTCCACTTCTTTGATGTCCTCACTACAGGTTTGCAGAGTTTTAGTTTCTGCCTGTAAGCAGGAATCAGGTGAACCATGACATGGTCAGACTGGCCCAGTGCAGCACAGGGGACGCCATGATAAGCATCTCTGACTGTAGTGTAGCAGTGATCCAGAATGCTCTCCTCTCTGGTCGGGCATTTAATAAACTGTCTATATTTAGGAAGTTCATGAGTGAGGTTTCCTTTGTTAAAGTCACCAAGGACAATGACTAAGGAGTCCAGATTTCTCTGCTCCACATTCAGTATCTGGTCTGCGAGCGTGCTCTGTGCAACCTGCACGTTTGCGTTCGCCCCGATGTAAACGCCGACCAGAATGAATGAAGCAAACTTGCGGGGTGAATAAAAAGGCTTACAGTTTATGATGAAGGATTCCAGGTCAGGAGAACAGTGCTGCTGGATCCCTGACACATCGTTGCTCCAGCCATTGTTGGTGTAAAACAGATCCCTCCACCTTTCGCTTTGCCGGAAAGATGTGTGCCGTGGTCAGCTCTGTGAAGTTGGATCCATCCAGCTGCAGCGCGGAGTCCGGGATTAATCCACACAGCCACGTCTCCGTGAAGCAAAAAACAGCAGATGAGGAGAAGTCCCTGTTTTTTCCCAGCATCAGTTTCAGTTTGTGCAGTTTGTTGGGCAGGGAACGCACCAGCGCGCTTCCCTCTCCTTCGGCATTTCGCTGCGTGAGCAAAGGTGAGCGCACCTTTGACCAGAATGTCCAAAATTTCCAGCGTAGGGAGAAGAAAAGTAGGGAATAAATCCTCTGGTGATGTAGCCCTGATGTTCATGAGTTCTTCTCTGGTGACAGATCTCTGGGTATCATCACGAAAACCTGAGTTAAATAGTAAAACATAGCAAAAAAGTGCACACCAACACACCGTGGCTGCCGTCAGCGGCGTCATCTCACTACAAAACAACAAACAGAAGCGGTTTTATTGCTTTGCAGTTTGGATGACGGAAACTAAGGGTTAGATCCACCCCCAAAAGAAGGTTTCATTATAGTAGATCTTTATCAGATAATGCTGTATCAAACTTTAAAGAATCTGTCCCCCTTTTTATATCCTCAGTATTGTAGAAATGTTGTTTCTTCCCATTCACAAATAGACGCCTTTGTTAATGGTGTCACTTCCTCATTGGATTCTGCATTAGACAATGTTGCTCCCTTGAAAAAGGTGATTATTCACAGGAAGCTGGCTCCCTGGTTTAATTTAGAGCTGCGTTCTTTGAAGCACAATGTTAGGAAATTGGAGAGAAAATGGCCCTCTACACACCAAGAGAAATCCTACCTAATCTGGAAATTTAGGTAGGATTATACTGCTGTATAAAAAGACCCTGTGCAGAGTTAGAGCAGCATATTTTTCATCATTAATTGAGGAGAATAAAAATAATCTTAGATTTCTCTTCAGTACAGTTGCCAAACTTACCCAGAGTCACAGCTCTGTTGATCCATCCATTCCCTTAGCTCTTAGCAGTAATGACTTTATGGGATTCTTCATAAATAAAATTGATTCCATTAAAAATAAAATAATTGGCATTTTAAACAACTTGGCCAACCAAGTTGTTTAAGGAGGTATTCCCCTTAATCAGTGGCCCTATTTTAGACATGATAATATCCTTAGTAAATTGATATGTACCACAGGGTTTTAAAGTAGCTGTTAGTAAGCCTTTACTTAAGAAAGCTTCTCTTGATTAAGATGAGTTAATAAATTACAGACCTATATATAATCTTCCTTTCCTATCTAAAATTCTTGAGAAAGTAGATGCTAATCAACTATGTGAACATTTACAAAGCAATGACCTATATGAAGAGTTTCAGTCAGGCTTCAGAGCTTATTTTAGCACTGAACCAGCTCTGGTGAAGGTCACTAATAATATTCTCATGGCCTCAGATAATGGACCTGTGTCTGTACTGTCCTGTTAGATCTCAGTGCTGCATTTGATACAGTTGATCACAATATTCTCCTACAAACACATACTTTAAGGATTAAGGGGAAAGCATTATAGGCCATGGGCCAGAATCTGTATGATGACTTTTTGTATGAACTGTCAGGGGGCAACTTTCTTCCACCAGGACAAGTTGCTACACATAGCAGTGATCTCAAAACACCAATGTTCCCACGTTTTCACTTGCACATTAATAAGTTAGAGGCGATAAAAAATCAAAACTGTTGTGCTCCGGTCCAAGAGGTCACGTGATTCGACTTTTGCTGCTCAGCCAATCAGATCGCTGTATTGTCAGCTGTGCAAGTTCAACCAGTTCATCATGGCTGCGCCCGTAAGATGTTTGTATGCATCTGTTTCCAGACAAAGAAAGCCCAATAATAGCATTTTCTGGTGCCAGTTGGCAGAGATCTTGATGGCAAAGAAAAAGAAATAGCCCAGTCCATCCATCCATCCATCCATCCATCCATCCATCCATCCATCCATCCATCCATCCATCCATTTTCTAAGATGATTGTCCCTGCTGGGATTGTGAGGGGTGCCATCCAAAGTGAGATGGATGCCGTCTCTCCGGATCAGACCTGGTTTCCCTCAGAAAGTTCGGCAATTGTCAATGTAGCCCATGTCGTTTTCAGGACACCTCCTAGACAACCAGCGGTTGAATGATGACATTTCGCTAAATATGTCATCACTGGTCAGATCAGGCAAGGAACCAAAGAAAATTGCGGAGTCTGACATTGTTTTGGTAAACCTAGACACCGAAGCAACACTTTAGTGACCTTCGGTTGGCGTAACCGGGTGTCATTACAGTGCGAATAACAATCTTACTATATTTATACTTATCCTTAGCCAAAACAGTATGAGGTAGTATTTTATATCGCCCATTCTGGCCCCTGGCAGGCATTTGACTATCGATCCTTGTATCTCTAGTGCCATGTTCCTGACTGTGGAGCTGCCAATTACCACATTCGGCTTCTCAGCGAGTGTCACTGAGTGGGGAAAATCGCAGATGGGTTGTTTGTGAACCAGGGGCTGAGACCTAGAGCTATTCTTCTTGGGTACTGTCACCCAGCCGGGTGACAGTAGGGTACTGCTGGGGGACCGCTATGTGAAGCTAATCTCTGTGGTTTTGTGCTAGCTAAGGGGTGGCTATCTGCTGTTTATTTAAACAACTATTTATCTAGGCCTCCGATTCTGACACCCTCGCCTCCAAAGCTACAAAAACACTACATTTATTACACGTATCATTATTACTAAAGTAGGCAGTGGAATAACTAAACATCAGACAGAGAGAGCAGGAGAGAGTGGAGACTTGGACAGAGATGGAGAAGCTGATGGAAGGATAGGTGAGGAAGCCATGGTAAGGGTTAGGCTAGGCTAGCGGCCTTTTACAATGCCGGTAATAATTAAACTGTGTGAAACACGAGGAGTTTTCAAACGTGAAGTGCAGCAACAGAGAATGTGTTTTAAATGTGCTTATGCATTAGAAACAGAGATGTCACATCAAATAGATTTAAGATAAAATCGAGAGAGTCTGGAACACCAAACACAATCCACACCGCAGCAACAGAAAACAGGACATATCTTAGTTTGTTAAGATAACATTTCTCATTGTCACGACAATGCAAGTAAATCCCATGGAGCCGTCTTCTAGGTGGCAGCAGTCAATAATACAATAGGAGAGATTATTCATTTATACCTCAAAGACAGCAGTTAGGGGTTGGTGATCACTGTGTGTATCTGCTCAGAAAGCAGGTATGAAAAAAGTTGTTTATACACTGTTTTTTTGTACTTTGAAGCAAAGCTTACAATTTAAACAGGAGAAATATATTTTTTATATTTTGTTGTTACATTAAAAACACAACAAAATCATCCGTCACTTATATCATGTTTGGATATTAATAATGGGAAGATATAATGAAACACGTAAATGAAACACTGCTTTAATTTCAGTATAATACATCATAAAGTTCTCAATCTCACTGTCAGGAAATGTTCTGATGAACCTGAACACAACCACACACTGAGCTTAGTTTCTGGACGTTTATTGAAAGAGTTTACTTTTGGAGGAAGAGAACCAGAGTCTGTTACCGGGATGGAGCAGGTGGATGATGAAGGCAGGAGCTGGAGAACTGGAGTGAGACATGGCAAGTTCTGACTGGCAGACAAGGTTTGGGTGAAGACGATCCGATCTGGCGGGGAAGAGCTTACTGAGGAGAGCTTTTATAGGGAAGTTGGACAGGTGGGATGAGTCTTGGCTTGATTAATGCAGCAGGTGGAACTGATCAGACATGGAGTGGAACTGGGCTGAGTGAATGGTGGAAGGATCTTGAACTGTCCAAGGTGAGACGGCAAAAACTGAACCCTGACATCACCCCCTGAAGGTCGGCTACTAGACAACCAAAAGAAAAAAAAGGGCGAAGTCCAAAAAAATCTAAACAACCCACCCCGGGTGGGCGGAGGAAGGCTCAGGATGGGGGGTTAGGGTCCAACAACAAACAACCCCAACAGGGTGAACGAAGGGAGGCTTGGGGTGGTAGGCCAGAGTCAAAACAAAAAGGAGTTGAGGTGGCCGACCAGGGGGTTTGACGGCCACAGAAGAGGTCAAGAACGCCCTGGGGAGTGCTGGAGGTCACAGGTGGCTTGGGACCACTGGAGGTCTTAGGCGGTGGCTTGGGTGCGCAGGAGAGCTTTAGCGGCGGCTTGCGAGCACAGGAGAGTTCGAGCGGCGGCTGGGGAACCCGGGAGACTTGAGGCACCTGAGTCAGAAGCGGGCATCGCGGAGGACGACCTCGGCGGCAGAGCAGCAGAGTCTTCGGCGGGCGTCGTGGAGGACAACCTTGGCGGCGGAGTAGCAGAGTCTTCGGCGGAGGACGACCTCGGCGAAGCAGGGTCAGCCGGCGGTGGAGCAGCAGGGCCTCTTATGGGCGTCGCGGAGGGCGACCTCAGCAAGGCAGGGTCAGCCGGCGGCGGAGCAGCAGGGTCTCTGATGGGTGTCGTGGAGGGCGACCCCGACGGCGGAGCAGCACAGTCTGGTGAGGGCGTCGTGGAGGGCGAGCCCGGCGAGGCAGAGTCAGAGGCGGGTGTCACAGAGGACGACCTCGGCGGCGGAGCAGCAGAGTCTTCGGCGGGCGTCGTGGAGGACAACCTTGGCGGCGGAGTAGCAGAGTCTTTGGCGGAGGACGACCTCGGCGAAGCAGGGTCAGCCGGCGGTGGAGCAGCAGGGCCTCTTATGGGCGTCGCGGAGGGCGACCTCAGCAAGGCAGGGTCAGCCGGCGGCGGAGCAGCAGGGTCTCTGATGGGTGTCGTGGAGGGCGACCCCGACGGCGGAGCAGCACAGTCTGGTGAGGGCGTCGTGGAGGGCGAGCCCGGCGAGGCAGAGTCAGAGGCGGGTGTCACAGAGGACGACCTCGGCGGCGGAGTAGCAGAGTGTGCGGCGGAGGACGACCTCGGCGAAGCAGGATCAGCCGGCGGTGGAGCAGAAGGGCCTCTTATGGGCGCCGCGGAGGGCGACCTCAGCAAGGCAGGGTCAGCCGGCGGCGGAGCAGCAGGGTCACTGATGGGTGTCGTGGAGGGCGAACCCGACGGCGGAGCAGCACAGTCTGGTGAGGGCGTCAGAGGCGGGCCTCGCGGAGGGCAATCCCAGCGGCGGAGACAGACCCTCGGAGGCTGGCGATGGAGTTTCACCGGGGTCCTCCTGACGGGGAGCTCCAGAGCAGAACCCTCTGAGGACTCTGGAGCTGAGACTGGAGGTGGGTCCAACCGGACCCCCTCCTTTATGGTCTCTGGCGTAGAGGCTGGAGGAGGGTGCTTGAGAGCGTTGGTGGTCTCGGGTGAAGTCGGAGCGGGACCCTCCGGTGCTGGCGGTGGCGGCGCATCAGGGACCTCAGAGGCAGCCAGTGGAGCAGGGACCTCAGAAGTGGCTGGTGGAGCAGGGACCTCAAGTTGCTGGCGGAGCAGGGACCTCAGAAACGACCGACGGAGCAGGGACCTCAGTAGCGGCTGGCAAGGGCGGCCGGCAAGGGCCTCTTCTGAGGCACACTGGAGAGCGACGGAGAACCTAGGAGGCTTAAGAGCGATGGGGAACCCAGGAGGCTTGAGAGCGACGGGAAACCCCGGAGGCTTAAGAGTGACTGGGAACCCCGGAGGCTTGAGAGCGACGGGGAACCTAGGAGGCTTGAGAGCGACGGGGAACCTAGGAGGCTTGAGAGCGACGGGAAACCCCGGAGGCTTAAGAGCGACTGGGAACCCCGGAGGCTTGAGAGCGACGGGAAACCTAGGAGGCTCAAGAGCAATGGGGATCCCAGGAGGCTGCGAGGTGCAGGCGCTGGAGGAGGTGCTGGGGAGCGGTGAGGTGTTTTCAATGGAGGAAGGTCGTCCCAACCATCTGCTAGTAAATGGCAGGACTGGGGCTGCTGCAGGGGCCTAGGTACCTTCCTTAGACCTGTTAGGTCTGCCTCCTCCAGTGACTGGCAGGACAGAAGCCACTGCATGAAGGGATAAGGAGGACCAGTCGAGCGCCTCGGAGCTGGCGTGAAAGTAGTCAGGCAGCGGTGGACAGCGGTCAATAGGAGGGAAGTTGGTGCCTGTGACTGACCCTCGTGGGGATCGATGCAGAATTCCTCTCTCTACGTCGACCACCACACCTAAACTGCGTAGGTGGCTGACCCTCACGAGGAGAGTGCAAGGCGTCAGCCTTGATCGCTGTGGAGTCCTTTCCCCTCTGCTTCCAGAGCTGATTCCACAGCGTAATAATCTCCAGCCCTGTTGTCTGGCCCTCTCGTGGTCGGGTCATTTCAGCATGGAAGCTCTGCATGGGCGATGGGTTTATTACGGCTGGATGGTACTGTCATGAATAGGGATTGATGGACCCGAACTCAGCCACACATAGAGCTTCAATTAAGAGTTTTATTGAAGGTAGAAGGTTATGGAGGATGAGACCAACAGTCTATACTGGGCTGGAGCAGGAGGATGGAGATGGCTGGAGCAAGTGGACCCAAGGGAGCTGAAGGACAGCGGGTGCTGTGCTGTGGAGCCAGGCGTATGCTGGGAACCAGGAAGCCTCCAAGGGAGACGATAAGGGCGCTGGGGTTGAGGAAGAGCCAGCAGCATGGCAGAGAGAGTTCTTGGGGCACTGGAGTTGCAGCAGAACCAGCAGCACTGCAGAGAGTTCTTGGATTACTTAGGTTGAGGAAGAGCCGGCAGCTCAGCAGAGTAGTTAAAAAAAAAGTAGAATTAATAGAAACAAAACTTATAAACAGACTAAGTGCCGTTTTAGACTGCATTTGGTTAGCAGATCTGTTTTCTGATCCAGCGTGCAGCCATGACTGGTTCTGAATGAAGGCTTCATCTTGGAGCCACTCTCCCCCCTTGCCTCCTGCTTCGCACTTTCACCGCTGGTTAAGACCAAAAAATCATGACTCTGATCGCTCTTCCTGCTTCTCTGTTAACATGAACTGCAGCAGAAATAAGATGTGAAAGAAGCTGAACCAGCTCCGCAGAAGGTGGGTTAAGACTGAGCTCTGGATGGACAGAGCTGTGAACGGATCATCCGCAGGCCAGATGGGCTTTGTTATTTTTCATCCATCCATCCATCCATCCATCCATCCATCCATCCATCCATCCATCCATCCATCCATCCATCTTCTTCAGCTTATCCGGGGTCAGGTCGCGGGGGTAGCAGCTTCAGTAGGGAGGCCCAGACGTCCCTCTCCCCAGCCACTTGGGCCAGCTCCTCTGGGGAAATCCCAAGGCGTTCCCAGGCCAGCCGGGAGACATAGTCCCTCCAGAGTGTCCTGGGTCGTCCCCTGGGCCTCCTCCTGGTGGGACGTGCCCGGAACACCTCACCAGGGAGGTATCCGGGAGGCATCCTACCCAGATGCCCGAGCCACCTCAACTGGCTCCTCTCCACGTGGAGGAGCAGCGGCTCTACTCTGAGTCCTCCCCGGTTGACTGAGCTGCTCAGCCAATCTCTAAGGGAGAGCCCAGACACACTATGGAGAAAATTCATTTTGGCTGCGTGTATCCGGGATCTCGTTCTTTCGGTCATGACCCAAAGCTTGTGACCATAGATGAGGGTAGGAACGTAGATCGACCGGTAAATCAAGAGCTTCGCCTTTTGGATCAGCTCTCACTTCACCACAACGGATCGGTACAGCGCCCGCTTCACAGCAGACGCCGCACCAATCCACCTGTTGATCTCCCGCTCCATCTTCCCCTCATTCGTGAACAAAACCCCAAGATCTCGGATTTGGAGGCACTGATTTTCATTCCGGCCGCTTCTCACTCGGCTGCGAACCGCTCCAGTGAGAGCTGTAGATCATGCCCTGATAAAGCCAATAGGACCACGTCATCCGCAAATAGCAGAGACACAATCTTAAGGCCACCAAAACGGATCCCCTCAACACCTTGGCTGCGCCTAGAAATTCTGTCCATAAAAGTTATGAACAGAATCGGTGACAAAGGGCAACCTTGGCGGAGTCCAACTCTCACAGGAAACGAATCCGACTTACTGCCGGCAATGCGGACCAGACTCTGACACCGGTCATACAGAGACCTGACAGCCCTTATTAAAGGGCCCGGTACTCCATACTCCTGGAGTACCCCCCACAGTATCCCTCGAGGGACACGGTCGAATGCCTTCTCCAGATCCACAAAGCACATGTAGACTGGTTGGGCAAACTCCCATGCCCCTTCCAGGATCCTGATGAGGGTGTACTTCCTGTGGCAGCTGAAGAAATTCAACCTGCCAAGGACAATGATGGTGCAGTTCTACTCCTCCATCATTAAGTCCATCCTCACCTCCTCCATCACCATCTGGTACGCTGGTGCCACCGCTAAGGACAAGAGTAGACAGCGTGTCATCCGGTCTGCAGAGAAGGTGATTGGCTGCAATCTTCCATCTCTCCAGGACCTGTACGCCTCCAGGACTCTGAGGCGTGCAGGGAAGATTGTGGCTGATCCCTCGCACCCCAGTCACAGACTATTTCAGTCACTTCCCTTTGGCAGGAGGCTGCGGTCCATCAGGACCAAAACCTCACGCCACAAGAACAGTTTTTTCCCATCTGCTACCAGCCTTATGAACAAGGCCAAGAGCTGCCCGTGAATCTGGACACTATCTCTCTCCTCCGTTCAGGACTTACAAGCTTCTGCGTTACATTAACGCACAGTTTACTGGGTGTATATAGCTTCTTATATAAATCCATTTTACTTTTTATTTTACTGTGTTCTTATTTTTTGTCTGTACAATCAACACCAAGTCAAATTCCTTGTAAGTGCAAACGATTAAACTTGATTCTGATTCTGATTCTGAATAGCTAAAATGATATGAAATTCAAAAATGTTATCAAATATTTGTTTGAAATTAACCCAGCTGAAGGAGCTGTTCTCGTTGCTCAACATTGCTGTGCAGATCTTGGAAAGGACAGCACAGGGTTATTTTTCTCAGAACTTTCCAGCTTTGTTATGCCTGGACCTGGTTTTCTATGAACATTTGTTGTGAATGGCTTTGGGTAACAGGTTTACACAGTGTCATCAAACAGTTTGAACATCCATGGATGCTTTTCATGTTCGATGACATGAAATGGATCTTTTCAGTTTCTGTATTATTGTTGTGAAAATGTACATATAATAAATGAAAGAGTCAAAGTAATTAAACCAAATTATCAATCTAGTTCCATCTTGATGGTCACCTACTGCTGATCATGAAGTGATGGCTCTTTTCACTGTCTGTTTTTTAGGGACACATCTGCAGCAGGGATAAACCACTCTCCGGGCAACAGTTATGATACTTCTGTGGAAGCTCGGATTCAGAAGGAAGAAGAGGAGATCCTAATGGCCAATCGTCGCTGTCTGGATATGGAAAGCAGGTTGAGTAACCAATATACAACACAAAGGTCTAAATCTTTCATGAGATTTGCATTCCTAAGTGTTTAAAAGGCAAGCCAACTGGACTTCTTTTGTTTCTTGAAGATGTTTCACCTCTCAACCAGCTTCTTTAGTTCGGAACCTGGTTGGCAGGACCAGGTTACATGTTAGAGTCAGAAAGATGCAATAATTTTAAGTGTCATTGCTACATACATTCTAATAAAAATGTTCCTCTGCATTCAAACTTTAGCTCTAGGAGTCAATTAGAATGAATGTTCTCCCACACATGTTCTACAATTTTTAATGCCTCCCACTTAAAATACTTCCCAAACTTTTTCAGGAATGGCATAGGTTAATTTATAGCTATCTGTTGCAAGGAAAAAGAGCTAGGATCAAGTACAGTTGTAGTACAGTTGTAAAACACACAGTTGTACACACTACAGTTGAGGAAAGAAAAGAGGGGAATGAGCCCCCCATGCCTACAGGATTATTACTACGCTGCTCAAATGAGACCACTAGTTTATATTAGTTCAACATCCTACACATCGGGTTGGAAGGAAATGGAAGGCAACACTGTGAGCGGTATTCCAATAATGGCCCTCCTGGCTGATGGTAAACTCCAGAGTGAGGTGATAGTTTCAGAAGACCTTCTATTAGACTAGTCTACCCCTTAAAAAGCATAATTAGAATATGTAAATTAGAAGACTCATCCAGAACATTGAGATATGGCTATGATTCTGATTTTGAACCCAACAAAAATGATGACAGATTTAAAAGGGGGTCCTTAAAGTACTTCTTGATTCTGAGATCATACAAGTTGCTAAATGTTAGAAAGTTCACATATTATTATGACCTGAGGAATTTTTTTTTTAAAAAATTCAATGAAAAAGTGGATTGTTAAGGCTTTTTAGCTCAAGGCTAATAAAAAAATGTTCCATGACCGATGACGTAATTTGTGGGTAGGCGTTGATCTGTTGACATGGTAACAAGATACTTCCTGGTTGCAAACTCGCTTTCTCAAAGACAAATAGACGGATTAAACATGGCTAAAAAGTGTGTGGCTTATGGTTGGTCAAATACCAACAAGGATAATGTCTCTTTACACACATGTCCGAACCCAAAAAGTCCCGGTGTTGTACGAATTTCAGTTTCCCTGTGAAAATCTGTTCCCCTCTGTGTCTGGAGCTGCAGCCAGAGAGGCGGGGTGTCACAGCGCTTCTGATTGGTTTCTCGGTAAAACAACTCATATAATCATGTCAAGATTGTAACATTCAGTTTAATCGGCAGCTGTTATTTACAAAATTGTAAAATAAAAATGAATAAACGCTGTCTTCAGGCAGCTGAAATGTCCATATTCTCTCCTCTCCTCCTCACTCATCACGCAGTGAAGCGGAGAAATCTCGCCGTCATCACAGCAGCCTGCTGAGAAGCGACATGCTCTCTACACTACCTCTCTGCACGGCGCTGCTGTGCTAAGAGGTAGTGAGCGGCACGGGGGTTCGGAACCGAAAGGGCTATGGGTCCATCCCCACAGCCCTTTCGGTTCAGAGAATATGAGCGCCACGCCAGAGTGGAAGAATGTCCAGCCCCTCTCGAGGAGACTGGTTCCAGAGCCAGAGCGGTGCGTCGAGGTGAGTCCAACTATCTCTAGTCGGAACCTCTCAACCTCACACACAAGCTCAGGCTCCTTCCCCACCAGAGAGGTGACATTCCTCGTCCCAAGAGCCAGCTTCTGCAGCCGAGGATCAGAACGCCAAGGTCCCCGCCCTCTACTGCTACCCGTTGCACAATGCACCTGACCCCTTTGGCCCTTCCGACAGGTGGTGAGCCCATCGGAAGGGGGACCCATGTCGCCTCTTCGGGCTGAGCCCGGCCGGGCTCCCTGGGTAAAAGCCCGGCCACCAGTCGCTCGCCAACGTGCCCCACCTCCAGGCCTGGCTCCAGAGTGGGGCCCCGGTGATGTCCTTGCTCATCATAAGGGGCTTTTTGGGCTGCTCTTTGTCTGGTCCCTCACCTAGGACCTGTCTGCCTTGGGTGACCCTACTAGGGGCTTAAAGCCCCTGACAGCATAGCTCCTAGGATCATTGGGACACTCAAACCCCTCCACCACGGTAAGGTGGCAGCCCAGGGAGGGGTATAGAGAGAGAGAGATAACTCTTGTATGTAAATGGTCAGCAGACTGAACTGGACCTCGCTAGACATAACCAGACCGCGCTAAATGTAGACCAGTTCCTGAGCAGGTCTCGGACTGTTTTTTTTTCCCGGTTACCTGACAAGAAGAGCGCATGAGCAGATCACGTCATCCCCTTACAGTCAGCTGACTGTCCACGTTTTTTCCGGCGTGTCTGGCTGCACGTCCCAATTCACACTCCATTCAGACAAATTTCAGACATTCATAATAATACTAACTTCCTTACCGTGCCACACGATTTCCAGTGATGATTCTGCTTAGCAGTGTGATGAACCTCAGTGTCTGTTGTTGTTTCCTGCGTCTGTAAGTCCTTATTAGACGTTTGTTTGTCTTATCCACATCCCAAAAGCCGACTCTGTCTAACCATAACATCCTGAATGTTAAGGGCGCCGCCATTTTGATTTGCTCGGTCCCGCCTTCAATCCCAGAGAGCAGCAGTACCGCAGATCGTCACTAGGAGGCGAGGAGCAACCAAGGAACCGGGATAGTGTGGTGTGTAAACGGTCGTCTCGGCTTGGTTAACTGATCCAAGCTCAGACTGGTCTCGGCTCGGCTGGGTTAAAAAAGTGTAGTGTAAACAGGCCTTTACTGGCCCCTCTGACCACCAATGGCTGGCAGACCGGGTGAAGTTTCTTGTCCAAGAACACGACTGAAACGGTCAGAGCAGGGCTTTGGACAGCTCTGGACCTGTCTTATTTGCTCTGTGCATTGCCTCACCCAAAATCTTTAATGCTGAGCTGAGCCCATTTACTCCTCTTAAATGTTGAGGACTGTAATTGACTGAACATGAAGCCAGATTAACTGATTTGCTTTAGATTTTGTGTCAGTCTCAGAGGTAAGAAGGACAAGATTTTTCCATTAAAGCCCTATTTCTTTAGAAAAATCATGACCATGTATAATGTTTGTTGTCTATTCTATTGACTCTGAAGAGTCATATGGTAAGTGTGGAAGAGTTGGAAGGAATGAGCCTTCAGAATTGGCTTGTGTTGTGTTTAAGGAGAGTAAACCTAAAAATCCCGGTGTTATGAAACATTTGTAAGGCTGAAGGTGTGCAGCATGGCTGGTAAATCGCAACCCTACCTGGCTTGATAATCATGATGTGATGGAGACCACAAAAATGAACAAAAAATTTGAATCTAATTAAAAAAAGGATAAAAATAAATAACAAACCACAAAATTAGGAAATATATAAAAGGTATAAACCCATAGAACTTTGATAGTCAGACATGTGTAGGTGTTATTGTTTGATGATATTTCAGTTGTATTGTTTTAACAAAAAGACTGAAATGGATTTTTACATTTTTGTTTATTAAATAGTTTACTCCAGATAAGTCTGATTCCTTTAATTTGATGTCTGAAACATTTTTCACCCTCTTTATTCTGCACTTATGTACCATTATGGTCCAAGTGTTCAGCTGTATAGTCTCAGCATCCTGATGTAACTAAGACTTCACTCTTTTTTAATGCAGGATAAAGAATCTCCATGCCCAAATCATTGAGAAAGACGCCATGATAAAAGTTCTTCATCAACGCTCCAGGAAAGAGCCCATGAAGTCTGAAGGACCATCTCCCATGCGGCCTTCTAAGTCCTTGATGTCCATCTCTAACGTTGGTCCATGTGGTTCAGGACTGCTTTCCCACAGCCTTGGGCTTAGCAGCTCACCAATCACTGAAGAGCGCAAGGATGCCAGCTGGAAGGGCAGCCTGGGTATGTTCCTTTTCCTCCAATTTATTCCAGGTCAACCTTGAACTCTATATGAAAATTAATTTCCTAACCGTTATGGCCTCATTATTGTCCTCCTCAGTATGTACATGATATACACGACTGAAATAATGAAACAACATTACTGTCATACCCATGGTGCAAGAAACATCTAAAACCACATTAATCATAAAACAGAGAGGAACACATTAAAATTAATAAAAGTGCCAAAGGTCCCTGATACTGGTATCAAGATTAAAGTGACATGCATTAAACCCTAAAGTGACATGTGCAGTGATATGTATGTATGGCATATGTAAAATATGAATTTTTGATCCTGTTAATAGATACAACAAAGCTGCTTCAACAATTAAATACACAAAAAACAATAGAAATCATCTGAATAAAATAAACAACTAAACAAACAAGTAAACAGATATTGCTCGATAAAAGCTAATCCATAAAAAAGCGTTGACAAATTCACTCATACAAATGAGACCAGCAGACAAGACCAGAGCACCAGAATACTATATACCTGACAGAATACTATACACCTGCTTTATTTCACAATCTGATTAAGGAAGGGACAAATGAGTTTTTAAATCTGTTAAGTCTGCAAGCAGGGATTCTAAACTGTTTGCCAGATGGTAACAGCTCATATTGTGAGTTGAGGATGTGAGCAGGATCAGACAGTACCCTCTGAGCAAGTCTGAGGACAGACTGTTCATAGTTGGACTGCAGGGAGAGATTATCAGTACTTCCTATCACCTTCGTCGCAGTTTGTACAGTACAACTAAGTTTAGTTTTTAGTTGCACAGAGAGGTTACCGTACCATGCTGACATTCCAAACCTGATCATGCTTTCCAATACAGCCTGATAGAATAAAAACATGGTTAACACCAAAGACTGAATCTACGTAAGAAATGCAGTTTCTGCTGTAGACGGGAACATAACATATTGACTTGAATTTCCAACTTGAACAAGTTGCCTAAGTGAACACCCAAATATCTGTAAGTACAGACCTGACTGCGGCCAATTGTCACCTAGAGACTTAGGATCAATGATCATCTCCTGTTTTCCTGGCATTGATAACAAGGTGGTGGTCATTGCACCATTGAACAAAGGACTGTACCTCATTAAAATATGATGAGGTGTCCGTATCTTCATGCAGCAAGCCGAGAATAGCGGTGTCGTCAGAGAATTTAAAAATATAATTTCCGGGACAGCTGTTGATGCAGTAATTTGTGTAAAAAGGACCGGAGAGGTAACACAACCCTGAACAACCCCAGTACTGATGGACCTTGGCTCTGACAGGGTGCTGTTAACTCTAACAAGCTGTGATCTATTTGTTAAAAAGGATAAAACCATTTGATAAGAAAAGGATTAAGATTCATCTGCTGTAATTTCTTGATGAGAAAGTGAGGTTGTAGGGTATTAAAAGCAGAGCTAAAATCTATAAATAAAAGGAGAGCATAGGCCTTTGGGTTTTCAACATGTTTAAGATATAGCAAGCTCAGGTATAAACATAGATGAATGAACCCATAGACATTTAAAATGTTCATGTAGGTCCAGAACTTGGTCAAACCCTGATTATTGTTAAACATTTATAGTTTGAGAAATGCAAAGACCAAAGGGATGCTTTTTAAAGGGGATGAGAAAGAAAGGGGTTTTAGAGCAGGTAATGAGTTGAGCTTCCTGACTGCCTGATGGACAGAACTGTCTATTGACTTTGCTGGTTCTGGTCGGAAGACTCTGCAGACTGAAGAAGCAGTGCAATGGATGTGTAGGGTCACCCACCATGGTAATGGTTTTCCGAGAGAGGCGTGTGCTGTATAGATCCTGGAGTGAAGGGAAAGAAGTTCCAACAATCATCTCAGCTGCTCTCATGATGGGCTGGGGGGACTTTCTGCAGGGTGCCGTGCAGGCGTCATACCACACTGTGATGCAGCTGGTTTCAAAGCTCTCAATCACAACCTTCTAAAAGGTGCACAGAATGGAGACTGGGGCTTTTGCTCTTCTCAATTTGCAAATAAAGTAGAGACACTGGTGGCCCTTCTTGGCTAGTGATGCTGTGTTCCTGCTCCAAAACAGGTCTTCTGAGACATGCATGCATTCCCAGGAACTTGGTACTGCTTACTCTTTCCACTGCAACACCCCTGTCAGAAGAGCATGAAGGGCATGCATTTTCAGGAATTCCTTTTGTCTTTTCTACATTCAGAGATACCAGGTAGCTCACCTCATTTCCGTAGTTTGATTCATAATTATCATTGATGAGACCCACTACAGGTGTCATCTGCAAACTTAATGAGGGGCTGTATGACGAAGAAAAGTTGTGTGTCAGCAGGGTCAATAGAAGGGGGCTCAGCACACATCCCAGGGGTGCCCCTGTGTTCAGTGTGATGGTGCTGAAAGTGTTACAGCCGACCCCTACTGCCTGTGGTCTTCTCGTTAGAAAGTCCCCAAACTGACAAGTTTGGGGATGGCCAAAGACATCATTAGGTCATATGTATAAAATGGCTTTGTCATTGCTGTTTAAATACTAGAAACAAACCTCAAACACCTACAAGAGTGGTGGTAAATATTTTAAGAAGGCATTCAGATTATGCAGTCAAGATAAAAACCTAACCTTACATTTCAGTATGTAGCATATCAGCTTTATGCTTAAAAGTATTTGATAGGCCTCTTTGTACTCTACAAGAATAGAAATTAGTTTTTGTACTCAAGACATTCAAGGCACTTCACAAAGTCAGATTCAGTCAAATCATACAGATTGGTCAAAAAGTTTCCTATCTAGGAAGGAAACCTAGTAGATTACATCTAGTCTTGACAAGAAGCATTCACTCCTCATGAAAGAGCGTAGAGCCACAATGGACAGAATAGATGTCTGCATTATCGATGGCTTTGCAGCAATCCCTCACACTGAGCATGCATGAAGCGACAGTAGAGAGGAAAACTCCACTTTAACAGGGACGAAAACCTCCAGCAGAACCAGGCTCAATGTGAACAGTCATCTGCCTTTACTGACTGGGTGTTGGAGAAAACAGAGCAAAGGCACGAAAAAGGAGACAAAAAGAACAGAAGCACACTGTGATCCAGTAATCCTATCTACGTTATATGGTAATAGCGGATGATTTGTCTTCCCTGAATGATGTCACAGGTAACAGAACGCCAGACCAGGTGTACAACCTAAAAAGGAATAAAAATGACAGAGAACAAAAAGGTAAAAGATGAAATTACAACAAGCAATGCAAATTGGAGAACAGTAGGAGAACTTAGCAGAGTGATAAAAATAGACCCTGATGTCCTCATATTCATCAAATAAAACCTGCCAATATTTCAGAGGTGAAAAAGGAAACCCTGGAAACCTGTTTAATATGGGATTTAAATGAAATGTCTTGGTCAAAAATAACCCCAAGGCTTTTTACTTTATTACTAGAGGCCAATTTAATGCCATCCAGATTAAGTGATTGATTAAGATGTTTATTTTGTGAGGACTCTGGTCCAAAGATTACAACTTCTGTCTTGTCAGAATTTAAAAGCAGGACATTTAAAGTCATTCAGGTTTTGATGTCATCAAGACATGCCTATAGTCAAAGTAATTGATTGTATTCATCAGGATTAATGGATAAATATAGCCGAGTGTCATCAGCATAACAGTGGAAAATAATCCCATGCTGTCTGATCATTTTACCAATCGGAAGCATATATATATATATATATATATATATATATATATATATATATATATATATATATATATATATATATATATATATATCATCTATATGGCTTGACAGTCAGTTAAACGCCTCCTCAACATCAAGACTTTAAAGACAGATGACTCCTTGTCCACAGGTTCATTAACTTTGTAAGGAAGGTGAAACTGCAACATACAAAGTGCAATCAGCTCTGTGTCTACCCTTATAGCATTACAAGAGCAAATAAGCAAGTCTCATAAGTAGTATAATTCAATTCCATTCAATTTTATTTATATAGCGCCAATTCATGAAATATGTCATCTCAAGACACTTTCCAAAGTCAAATTCAATCAGATTATACAGATCGGATCAGATTATGCAAATTGGTCTAAAATTTTCCTATCTACGGAAATTTAGTAGATTGCATTAAGTCTTGACAAGCAGCAATTACTCCTCCTGAAGGAGCGTAGAGCCACAGGGACAGTCGTCTACATTGTCCATGGCTTTGCAACAATCCCTTCTATGTGTAATGAATGTTTATAAAATAACCATTTCACTTTTTTGAAATAACTGGCCAATGATATTCCACTTTTACAAAATATATTTTTTTAGATGTACCTTTCTGAGTCTAATTGCAGGGAGTGATCAGAATATCAACAGACTAAAAAGGAGGAGCAAAATCAATGCCCCCGTATATTAAAACTGGGAAAGCTTTTGAAAATAAGATGCTCAGCAGTCTATCGGTGTTCCTACAAAAGCTGAAGAAAACTGAAGTGTCCCTGAAATGTCCTTTTGAAGAATTTCTGTTTCATGGTTCTGTAGGAGTTCTGCTGGGTCCTGAGTGTCGCTCTGAGTCTCTGCGGACAGAATCCATCTCATCGTCACCTTCCCCAGTATTTTCCACCACCCTGATGACTACAGGCCACTCAAAGACAGGTAGCAGGGACAGCTGCACGCAGACTGACAAGGGTCTGAGCCAGGATGCCGCCAAGCCCAGCCCTTCAGCCTTGCAAAGTATGACCCTGCCTGCCCGCCTATCAAGCCCCAGCCCGGTTTACATCCCCGATCGCTTAGCAGGTCAGATCACATTAACCTCCAGGGTTGAATCTTAATACATTCTTTCCCCTCTGTCTAAATCAAAGGTGTCAAACTCCAGTCCTCAAGGGCTGGAGTTTGCAGGTGTCCTGCAACTTTTATACATGTCTCTGCCTCAACAAACATGAGTCAAATAATCAGGTCATTAGCAGGACTCTGAAGAACTTTGCTGCATCGAAAATGTTATAATTATAGCTTCTAGCTAGAGATGCAAACAAGTCATTGATTTAAGATTAATTCTCAATTAATGGCAATTAGGTTAAAGTTGGTTCCATCCGATTAACTGATAAGGTCAGCTTACAGACCTAGTTTAAGTATTGTAGTATGGCCACCATCCAGGAGAGGGTGCTGTCGCTCATTCTAATGGGGAGCCAGACCTCAGTAATCCAAAAAAGGTTAAAAAATAAAACAACAGGATTTCTATTCTGAAACTGAAGACGTTTCGCTTCCCATCCATGACACTTTCTCAATTCAAAATGTCTGGAGTAGTGTGGAGTACCAAGCGTTATAGACCTGCAGACGAGGCCTCATCAGATCTTAGATTCACATGTAAATTCCCCGGAACTGATCGCCCCAACAATGGAGAGTTGTTAGGTTTTGTTTTTAGATATAAATACTCAACAAGCTCTTTAAGTTATGACCTAAATTGCTCCCAAAGAGTTCCTGTTTTGTAATATTTTATAAATTTGTCCACATTTAATAATGTGTAAGAAATTGTTGAAATATAATGATGTGGCTCTTTTTAAATTCAGCATATTGTAAAAACAAAAAACAAAACAGCCCTTCATATTTTGGAAGGACCCTCTTGATACAAGCGGAAACTCAGGTTTTTAAGAAAATGGCCACTTATCAATTAATTATTTGCCGATTGATAAGATCAATTAAGTGTAGATTAACTAATAAATTAATAACCCTACTCCAAGCTCTTGTGCCTAGCTCCTATTCCGTGAACCTTCATGAGTTCAACAGTAAAAATTATATTGCGGGTGGGAAAGGAGAATTGGACTGCTGTGCTGATTTCAGATAGCCTTTAACTCATACATCATTACATGATGGAAAAGCACATGGAGGATGCTAGTCAAACCAGGTATACGGCCTTCCAAAGTCCACACTTTCTTCTCGCTGGACTTTTTCGTTAATTTCCGAGAGGTGGACGGTGCTTACACATAATGTCACACAAAGGATTATGAGATTCTTTGTGGCACCTTAGCGCCAGTAAGGGACAATACAAGCTCCCTATTGTCATGATTTGTCTTGGATGAACCCAGAACACAGCACACACACACACAGAGCTAGTTTTTTCAGAGTTTATTGAAGCAGCAAGAAGTGGATGATGAAAGCCAGAGTCATTTACCATATGGAGGTTGCAGGGGTACAGGAACTGGCAGACGGGAACAGACAGGAACAGGACCAGGACACGAGCAGGAACAGGACAGGCATGATGTTCATAGAATTGGACACTGAGTGAGAAACGTTCAGTATGCAGTCTTCAGGCTGCATCATGACACCTATGCTAAAGAAAATTGATAGGAATCATACAGGCTCCTTTTCCTACATCCTTCATTACTGACTACACTGTTTGGACAGTACTTAGTACTTATATAAATATCTTAAATGATATTCATTTAAGATATTCATATAAGCTATTTCCCTTCTCAGTGAAATAACATTTTGTAGTCTGATCAGCTTATTTAGCTTAACTATAGATATTTTATTGTTTTGAATGGTCACATTCATTGCTCACAAAAAGCAAGCCATTTTTGCTGACAGTATGTTAAGATACTTTTTGATGGACATCAAGATATTACTTCTTTGCAACATTTAAAACTGTGTTGGTAACTCTTTACTCATTAAATGCAGTATGTCCGTATTCTGTGCAGGAGGTGAAAACATTGAGTTTTCTGAAGCTAAAAGAGCAAATAGTCCTTTTGTCTATTTGCATTAGTCAAGTCATCATGATCCATTACTGCTAAATTTCACCTCTCATTTTTAATCTATTGACATGCATTCATGTTTTTGTTATCTATTTGCAGAAGTTCCAGTGTTTCACAGCAGTACTTTTGAGCGGAGGTTCACTCTGCAGTCTCATTCACAGCAACAAGCTCCTCCTCCAGCTCCAGTGGCCCAACAAGAGGTAGACACAGACATAGTTGAGATCCTCATATGAAACCAGGATTTCAAGAAAAATAAGTATGCATATAACCGATTGGATGGCAGCCTCATCACATGGCTTCTTTGATATGATGATCATCATCCTGTATATCTAGAGCTTCATCTTAGTCCTAAGAGAGATTTGGATTTATCTTCTCTTTTCAAATGCATGTGTTCCACCTGTTCAGCCTGGCTGAAGAAAGAACAATTTTATAAGTGATACAGTTCTGCATCTGAAATGGGCTTGAAGCAATTTCAGAGACTTTTATAATGTTCTATTGATATCATTCATAAGGTCTTATTGACAGTAATTGGAAAGTATATATAAGTATATGTCTTTGAACAAGTATGTAATTGAAAAATGCCAAGAAGAAGGATCTCCCCCCAACTCAGATTAATTTCTTTTGAGATTTCTGTATCTAAGTTAAATTGTTTTGCTTTTTCTAATACAATAATATCTGACTTAGGGTTCAGCATGTTCAGTAGCTGCATTACTCACTCTAGTACCAAATCTAACAAAGGTGGTAAAGCCTCCCAACAAAAGACAGCTTTTATTTTACAAATAAAGGTGTGAAGATGCTGTGAAAGAAAACAGCTTATTCCAAGTAAAGTAAGCATTACGGACATTAACAGAGATTTATTTACTTTGTACTTTTTTTACTTGTTTATACTTTTATTTGGATTATTTATTGCATTATGCATTTACAGTTTAACCACATTTGTTATGTGTTGTATTTTAAAACTGGCAGAGTGGACTTAGTAATAAACTGTCATTTCACGACAGAAGATGAGAGGTTTAAACCTAAGCCCTACCAGCTATTCACATTATGCACTTACATTGTGATTAGATTTCATACTTTATTTTATCAGATAAACATAACCTTAACAAATTAAAAAAGCAATTTGCAAATGATTACCTCCGTTAGTAAGGGAAATAGCATTTTCAAACAAATTTGTCCCTATGTGAAAAAGCATTTTTCTGTTGAATCTCACTGACCGCAGTCATTCTTTTACAAATTGTAGGGAAAGATCATTTTATTTGGCATAAATTGGTAAATGGACTGAACTTATAAAGCACTTTTCCAGTCATGCTGGCCACTCAAAGCGCTGTACACTAGAGCCACATTCACCCAAAAGCACTCACTAACGCACACACATTCATGCACCAAATACACAGCTCAGTTGACAACTTGGGGTTAAGTGCCTTGCCCAGGGGCACATCGACATGTGACAAGGGGAAGCTGGAATCGAACCCACAACCCAGATGTAACCTGAGATCCCAACACTCGATATGGATATATAAAGCATAAAGACACAGTAAATTGTGAAAACTATTATGACAAAAAGAAAATATATTTTTGTCATATTGTTACTGCAATACTTGACAATATTGCAAATTGTGTATATTTCTAATATATAACACTAATCATTAATTTAGATTATCTATTTAATGCATGAGCTTATTAGTAAATACAACGTATGGTTATTGCATGGGTTCTTTGTTTTCTGATTGACACCTTTGTGTAACCTACCAAGCCAAGTGTTGCTGGGTTCAAATTTTTCTTTTGATTTTAAACCTTTCTGGGACTTTAACATACATTAGGTTGTTGTAAAGACGTTTGGCAGGAAATGAATGAAAAAGAACATGCATTGTTAACTACATATTAGAATATTATGAGATTACATTATAATTTTATGCACATATTGGTAAGCTTTGGGCACTACATAAAGGTGTTCTTTCAATTCTTGATTTGCAAATACCTGGAAATGGATAGTGTATGTATTCGTGATGCTGAACTTCACAACCTGCAAAGTTTTATGAAACCTGCATGGGCATGTAATCTCATGAACACACCCAGACCCATAATATTAACTCTTTTTACTGACAACCATTTATATGAGCTATACTTTTGATTTGATTTTAATCAAATGGATGAAAAAAATTGCCTATCTGGAATGTGTGTTTGTTACCAATTCTTATACACAAGCATTAAATAATAACCTGGGAGCAGATAAAAGATCTTTGTACCCCACCGTTTGTCTGGTATGAGGTGGGATCACCTCATTGGTTGGGGAACACAAAGATCAATAGAACACACTATATTAACTTCTCTTTTGTAGAACTATTTTCAGTGAAGTAGAAGTTATTGGTTGGAGTCAGCCTGTTTAGATTTAAACATGAGAATTGTTCCTGATCACTATGAAGACATATTGGAACACATTTTCCTCTGCATAGATTAGTGACCAGAGGTACGTTTTTGTTGTTAGAAAACAGAACCCCTCATTGTTAGCATGACAATTGGTGTTTTTGTTGTTTGTTTTTTTGGTATGTTTTTGACCTAACTTGGTTTATATTTTTGTGCATTTATTGCATTGTTTTGTACCTTATATTCTTTGTAAGTTGCCCTAAATAAACAGCACTTTTCTGTATCTCTGTTGAGTTTAAATGTGGTTTATGTGTGTAACATCATCTCTCCTGAGGTTATGTTTGAATGCAATTATTAAGTTCAACCTTTTAACGTGAATGTCTTTATGTGAACAATGACACAATTTTGTCCATTACTTGCTACTGACTCAAAATGGTATCAAACAAAAATCTTACTCTAAAATGATTTAAGTCATATTTATGCACAGATGAAGTGCACGGTGATGTGTTTGAGGCAAAATATTACTGAATTGTTTGGTAGGAATAATTTAGTGAACCACACATATAGCGGCCATGTGACTGTGCTGCGGTAAAGCTACACCTCATCAAAGAACATTAAAGAACTGAATTAAATACAATATCTCTCAGTTTTAGGATGTGTCACAGTAACTACATTAACGGGTCTACCTTATCATCAAGCATGTGCTCATGCTCTTCAGTAATCCAATTTATACATTGGTAAGCCTTTTGTGTTTCAAAAGGAGTATTTTTGCAACACAAGTACTTTTATTTGGTCACTCATACACAAGAGGTTTATCAGTGCCTTATGCAAAACAAAGTCATTAATTAGAAGTATGTGTTCTATTGGCTCAGCCTGTCTTCCTTTGTGCCAAATATATCAGAAAAATTAATATTAGAACAAGTAGATATTTTCTAAGAACTTTCTGCTAATCCAAATAAGAGCACAAAAGTGAGATGCTGTTGATACTATAAATCTCAAGCGTTCACTCCTCATGAAAGAACATAGAGCAAGGGGTAAAAAAAAAATCAATCTGACTGAAAACAAATTTTAATACAAATGACAGCAGCTTGCATCATTACATCATCTACTTCACACCTGTACATTAACTCTACTGGCTCACATTCAATATAAATCAATCCTATGAACATACAAGGCCAACCCAAAAAAATGTAAAAACAAAACAACTGGACTTGTTTTCCGTAGTGAAGACGTTTCGCTTCCTCTCCAGGAAGCTTTCTCAATTCAAAAAGTCTGGAGTAATGTGGAGTAACAAGCTTTATACCATTACCAAACAAAGGCCTTGTAATGGCTTAGATAACATGCAAATTCAACCGAAACGGGTCCACCCCTTAGTAATGGACAGTTGTTGAAACCATTAAGCCAGCAGATTGGACCGAAACTGGTCCACACCTCTGTAACGAGGAGTCGTTAGGGTTGTTATTGGCCTGCCTTAAAGGAACAATGTTTTGATCACCCGAATGAGGGTGAGAGTTAAAGTGACGATTGGCCGGAATTAATCCTATAGCTGTGTTGTAAGTTTTTGAGAGTTAGGGTGTTTTTAATCTTGATTTAAAGGAACTCAGGCTTTCTGCACCTTTACAATTTTCTGGAAGTTTGTTCCAGATATGTGGAGCATAGGAACTAAATGCTGCTCCTCCGTGTTTAGTTCTGGTTCTAGGTATGCAGAGTAGGCTGGAGCCAGAAGACCTGAGTGGTCTGGATGGTTGATACACTGATAACAAGTCTGTGATGTATTTAGGTGCTAAGCCATTTAGGGATTTATAGACTAACAGAAGTATTTTAAAGTCTATTCTCTGAGATACAGGGAGCCAGTGTAAGGACTTTAGAACTGGGGTGAACTTTCTAGGGAAAATCTGGTCTGATCCGGAGAGACGGCATCCATCCTACTTTGGATGGTGCAGCTCTTCTTTCTAGGAATCTGGCCGGATTTGTTAGTTCTCCTAAATGCTGACAACCCAGGGTCCAGACCAGGAAGCATAGCTGTAGTTTAACACACCTCTCTGCAGCTTCTGTACCGTTACCGACCCATTACCCCATTGAGACGGTGTCTTTCCCACGGCCAAAACTTAACAGATCAAAAACTGATCTAAAAGGAACAAATCATAAAAATCTAATAAAAATCAATATGGCTCACCTTGAACCAAAAAAATAAAACCATTAAATGTGGTCTATTAAATAAAAGGTCTCTCCCTACAAAGACTTTGTTAGTTAATGAATTGATTTCCGATAATCAGATTGATTTATTTTGTCTCACAGAAACCTGGCTACAAGAAGACTATGTTAGTATAAATGAGTCAACTCCCTCCAATTATTCAAATTTCCACATTCCCAGATCTGTGGGAAGAGGAGGAGGAGTGGCAACCATCTTTCAGTCTGATTTATTAATTAGTCCCAGGCCAATTAATAACTACAGTTCTTTTGAACATTTAACCCTCAGTTTCCCTCATACAAATTGCAAAGCAATAAAACCTCTTCTGTTTGTTGTTTTGTATCGTCCACCAGGCCCTCGCTCTTAGTTTTTGGATCAGTTGTCAGACTTCTTATCTGATTTTGTAATAAACACTGACAAGGTTATTATAGTGGGTGATTTTAACATTCATGTTGACCCAGAATGTGATAACCTTAGTGTAGCCTTTAAAATTATCCTAGATTCAATTGGTTTTGCTCAAAATGTGCATAAACCGACACACTCTTGGCTCCATACTTTAGACCTTGTGCTGACATATGGCATTGATTGTGATAAATATACAGTATTTCCTCACAACCCTGTCCTGATAATTTTATAATAATTTTTATTTTAATGTTAGGAAATTGGAGAGAAATGGTGCTCTACACACAAAGAGGAATCCTACCTAATCATGAGGGACAGTCTACTGTTGTATTACAAGACCCTTCGCAGAGTTAGAGCAGCATATTTTTCATCATTAATTGAGAAAAAAAAATAAAAAAATATAATATAAGAACAAAATTAATCCTAGATTTATCTTCAGTACAATTGCCAAACTTACAGAGTCATAGCTCCGTTGATCCATCCATTCCCTTAGCTCTTAGCAGTAATAATTTTATGGGATTCTTCATAAATAAAATTGATTCCATTAAAAATAAAATAATTGGCATCCTCCCAAACATGATTACCTCGTCCTTAGTAAGTGAGGCAGTGTTGGACGAATCTTTAGAACATGCGCAGTGTCTGAACTGTTGAGAAGCAGTAGAGCTTTCTGAGCTATCTAAAATTTTAGCTTCATCTAAACCTTCTACCTGTATGTTAGACCCAATCCCAACCAAGTTGTTTAAGGACATATTCCCTTTGATCAGTGGCCCTATTTTGGAAATGATTAATCTATCCTTAGTAAATGGATATGTACCACAGGCTTTTAAAGTAGCTGTTATTAAACCTTTACTTAAGAAACCATCTCTTGATCAAGATGAGTTAGTAAATTACAGACTTATATCTAAGATTCTTGAGAAAGTAGTTGCTAATCAACTATGTGAACATTTACAAAGTAATGACCTACTTGAGGAGTTTCAGTCAGGCTTCAGAGCTCATCATAGCACTGAAACAGCTCTGGTGAAGGTCACTAATGATATTCTCATGGCCTCAGATAATGGACTTGTGTCTATACTTGCCCTGTTAGATCTTAGCGCTGCATTTGACACAGTTGATCACAATACTCTCCTACAAAGACTTGAGCATACTGTAGGGATTAAGGGGAAAGCATTAGGCTGGTTTAAATCTTATCTGTCAGACAGATTCCAGTTTGTTCATGTTAATAATAAACCTTCTCAAAGTCTAGGGTCACCTGTGGAGAACCACAGGGGTCAGACCAATTCTCTTTACTATACTATATGCTTCCGATCGGCAAAATTATCAGACAGCATGGGATTAATTTCCACTGTTATGCTGATGACACTCAGCTATATTTATCCATAAATCCTGATGAATCCAATCAGTTACTTCGACTACAGTCATGTCTTGATGACATCAAAAGCTGGATGACTTTACATTTCCTGCACTTAAATTCTGACAAGACAGAAATTGTAATCTTTGGACCAGAGTCCTCAAAAAATAAACTTCTTAATCAATCACTTAATCTGGTTGTCATTAACCTGGCCTCTGGTAATAAAGTAAAAAATCTTGGTGTTGTTTTCGACCAAGATTTGTCATTTAAATCTCATATTAAACAGGCTTCCAGAGTTTCCTTTTTTCACCTCAGGAATATCGCCAAAATTAGAAAGATTCTGTCCAGGGGTGATGCTGAAAAACTAGTCCATGCATTTCCTGTGTTACTTCAAGGCTGGACTATTGTAATTCTTTACTATCAGGAAGTCCACAAAATGCAGTGTTGTGCAATTATACACTGTTTAAAGTTATTTAATGTTTCATAAATAACTCTCTGTCTGTTAAGTATTGTCTGGTGATGATCAGCTCTTAAGCTGATATCAAGACAACGGTTGAAAGGGATGAATTCGAGCAATAGCGATCTTTTAACAGCAAAACCTGCACACACATAGAATAAAGGAGTGACAGCTTCTTTTCAAGTTCAAGAATTTAATAACAGAAATAAAATGAACATCCAGAGAACATCACTATGTAATGCTGTTTACCTGAATTAACACAATATTTCGATTAATAAATCCTCTCTACTAGGCTAGTGAAACTTAACTAAACTACTAAGCAAAATGAAGATAAAAAGAAGCTAAGCTAAGGAATTATTTACATGCAAAACAAACAAAAGACAAACAAAAGTGGTTGATCATAATCAGAATACTTCAGTGAATCCTGGTTCACTGAAGATCTGATTAACAAAAACATGGAATGGAGTTAAAAAACATCCGCCATGTATTTCAATCCATTCACAATGCAAAGCCCAAGTCAAACAAAACATTATTTGTTGAAATAATATTCTGAGGACCGTTTGTCCTGTAAAATCATTTAATTCAGAAACGACCGAGTTTGTTAATGCGATTCTCCCTCCGGGCGCATGGGGTCGCTGTGGCAACTCGGTGGCTAAGAGGTTACAACATAATGTTGCCGAAATTGCCTTGAAAACCGGCATTAATATACCATATTGATGCGGGAATAAGGCTTATAACACCATCAGAGCATTGCAGAGCAGAACAGTTACACTTTAAAACGGACTCCTTTTTAAGGGTCCGAAACCGGATGTTAGCAAGGCTAATATCCTGTTAGCTAGCGCGACCTACCGGTTAGCCCTTTGTTCTAAACCCCACGGTTTACAAACATTTCCCAATAAACCTTTTTAACTTCACCCTCGGACCGCTGCCCAAACCTGTCCTTTTCAGTTCTGTTCAGTTTGGCCATTCACGGAAGGGGCGTTGAAGGAGGAAGTTGTTGGTTAGTGCTAGCGGGCTAGCGCTTGGCTCTTGGCAGGCTAGCGTTAGCCTTACAGCAGCATGTGGCTAACGGCGTGGTCGGGTCGGAGGCCTGGTCCTCCAGGCGGATTCTGACCCCAGTTGCAGTCACAATTTAAGCAGATCTCTCCTCGGCATGGGGACGTTGCTTCTGTGCCGGCTTTTCAGCTCTGCGTTGCCTGGAACCAGCTCCGTCTGTGGTGCGCTGAGAAAGCAGAACAAAGCTGGCATAGACGGATTCCTTCACTTCGGCATCTGTTTTAAGCAGAAGTGAGAGACTTATCTTTGAATTGGCTGGCAGTTTCTTCCTATGCCAGGGAGAACCTGAGTTTCAGAAAGGCTCATTCCCTTCTGCTCGCGGCCTCTTCCAGGCCCCATCGATGGTTCCGGGAGGCCTTCAGTCACATGGCTCCCCCCTCTCCTTGAGAGCTGGTCATCTCCGTTTCTCAGCAGCTTGGAGTCAGGAGAAGAGATCGAAGAGAAGAGAACGGGCAGAGGTGTGCTGTCTTTTATCTGTGAGGAGGTGGTCACAGCTGACCTCCTGCTGAGAAGAAGGGACGAGCAAGAGATGGGGAGAGGAAGGCTTCTCCTGCCCCCCCCTTATCCTTTGCAGCAGGAGTGGACTTTCTTGGTTGAATCATCCACTGTTCAGGATTCAATCTGAGATCACTATCATGGCATAACAGCAGTTCAAAGTCTTCAGCTGATCCAAAATGCTGCAGCAAGAGTTCTGATGAAAATCAACAAGAGGGATCATATGTCTCCTATTTTAGCTTCCTTTCATTTGCTTCCTGTTAAATAAAGAATATAATTTAAAATTCTTCTTCTAACGTATAAAGCCCTTAATAATCAAGCTTCATCATGTATCACAGCTCTGATTACCCCGTATGTTCCTAACAGAGCACTTTGCTCTCAGACTGCAGGTCTGCTGGTGGTTCCTAGAGTCTCTAAATGTAGAATGGGAGGCAGATCCTTTAGCTATCAGGCTCCTCTCCTGTGGAACCAACTCCCAGTTTGGTCCATGAGGCAGACACCCTGTCTACTTTTAAGACTAATCTTAAAACTTTCCTTTTTGACAAAGCTTATAGTTAGAGTGGCTCATGTTACCCTGAGCTACCTCTATAGTTATGCTGCTATAGGCTTAGATTACTGGAGGACACCAGGGCCTATTTTTCTCACTGGACTGATTTCTACTGTTCTCCAGTCTACTGTTCTCCAGTTTTGCATTGCATTACATTGAAATGACTGTTGTCATTTCAGCTTTTAACTTTTTGCTCACTCTCTTTTTGCTTCATAGTAGGTAGACCTGGTCTGACGTTCTGTTAACTATGACATCATCCAGGGAAGACAGTTCACTCGCTATTACCATCTAATGTAGAACAGATTACTGGATCAATGTGTGCTTAGGTGCTTTTTTGTCTGTCTTGTTGTGTCTCTGCTCTGTCTTCTGTAACCCCCAATCGGTCGAGGCAGATGACCATTCATACTGAGCCTGGTTCTGCTGGAGGTTTTCCCTTCCCGCTAATGGGTGGTTTTTCTTTCCACTGTCACTTCATGCTTGCTCAGTATGAGGGATTGCTGCAAAGCCATGGACAATGCAGACGACTCTCCCTGTAGCTCTACCCTTCTCCAGGAGTGAATGCTGCTTGTCGGGACTCTGAAGCAATCAACTGGTTCCCTTATATAGGAAATTTGAAAAATTTAATTAAAGACCTCCTAAATAATTTTAGAACCATGTACCATGTTTGTTTTATAACCATTAAAGAACTCAAATGTTAACTCAATAATTGAATGTCCGCAACTCCTAATAGAATTTTAGATGCTTCTTTAATTAGTATGCTTTTAGCAGGGAATTAGTAACAGCGTTATTAATCAGCTACAAAAATCACAAGTTAAAATTTAACCAACTTCCTTATCTATGATTGGTTACAGCTATGTTCAGAAGAGGCTTTTGAATTTAGAGGAGCAGACTGACCCATACCTCAGATGGAATCCCAAAGTGTCTCTGATTTCTGGGTGAAAGAGTTGTTCAGATGAAAACCTTTCCTCCTCTTGATGGCAACACTAATGTCCAGATAATGTCCTGCTCACAAAGACTCGCAGCTTGAGTCTCTGTCCTGACAACATGGGCTGAGGTTCATCTTTTTGGCTTGACAAGTTGTTTCAGCTTCAGCTCTGACATCCGGTGGGTAAGACTCCCATCCCTGGAAGGTTCATTTTGTTTTCATCGACCAGTTTAAAACCGGCACTTCTAACAGATTCTATAGATCATTGGCCCCGAATTGTTGAGGAAACACGGAGAACGGGCATTGGACTCAGCCTCATTGGTTCTCAGAGACAAGGGGTTCTGTGGTCATCCTTTGGCCAGCTGATCTTCTTTCTTGGGTCTCCTTCCTTAAATCTTCTTTCTTCTGCTTTGTGTAACGTGTCCTCTGTGATGATAACTGAGCCCCGAACACCCAAATTATCTAATTTTATGTCTGCGTTGAAAACCATTGTTTGGGAGTTGTCACTTTAACACCTATAGAGTTGAGTTTAACTCAGTTTCAGATAATATTTGGTCCCACTCAAAAATAGTGTAAAATGTACTCTATAGCCAGTGTCAAATTTTCAGAGTTCATTTTACTCACGCCCACCGACAGGGAGGGACAAACGGGTCAGTTGTCCCGGGCCCAGGACAGAGGGGGGGCCCAAAACTGACACTCTGATCATTAAAATGGTCAGTGTCAGTCAGCGTGTGCTGACTGCAGTAGCAGTCTGTGGCCGTTTCTCAATATGCGTTCTTGAGCGTTCTCGTGTGCTCGTGACACGTCCTCAGCCGGAGTACTGTTCCAACTGTTCCAATCAAAATTAAAAATTCCCTTTTCAGCTGCTGTTGTTCTTCAAAAGCACCTTTTCCAATCATTTTAGGCGAGAACATTATACTTTTAAGCTTCCCTATGTGGCCTGTCTACAGAGTTAGTACGTAATTTAAAAAAGTAGTGTGCATAGTACCACTGGTTATGATTTATTTGTTTTGTGTTTATCTGACTGACGCGTGTTGCTTTATTAACTCAATACTTGCTGGAATAAATTGTAAATGTCTGCCAAGGATGACAGCAGCATCTAAAATTATTAAATAAATAAAATCTACAAATGTTTTTCCTATCTAAGTGAGTTTCTTCTGATTCAGGACAAGAGGGAAAGAAAATAATAGTAATAATAGTATATGAAAAAACAGACATTTATTTTATACAAATGTTTAATCTTTGGAACGGAATGAAGATGTAATATCTTCAACAAATTATTAACAGTTACTAACATGGTTTAAAACAAAGAAATAACTCCTATTAAGATCTCATAGAAGATCTCTCAAATAGACAATGCCTATAAACTTACAATTAAAAATAGTTGGAATGGAAATTAATTTACTGATTATTTAATGTATGCATGTGAACATGACTAGAACTGATCTACATTAGGTCAGATGTAGTCATGTCAACTTAAACATGCAGCCAGCTGGAGCAGCTCCCTGTCTTCAGCTGCCAGATGGTCATCCTCCTCTGGGTCAACCTCGTCCTCCACGTCAAGCTGGTCCCCTGCTACTATACAAATATTGTGAAGGATGCAGCAGGCGGAGATTGCTTTTGGGGCAAACGTCAGGAGGACCTCCAATGCCTTTAAGAAGATGGAACGCCACGGTGTCTTCAGACCACCAAAGACACGCCCAATGATGTTAATCAGCCTTGGCGTAGTGTCTGTTGTAGCGTGCCTCCCCTAGACCTGTACCAAATATAAAATTAACTTGTAATTTAGGTAATCTGCTGATATGTCTTAATCTTCTATCCAATTAATATAATCTATGTATCAATTGTGTGTCATTGTTGGCTCTATTTAAGGACAAGAAGGTAAGAGATCTTACTGGCAAGCTGTTTCCCTATAGGATGTAGGATGTGGGTGTGATGACATCTTCTCCTTGCTCGGATTTGCCTCCTCAACTGGATCACCTCCTCTTCAGCCTGCTGGTAAAGCTGACCAACGACCGAAGCAACAGCAATATTGCTCGTATTGCTCATTTTGCTTCTAAGTGCTGATTTTTAAAGAAGATTCAATCGCCTACAACTACAACAATTACAACTCCCCACAAAGAAATTTCCGCTATTGCTTAGATATTTTATTAGACTTTTTAGAAATTAATAATAAAAAAACTTTTTCAATAAGATATGATGGTGTAGTGTATAAATAGTTTTGAACGTTAAAGAAATGCTCAAGAGCTGTGGGTGTGATGACATCACGAGAATACTTCTGTTCCAATACACAATACAATACGTGCTGCGTGCTCACGTTCTCGTCAAGTCCGATCTTCCTGTGTTCTTACCGAGAACAGACTTGACAAGAACGCGAGTACGGACTTGTGAGAAACGGCCTGTGTGTCACGGCACTCTGCTGCTCCCCCGCCCCTCTCGTACATGGCTCAGCGGCGCCAGCCAATCAGCATGCAGGCTCAACCTGGCCCGCCCACTCAGCTTCTCTTCACTCTTCTTCTTCTTCGTGTGGGAGGAGTGTGAGTGAAGGAGCGGAAGAGAGAGCGTTTGAGAAAACTCTGTTTGAGTGGTTTTTCTTACTTTTTTCCGTCCTTTTTCACTGGGTGAGTGTAAAAATTGTGTATATAGTTGTTTTACTTTGGTTGTTAGGGTTTTTTTGGTGGGGTTTGGTGGCCGTCGGGTTTTGCCCGGCGGCAGGTCGGCATCTTGAACGCCATGGGGGTGGGTGGTGGTTCTGGCGTCTTCTCTGCGCTGACACGGAGGAACGGCATCAAGGTGGGTGCCGGGTCTCCGTGCAGCGTGGAGGACATTTGTTTGGCGGTGGGGATGAAGTTATTGGACATGGATCCATCAAGTCCGCGGCTCGCATGAATGGAGCATGTTGTCTCCCACCGGAGACAACTCTTCATGATCCTCAACAATCGTGACGAGGAGCTAAACCTGCGTTTCCGGGTGAGAGTGGACGAATTTGACTATGTCTTGTTCGCCACCTCATCCGGCATGAAGTGCTTCGGCTGTGGACAGGAGGGACATTTGATAAAATCGTGCCCAAACAGAGCCGGGTCGGCTCCGTCGGGCTCCGCGGAGCAGCAGCCTGCGGCAGCCGGGGAGCAGGTGGGTGTGTCCGGCGAGGCTGGAGCTCCTGCCGCGATGGCGGAGTGTGGCGCTGCAGGGAACTCCAGCGTAGCCGCGGAGGAAGCCGCGGAGGAAACCGTGGCGTCAGCTCCGGTCGCTGGAGACCAGCAGGAGAGTTTAGTGGAGAAAAGCACTGTGGACAAAACATCTGATCCACAAAAGAGTGATTGTGTGGTGAGTGAGGGCAACACGGTGGTGTGTGGTGGTGGGGAAACTTGTGTGACTGGTGAGGAGGTGGAGAATCAGGGTGAGATGGAGCAGGATGGTGTGTGTAAAGAGCAGGAGGGTGAGACTGGCGGTGAGGTGACTGGTGTGTGTGGAGAGCAGGGAGGGAAAGGTGAGGTGGTGGTAGGTGGAGGGGAGGTGAGTGTGGAGGAGCCTGTGGTGGCTCCTGTGGTGGAGCCTGTGGTGGCTCCTGTGGGGGAGAAAGGCGAGGGGGCGCAGTTGATGGAGCAGGAGGTTCATATGAATTTAAAAAGGCGTAGTAAGAGGAAAAATGTGATGACTGCTGTTCAGAGCAGTAAGCAGGTGAGCAAGCTGGCCACAGAGAGAAAAGATGTGTCAGACAGCAGTGACAGTGAGGGTGAGCTGTCTGACAGCAGTGAGATGTCTCTGTCACAGGGTAGCAATGCAGAGGCACGTTATCCTGTTGGATCTTTTAATAATTTTTTCCAAGAAACAAAAGGATTAAGAGGGATAAAAGTAGAAAAATATTTTCCCAATTTAAAAATATTTTATTTCTCTGCAAGATATTATATCAGAAGAAAAGAAGAGTCTGGGTTTTCCGATCAGGAGGTTTCTAGACTAAAGAAAATTATGGGAAAAGTAAGAAAACAATTTTAAATATAATGATGAGCACTAACTTCTTATTATTTTTATTGTGTGTATTTTATTGTGGTGTTGTTTTTAGCCTTTTACCCAACATGGATAATTTTAAAATAGCTTCTTTAAACGTTAATGGGGCTAGGGAGGCTGTTAAACGCACCATGATTTATGAAATAGCAAAACAGAAAAGAATTAGTGTTTTATTTTTACAAGAGATGCACAGTGATATTAGCAATGAAGCAGACTGGCGCAAGGAATGGAAGGGAGAAGCTTTTTTTAGCCACGGCACCTCCCAGAGTTCTGGGGTGGGCCTCCTCTTTTCCTCAGCTTTCACCCCGAACTCTTTTAATATAGAAAGTATCGTCCAGGGAAGGTGTCTTCTAGTAAAAACTCAGTTTGACCATTTTAACGTGGTTTTTATCAATATTTATGCTCCTAACGTCGGTGCAGAGAGCAAGCGTTTTTAGAGAAAATTGGGGAGAGGTTGGGAGATTGCGGGTCTGATGATTATGTTTTTTTAGGTGGGGATTTTAATTGTACAGAAAACGAATTGTTAGACCAGAATCATAAAGAGCCTCACCAAGCTTCCCAGCAAGCCATGCAGTAGCTTGTCTCGTCTCACGGCCTGGTGGACGTGTGGAGGAGGATGCACACAGGCTCCAGACAGTACACTTGGTTCCACAGTAAAGAAAACCACCTCTCTTTAGCACGTATTGATCGTTTTTATTGTTTTAAACATCATTTTAGTGTGTTTAAAACATGTCAGATTTTACCAGTAGCTTTTACAGACCACTCTTTGCTTTTAGGGAATGTTTTTATTACAAACATTTTACCTAAAAGCACCTACTGGCATTTTAATCTGGCTTTAACTTACGATCGTAGTTTTAGAGAAGCTTTAAGTTATTTTTGGACTGTTTTTAGACAAAGAAAGGGTGATTTTACTTGTCTAAGGCAGTGGTGGGACCATGGAAAAGTTCAAATAAAACAACTTTGTCAACAGCATACTCTTAATGTCACTCGTGACGTCACCAGATCTATCAGAGATCTGGAGATGAATATAGTGGAACTAGAACATTTAAGTGAGTCCACAGGAAATCAAGAGCATATTCAAGCTCTCAAATCCAAAAGGCTAGTTTTAGCCAACCTGCTGGAGTCTAAAGTCCAAGGCGTGTTGGTCAGGTCTCGGGTTCAGAACATCACAGAGATGGATGCTCCCTCCCATCTTCTTCTTCAGCTTGGAGAGGAAACGCGGGCAGAGGAAGGCGATCCATTCCTTACTATCTGACACAGGGCAGCAGGTGAGTGAACCGGGCCAGATCAGGAGGAGGGCTGTTGAGTTTTTGTAATGTTCTGTTTTGGTTAGGTTCTGTTAGATTCCCGTTTGTTCCCCTTTTTTTTTGCCTCCTGGATTTTGTTAATAAACCCATTTTCAACACACAGCTCCGTGTCTGGCTCACATTTGGGTTCAATCTCTACGATTCATTACAGTTTTACTCCTCTCTGTTTGAGAGTGAGTATAAGGAGAACGAGGAGCTGTTGGGGGAGTTCTGTGGTGGGCTGCCCCAGGTCTCTGAGGAGACCAACGTACAGCTGGAGCGCCTACCTGGGGGTACAAGAGCTCCATACAGCCCTCCTGAATATGCAGGGCCAGAAGGCCCCAGGCATCGATGGTCTTACAGTAGAGTTTTTCAAAGCCTACTGGGACATCCTGGCGGAAGACTTACTGGAGGTCTATAATGAGAGTTTGGCCACTGGTTCACTCCCGCTTTTGTGCCGCAGGGCAGTCATCACCCTCCTGCATAAGAAAGGGAACCTGCAAGACATTAAGAACTGGCGCCCTGTGTCTCTCCTCTGCACCGACTACAAGATCCTCTCCAAAGCCTTGGCAACTCGGCTGAGAGAAGCTATGGAGCAGGTCATCCACCGGGACCAGACCTACTGCGTCCCCGGCAGGTCCATGGTAGATAACGTCTACCTAATTCGGGATGTTTTGGAGGTCTCCGGTTCATTGGGTTTAAGAACGGGCTTGATCGCATTAGATCAAGAAAAGGCGTTTGATCGCGTCGAACACGGCTTCCTGTGGAAAACTATGGAGAGGTTTGGGTTCGGCGCTGGTCTGATCGCCAAGATCCAGGTGATGTACAGTGGCATTGAGAGTATGCTAAAGATTAACGGTGGTCTGTGTGCTCTTTTTAGGGTGCGTAGAGGTGTTCGCCAAGGCTGCGCCCTGTCCGGGATGCTCTACGCGCTCTCCCTGGAACCCCTGCTTCAAAAGATACGTTCTAGTGTTCATGGTTTGGTTTTACCTGGTTTTAATAGTAGAGTGGTTTTATCTGCCTATGCTGAGGACGTCGTTGTTTTTACTAAAAACCAGCAAGATGTCGACGTACTGAACAAGATAACAACTAAGTTCTCTGTTTTATCTTCTGCGAGGGTGAACTGGGGAAAAAGTGAAGCCCTGGCAGTGGGCGAATGGCGTGAGGGCTCCCGGTTCTCCCTCAGGGACTTCTATGGAAAAAAGATGGTTTTAAATATCTCGGTCTGTTTTTAGGCAATGAAAACACTGAAAAAAAAGAACTGAGAAAACATGGAACAAAAAATAGAATGTAAACTAGAAAAGTGGAGATGGCTACACTCCCACATGTCATACAGGGGAAGCGTTTTGGTTTTAAATAACCTTGTAGCATCTCAGCTGTGGCACAAACTTTCCTGTTTAGACCCACCGTCTGGTTTGTTGGCCAACATACAAGCAAAAATGGTCAACTTTTTTTGGAACAGTTTTCATTGGGTGCCACAGTCTGTGTTGTTTTTACCCAGAGAAGAGGGGGGCCTGGGCCTTGTCCACCTAGCCGGGAGAACAGCGGCTTTTAAATTACGTTTTGTTCAGAAATACCTGGCAAGGCCCTCTGACTTAGTGTGGAGGGATGTGGCCAGCTGCATTTTTAGAGGTGTAAGTAACCTGGGGCTGGATGCGGCTCTGTTTTTAACTGATTTAAATCTTTTAAAGTTAAGGGGATTGCCAAGGTTTTATCAGGGTGTTTTTAAATCATGTACCCTGTTTAAATTAAAGCCATCCCTAACGACTAACTCTCTGCACTGGCTTTTACAGGAGCCTTTAATCTGTGGGTCCAGGCTGGACGTGTGTGACGGCGCTGGACCAGGGCTGTCGGAGGCGCTGTGCCGTACCAAGACCACAACCGTGAAACAGCTGATGGAGACTGCAGGACCGTCCCTCTCCAACGTCGAGGCCATGGGTTCCGTGATGGGGGTACGGTCTGCCAGGCTGGTGCGGCGCTTCCTGGACCTCCTGAGGGGAAAGATATCGGCCAAGGAGAGGAGCCTCCTCCGTGACTACTGTGAGGGACAGAGCCAGCCAGACCCGATGGACTCCTTTCCTAGCCTGATCCTGGATCCTGGGTTCCCGGAGAGAAGTGGACCTCTGCTCTCCAGCCTGGACCCACAGAAGATGGTTTTATCCACTATTGACCAGAAAACTGTTTATAGAGTCTGCTTCAAAGTGATAAATCGAAGACACTTCGAGAACCGCGCAGCCTGTGTATGGACTGATAGACTTGCTGGTAGAGCACCCCAGTGGAGGACTTTATATAAGCCTCCAATTAAAAAGCGAACTGGTGATTTCCAATGGAGGATTTTACACGGTGCCATCGCCACAAACTCTTTTTTATCCGTTATTAATCGGGCTGTTTTAAATGAGTGTCCTTTCTGCAGTCTGTCTGAGAACGTTTTTCATGTTTTTATGGACTGTAACAGACTAAAGACCATTTTTAGCCTTTTAACAAATGTTTTTAGTCTTTTTGGCACTGTTTTTACTACTTCTTTATTTATTGGAGGAGTGTGCCAAAATAAAAGTAATAAGGCAAATGCCAGACTTTTACATTTTTTAATCAGTGAGGCAAAGATGGCTATTTATTTGTCCCGTAGAGACAGACTGCAGGGAGGACCTCACCTTGATGCTGTGGCTCTGTGGAAGTGCAACGTTAAAGCCAGAATTAGGCTGGAGTTTCACTTCCACAGAGCCACGCGAAACATGGAGGATTTTATGCAGTTGTGGGGTTTTAAAAAGATTTTATGTGAAGTGTCTGAAAGAAGAGAACTTCCATTTAACAAGCTCCTTATTTAAGGATTTTATGTAAATGACACTTGGTTTTAACTCAATTGTTTAATTGTTTGGCCTTTTGTAATTAAAGTTTTGTTAAAAGTAAAAAAAAAGTCTTCTTGTTGTTCCTATTATGGCGGATCACAAGCAACTTTAGGGTGGATACCGCCACCTACTTTACATGAGTGTGTAGTAGCGTTACCTCACATCTATTAGATTCTATTTTTTTAATTTTGTATTCTTAAGATAAATAAACAATGCTTTCCTTAATTTATGAATATCTGTTATGTTTCCTTCATTTCCTAATATACCTTTAAGATTCCATTCATGCCCTATACTTCTAACTATTCTCTTTAATTCTTCCCTTTCAAGTTTATATGACTTACAGTTCATCAGTATGTGTTCTACATTTTCTTTTTCTCCACAACTCTCACATTTATCACTATTTTTCCTTTCTATTAAATAAAGCATGTAATTTAAGAAGGTATGACCTATTCTTAATCTACTAATTATTATTTCTTCTCTTCTGTTTCTTTCATTAATGCTTCGAATTCGAACTGACTTTTGCGCTTCATATAATCTTCTTCCTTTCTTATCTTCATTCCATATTTTTTGCCATTCCTCCATTTCTTTACTTTTAATAAGTGATTTCCCTTCCCCTTTCCCAAAAGGAATTGAAATTGTTATTTCCCCCTCCAAAGCCCTTTTAGCTAATGTATCTGCCTTTTCATTGCATTTTACTCCTTCATGTGCTGGTACCCAACAAAACCAAACATCTATGCCACCCCTATATAATCTAAATAAAATATTATGAATTTCTAATATCAAATCTTTTCTATTATTTCCTTCTCCCTTAATACTTTCCACTACTGCTTTAGAATCTGTGCACACCACCACCCTGATTGGTCGAATCTCCTCCACCCATTGCAAGCTTAATATAACTGCCACAATTTCTGCTGTAAAAACCGACAATTGATCTGATATTCTTTTATAAATACATTTTTTAAACTCTGGAACATATATTCCTATTCCAACATATCCTTTTAAATTCTTAGAACCATCTGTATAATTTTTATGGTAATTATTATATGTAGTTCTTAAATAAATATCAGTTTTTATCCCTATTTCATTTAAATTCCAATCATTTTTCATTGTATTAATTTGCAAATCTACATTAACCTCTGGTATTAGCCATGGAGGAATAACGCTAATTGGGTTAAATTGAGCTATTTCCTTGTCTTCTAATCCATACCTTTTAATCAATTTCCTAACCATCCATCCAAATCCATTACTTTGGAACTTCACATATTCCCAACAATTTTGTATAATAGTTGAATTCACATGATTATCTATATTACTTTTAATTTTCATCCAATATGCTAAAGCTAATTTAATTCTCCTCATTTCCAGTGGAGTTTCCCCATTTTCAATTAGGAGAGCATTAATAGTTGTTGTTTTTATTGCTCCTGTACATATACGTAAAGCTCTACACTGTATTATTGCTATTTTTTGTAATAATGTTTTAGCTGCTGCTCCATATATAACACTGCCATAATCTATTATTTCTCTCATGAGAGCCCTGACCATATTTTCATTTGGGAATACCAGGACATGGGCTGCACAGTGGCACAGTGGGTAGCGCTGTTGCCTTGCAGCAAGAAGGTCCTGGGTTCAAGTACACCCCTGGGTCTTTCTGCATGGAGTTTGCATGTTCTCCCTGTGCATGCGTGGGTTCGCTCCGGGTACTCCGGCTTCCTCCCACAGTCCAAAAACATGACTGTTAGGTTAATTGGCTTCTCCAAATTGTCCTTAGGTGTGAATGGTTGTTTGTCCTGTTTGTCTCTCTGTGTTGCCCTGCGACAGACTGGCGACCTGTCCAGGGTGTACCCCGCCTCTCGCCCAGTGAACGCTGGAGATAGGCACCAGCAACCCCCGCGACCCCATGAGGGATTAAGCAGTTTGGAAAATGGATGGATGGATGGAATACCAGGACACGTTGGAGCGGGGGGGGGATCTCTGTTCCCATGCATAGAGATGTATGTGGCGTGCACTCACTTAACATAGGCCTACGTAATCCTACAATAACATGATATTTACAGTTGGTTTATTAAAAATGCTTTTCAGTAAAAGTCAACAGCAATAACTCCAATAACAAATGATAATTTTATTCAAAATGTATTTATTAAAAAATGCTTAACAATTCCTGTAATGAATGAATAGCACAATAAAGGCCTCCCATTTGTCTCGACCCGGTCTGAAAGCGGGGAAACTCTTTTGTAAATCGTCGGTAAACATACATTTGCGCTTTGGCATGTTGTTGGCGTACTGACAGCCACGCTATCTATCTTCTGATTAAGAACAGGGCTGCCCGCACTGACGCGGCTCAGGGATTACGTCACACGCAGCGCCGTGCGCAGTGCCCTAGTGCCTGTCAATTTAATGGTCCAATCAAGGTACTTTAAAAAACAGGACATTTCCTCACTTTCTAAAAAAAACCCGGGACGCCCGGGACAGGACGTGAAATACGGTGTCCCGGGAAATACGGACGTTTGGTCACCCTACTGTATATGCTTAATAATGACTGTTTATCTGCCCCCCAATTATTTCCAGCCATAGCCTTTAACAGATTAATAACTTTTTTACACTTGGTTTCTAAGTTATCTATATGTGTTTTCCATGAGTACGAACTGTCCAACCATAAACCTAGATATTTATATTCTGTTACTCTTTCTAAAGTCTGTCCATACAATGTTATTGTTTCTATATTAATATTTCTCTTCTTTGTGACAACCATATAACAAGACTTGCTTGCTGATAATTTGAAACCCCATTCATAAGACCATTTTTCTACTTTACTAATTGCTTTTTTAATATTTTCTACCACATATTTAATATTTTTCCCTTTCATCCATATGGCCCCATCATCTGCATACAGTGCAGATTTTATACATTTATCAGTATCATAGAAAATATCATTGATCATTATATTAAATAAAATTGGACTAATTACACTACCTTGAGGTATTCCATTTTCAACATTATATTCATTTGAATAATCATTCCCAACTTTTACTCTTATTTTTCTATCTAGTAGGAAATTTGCTATCCAATTATACATTCTCCCACCTATTCCCATCTGTTTCATTTTCCATAGTGAGTCATATGCTTTTTCTATGTCAAAAAATACTATAATCATTATTTCCTTCATTTTTAAAGCTTTCTCTATGTCATTGCTGACTCTAATTAGAGCATCCATTGTTGATCTTCCTGTTCTGAATCCACATTGTTATTCATGAATTAAATTATTCTTCTCAATAAAGTATCCTAATCTATTAACCATTATTTTCTCCATCCATTTACTTAAATGAGAAGTAAGAGCTATTGGTCTGTAATTATTTGGACAGGTAGAGTCTTTACCTGGCTTATTAAATGGTAAGATTATTGCCCTTTTCCAACTATTTGGTATTGATCCTTCTTTCCATTTTTTATTAAATAATTCTAATATTAATTTCAGTGGAATCTGTCGAAACATAGCGTAGCATAATTGGTCCTCCCCTGGAGCTGAATATCCTGTCCCTTTCAATACTGTTTTTATTTCTTTCATGGTTATATTCATATCTAATTTTGACATATATTTTTGACATTTTTCTAGTAAGTCTTTATGATTTCCAAGTTTTTGGATCATCTGCCTTCTATGAATATCTGTCAAGTGATCACCACTATGAACTGCCGCAAATGTCTCTCCTTATAACTCTGCCTTATCTTTATTTATAACCAATACCTCCTGTCCTCTGACTAAGGATGGAATATTAACATTGTTCTTTTTCCCTGTCATTTTTCTAAACATTGACCACACATTCTTTATATTTATTTCTGCACCTATTGATGAACAATATTCTCTCCACGTTTTTTTTTTTTGCATCCTTTATAGTTTTCCGAGCTTTTGCTCTTTTCCTTTTATAATCAATAAGGTTTTTGATTGTTAGATTTTTCTGTAGTATTTTAATTGTTTTACTACATTCATTATTCCACCAAGGAACTACTTTCTTCTGACCTTTCACTTTTATTTTTGGTATGCTGTAATTTGCAGCATTTATAATATGTTCTATTATTTGATTTGTACACTCTTCAATATTACCTTCTAATGTTACTATATGTCTTGTTTCCTCACATTTTGTTTTAAATTTAAACAAATCAGCTTTATTAAAGCACCATCTTATTAATGTAAACTCTTCTTGTCTATTTATATTATCATTAATTATTGTACTAACTGGAAAGTGATCACTCCCTAGATTCCCCATTTACATCCCATTCACATGCACTAACAAGACAATCAGATATTAATGTAATATCTAGACATGAAATTGTATTTTTATGTATATTTACTCTTGTACCTTATTAACCATTATTAAGACAAACTAATGACCTTTCATCCATTAATTCTTCCACTATTTTACCATTATAATCCGTCTTCTTGCTACCCCATAGATTGTTGTGAGCATTAAAATCTCCACACCAAACTTCTCTTCTATGTATTTTCCCTATTTCCTTAAATATTTCATTATCTAGATTTTTACATGGATTATAATAATTAATGATTTTAATATTTCCATGTTTCCTTAAATTAAATATTTCTATATTTACACATTCAAATTTTTTATTTAATGAGTTTTTCTTATAAGCTATTCCTTCCTTAATTAAGGTGGCACATCCTCCACCACTACCATTACTTCTATCCTGTCTTTCTATGTTATATCCAGGAATTTTAAAATCTAAGTTTGAGTTTAACCATGTTTCTTGTATACATATTACATCTGGTATTACTTCTAATTCATAAATATACTTTTTAAATTCTTGTCCATTTGCTATTAAACCTCTCGGCATTCCATTGAAGAATATGAATAACCATCTACAAAGCTTATATCCTAATCCTGACCATTTTCTGTTATTTCAGTGGCACTCAATATGGTATGTATCTGATCTGCTTGAATTTCTTTCATATCTGGGAACCTCCCTGCTGCTGTTACTATTGCTTTTATTTTATCACTTTTCTTCTTCATTTGGACTGTAACATTAATAATATGACATATAAATGCTACAAAGTTTTCTTTTTTCACCATCATTGTATTTTCCTCTATTTTACATTTATGCAAACATGTATTATTCGTATTTGTTGTTGGCATTAATACTTGTCTCTGATCATTCAGTCCTTGATTTGTGTTCCGATAAGCATAACTTTGATCTGCTTCTCCCAGCCTCATTCCTCTTGTACTATCTTTCTTTACTCTTTTTAAGGCTTCTGCATAAGAAACTCTTTCTGTTATCTTGATTCTCTGGGCTTCTCTAGCTTCCCTTTGAACTATACATCCACCATAGGCTGCACTGTGATCACCACCACAGTTACAGCATTTGATTTTAGCGTCTTTGTCACACTTTCCAAATTCATGTGGACCTCCACATCTTGCACATCTAATTTTTCCCTTACATTCTTTTGCAATGTGTCCCATTCTTTGACAGGTAAAACATCTGAGCGGTTTCGGGATGTACTCTCTAACTTTATAGTTCATGAATCCTAGCTGTATATTTTCTGGCATGTTATTTTCAAAATGCAATATCACAGCCATAGTGTCTTTGAGTTCCCCTTCTCTTCTACTTTTAATCCTGGTGGCATTTGTTATTTTCCCTCCTTCTATTTCATTCTTCACCTCCTCCATTGTCATTTCAATTGGAACTCCTGAAATTACTCCTCTCAACCTTGCCATATAACCTGGTATATATATGATTTAATTCTTTCTCACATCAGAGTTTTCATTTTAATTATCTTCTGTTGTTTTGCCTCACTGATAGCTTAAATTATCACTTTTCTGTTGTTCATGATTCTAGCCGTTTTGATTTTCCCTATCTCAACCTCTATTGCTTTGGTTATCTTTATCGGATGAATATAACCCCTTTCTTGCTGAAATTCCACCACAACTTTGTATTCCACTTCTGTATTACTGTTATCTTGTTCCTGTGAACTCACTCTTTGGTTTATTTTTGTCCTTTTAAAGCCTTCCGCTCCTGGCTCACTTTCCTCCGTCCAACTTCTTGCCCTTTCATGTCTCTTTCTAATTGCTCTTTTAATTTTTGCTGACCTCGATATCATCCACTCCATTTCATTTCCACTTTTTCCTCCTGATGTAGAAGCCATGCTACTACAGTCAATGTACAGCTTATGTGATCCACCAACTCAGCTCCTACCGCCTTCTTTGTTTGTTGTGTTCAATTCTCCGCCGCGGAGCTGCTTCCTTCCGCCCTGACAGGTAGTCACTTCTGACCTCACAGACCTTCTCTTCACTCAACACACAAACAATGCACGGCTCCTGTTCAGACTGGGAGAGAGAGACCGCAGCAGCGGAAAAACAAGAGGGAAATAAGTGCCGTTTGGCTTTATTTTAATACCGTGAATGAAATCAAGCTGTATGTTTTGTAAAAAGCCGGTTAAATTCTGTGGAAACACAACAAATTTATCACAGCACGTGAAAAACCATGAGCAAGAAAACGTTGAGAAACAGAAAAGGAGACGAAACTTCTCTCACTGCCCCATACAGACCCACAGACTGACGTCACTGACTGAGGCGTTTCAGTCCTCCAGAGAACATCCAGGTAGATCAGAGTGTAGATATTATCTATCATGTTTCTGGAGCCCACACAGAAAATGTAATTAAGACCTTTTAAGAACCCAGTACATATATCCTACTAAAAAGTGTTATTTACCTAATCCTTTATCTCACGACAGGGAAATTTATAGTATTAAAGCAACAGGCAGGTGCACACAACACAGACAAAATTACATAAGGATTCAAATATATATGAAGTGGATTAGGAAGAAAAAAAATAAAATTATTATTATTTTTATTATATAATTGTAATAATAGAATAAAAATCACAAAACCCGAAAGGTCAACAGTTTCATGATACATCAAGCTTAAATGTCAAAAGTATCTGTGAATGTTGTGTGTTTATTGGCAAAAAGGAAGCCTTTCTCAGAGATTCAGAGGGCAGACAATTCCCAAAGTATCTAACACATTCTACTTCCTGCAATGGAAGGGGAAAAAAATTGTTAGGGACTGGCTAATATACAGCAGGTCAAAAAAGCCATATTTTGGCTGCAGTGCTTGCTGTTCTCTTATGAAGAAAAGATCAACTAGTGCACTAAATTCAATAGATGGGTTGAAAATATTCAATATAAAATACAGAGATTTACAGTTAAGTTGAGTTTTGTGTGTGTGTGTGTGTGTGTGTGTGTGTGTGTGTGTGTGTGTGTGTGTGTGTGTGTGTGTGTGATGAAGCTTGCCAAACATGTGCCATATAGTTTTGATGTTTTTTAGCGAGTGTTTTGGTAATGTTTTTAAATGACTTTAACTGCTTCTTAAAAAAATTGTGTTTACCTTCATAGTGCATGCACCAACTATGAAGTACAGGGCCAATTTTCTGAATGCACCTAGGATAATGGATGAGAGAATGGTGCTTTGGTAAAAGTTTTTTCTGTTGATACAACTTTTTAAACAGTTTGTGATGATCCACAATCAAATGTTTTAAATATACACACATACCTTGGGTCAACATTGAAGAAAGAACAATATTCACAATTTGTAGTAGTAAAAGGAGGAGGCCCCAGTGTGGATTATCAGATGTTACTCCAAACATGAGAGGAACATTCTTCAGCAAGCACCATGATTGAACTGCGTTTAGTCCCAGATCATTTGATTCTCCACATAAATTCACAGCCACTGGCTTGTTGCTCCTGTCCATGAATCCACAGTCAAAAGTTAGTATTCTCAAATTTACCTCCTCCAATGTAATGTGTTCTTTAAAATACTCAAACAAAATTTTCAACTCATACTGGCCAATACCTTCAAAAATGTCGTGCATCACATCAACTGAGAAGTTTTCAGTTGTGTGAAAAAACACAAGTGGATTTAAAATACATGAACGCTTCACACCAAAAATATAAGGAAGCGAGGGATTGTAAGACATTTCTTGGCAGTGTGCAGTGTGCATTTCTTTGGTGCGCAGCACTATTTTAGAAGAATCTTCGGAAAATTCTGTTTGGAAGTCATCTTTTTCTGCCAAACAGAAACTGCAACAATACCTTGCACTGAAAGACTCAACCAGACCAAACAAGCTATGTAGGCCTAAATTATCCCCAGTAACCTGCACAATACTCCCAAGAACATGGCAACCGTACAGTGGAATAAAAATTCCATTTGTTTCCAAAACTCTAATGTCTTTAACAATAGGTGCAAGAATTTCACTAAAGCCATACCGTTTAACATCTTGTACATGAAACAAGGCACAAAGGTAATTGTTAGCCAAAAGAGAATTCCATTTTGGGGAGAAGTTACATAATGTAAAATATATTGCACCCAATTTGTAAATACCTCGTTTGGAACCGAGAGGGTTTGCTACCTCAAAATCATCATAAAACATCTGGATTTGCACTGAGTGCTTTTCAGTTGAAAACAAAGAATGACCCTTAAAAAAAGATCCATCATCAATATCTTTAAGTGCTGAGTCATCAAAAGTTGAGCTTTTCAACATTTCGGTAGAATATAGCATTTTAAATATTGACTCCAAAGTAGATAGAATTGGAACATACATGAACTTGTCTTGAACTACAACCTGATCATATGTTCCCGTCTTCCTTTTTCGTCTAGTGTCAAATCTTGATCCAATTACATATTCAATTGGTTTTACAGTTTCCCACTTGCCTGACAAAAATTGTGATCTTTTGTATTCCGAGTTAAGAATAGTGAAAGGATTCTCAAGTTCTTCAAAGCATGCGTCAACTTTCTTGCACATTACACTGCTAAATACATTCTTTATTACAGTTTCTTTTTAGCGTGATGTTTGATGTCTTTTACAATCTCTTCCATGGAAATCACAACAGAATTCAACAAACTTTGGCCAACACCTGCAGCCTCCATATCTGAAATTACCGATGCACAATTATTTACAATGCTTGTTGAAGATAAATCTGTGTCAACTTCTAAAGATTCAGTCACCATTTTAACATCTCCGGCATATCTTGTGTCCAGAACAGTTTTGTAAGGTGAAAATTCCCCACCTTCTACAGATTCAAATGAACCACTAAGATGACATCTATTTAGATGCTTTCTAAAACCAGAAAAGCTACCAAAAGAACGTGAACATCCTACTTGACCACATTTAATATGGAGAGTCCTGCTAGAACAAAGGCCATGTATTAGTTTAAGGTGCTTAACAAGGCTGTTTGGTGTGTCACTGTCACATTTGCAGATGAAACAATGCATTGTTTGATGTCACGCTAATGGAGCATTCTTGCCCTCAACTCGGCAACTCTGGGAGTTTCCTTTGTTTCTCCAACATCTATGTTGTAAACAGTTGTTTGGAGAAAGGTGAAGAAGTTGGTCAAGGGAGCACTGTATGACGTACCAAACACATAATGGGCCTTAAAGAGCTCATCAAGAGCTCCAACTGAACATGTTGCCTTACATGGAATAGCATAGTTGTCCATCACAATGAAGAATGCATGAATACTGCTTTGGATGGATCCCTGGGCAAGGAGGTAGGGTTGGGTATGTTGCGTGATCTTGTCAAGATGCAGCTGTACACTGGTTCCAACCTACATTAAAAATATATATAAAAACATGACAAAAGTATCCATCCATCCATCCATTTTCCGAACCGCTTAATCCCTCATGGGGTCGTGGTGACAAAAGTATTTAGTGACAAATTTCTGAATGAAGATCAGACAGAATAAAAATTTTGAATTGTAAAAATGAAGAGACTGAATTATGCATTTTTATCATCAAACAACTGTTTACCAGTACCTTTAGAAATCTGATGAGGTGATCCACTGCTTGAGATGCAGACATCTTACCCGGCCTCTTACATCCTTGTGCAGATGGTGGTAGCAGATGCAGCAGAAGCAAAATAGCAGACATGTCACTATCCCAACCTACAGGCCAAATGCTTCAGGTTACCGTCATTCCACTAACATATGAATTTGTCACAATTATGTAGAGGACCAACATACCATTCTCAGCTTCAGCAGCCAACTCTGCATTCCGCAATATATTCAAGAGCTCATTGGTGGGTACCAGGCCATGGCTTTCCTTTATTACCTTGGATTTGAAACTGGTGGGCCACTTCTCCAGTTGCACAAGGGAAGACTGACATAAGCAATGCTGCCATGTGCTTGTGCCACCGGGCCTTCTGAGCACCACCAGTAGGCAAGGCGGGTAAAACGTCTTCCCCATGGACATAACAATTTAGAAAGAGTTGGGGTTCAAACTAGTAATACACAGGTTACAGGACACACTTCTATGAATGTTGCCACTAAATATTTTAGTAGTGTAAGAGATAAAGCTGTCTTACCAGTCCTGGGGTATCCAGAAACCGTGGAAAGACAGAGAAGACATTTGCTGCTTTCTTTTCATCATTGACCATTGAATGACAAACAAAACAAAAAAGTTTCCAACTCCAAGCCACAGATTTTACTCTTTTTTTTTTTTTTTTACATATACTCACTATTGAAAAAACTTACTTTTATGAGATTTGCTATCTGAGGCACCCCTTTCCTCTGCAGTTTTTCTTTGAATGGTCTTTAAACGCCATGCAAGCATTCCATAAACATCCTTGAAGGTAAATATATATGCTTAATGTTGCTAAGACCCTTTTACTTACATATCCATGTTTTGAAAACGGGGAAACTAGAAATAGGGCAACGATCCCCTGAGCAAACATCACTCTAACGCTTTTAGGAGGGGATGATCTGATATATGATCAAACAATGAGTCACTAAACTGATGTTTGAAAAACCAATTCAAAACCAAAATGTTTCCTTATAGTCTAAGTGTATGATTCTTACCCATGTGCTTCTGTCATTGCAGCTGTAAGGATGTTTATTATCTGTCTTCTGGATGCATCTGTCAAGCATTTAGTTCTTGCGTACTCTTGCATGATACGCTCACCACTAGGCTTAGTTGTCGAGATTTTTTCAATCAACTTCAATTTCAAAAAATAAAAAAATAAAAACTCTTGAACCAATAAACATAGAAAGTACATAAACAATGATAAATTAAATGTAATAACTCACCGCTTTCGCCTCATAATTTATGTGACATGGCCTTTTAGGTTGACTTCCTTCAGCAGTGGCTTCTTCTTCTGATGGATCACACGTTGTGAAATTCAGAATGATAGTATCATCAGATTCAATTCAATTCAATTCAATTTATTTATATAGCGCCAAATCATAAAACATGTCATCTCAAGGCACTTTACAAAATCAAGTTCAATCATATTATACAGATTGGGTCAGATGATACAGATTGGTCAAAAATGTCCTATATAAGGAAACCAGTTGATTGCATCAAAGTCCCGACAAGCAGCATTCACTCCTGGGGAACCGTAGAGCCACATGGAGAGTCGTCTGCATTGTACATGGCTTTGCTGCAATCCCTCATACTGAGCAAGCATGAAGCGACAGTGGGAAGAATAACTCCCCATTAACGGGAAGGAAAACCTCCGGCAGAACCGGGCTCAGTATGAACGGTCATCTGCCTCGACCGACTGGGGTTACAGAAGACAGAGCAGAGACACAACAAGAGAGACAAAAAAGCACAGAAGCACACATTGATCTAGTAATCTGTTCTACATTAGATGGTAGTAGCGGGTGAGCCGTCTTCTCTGGATGATGTCACAGTTAACAGAACGCCAGACCAGGTGTACCTACTATGAAGAAAAAGAGAGAGAGCAAAAAGTTAAAAGCTGAAATGACGACAGTCATTTCAATGTAATACAATGCAAAACTGGAGAACAGTAGACTGAAGAACAGTAGAAATCAGTAGAGTGAGAAAATTAGACCCTGATGTCCTCCAGCAGCCTAGGCCTATCACAGCACAACTATAGAGATAGCTCAGGGTAACATGAGCCACTCTAACTATAAGCTTTGTCAAAAAGGAAAGTTTTAAGATTATTCTTAAAAATAGATAGGGGTCTGCCTCACGGACCAAAACTGGGAGTTGGTTCCACAGGAGAGGAGCCTGATAGCTAAAGGATCTGCCTCCCATTCTACTTTTAGAGACTCTAGGAACCACCAGCAGACCTGCAGTCTGAGAGCGAAGTGCTCTGTTAGGAACATACGGGGTAATCAGAGCTCTGATATATGATGGAGCTTGATTATTAAGGGCTTTATACGTTAGAAGGAGAATTTTAAATTCTATTCTTGATTTAACAGGAAGCCAATGAAGGGAAGCTAAAATTGGAGAAATATGATCCCTCTTGTTGATTTTCATCAGAACTCTTGCCGCAGCATTTTGGATCAGCTGAAGACTTTGAACTGCATTTTGTGGACTTCCTGATAGTAAAGAATTACAATAGTCCAGCCTTGAAGTAACAAATGCATGGACTAGTTTTTCAGCATCACCCCTGGACAGAATGTTTCTAATTTTGGCGATATTCCGGAGGTGAAAAAAGGAAACTCTGGAAACCTGTTTAATATGAGATTTAAATGACTTGGTCGAAAACAACACCAAGAATTTTAACTTTATCACCAGAGGCCAAGTTAATGCCATCCAGATTAAGTGATTGATTAAGAACTTTATTTTTTGAAGACTCTGGCCCAAAGATTACAACTTCTGTCTTGTCAGAATTTAAATGCAGGAAATTTAAAGTCATCCAGCTTTTGATGTCATCAAGACATGACTGTAGTCGAAGTAACTGATTGGATTCATCAGGATTTATGGATAAATATAGCTGAGTGTCATCAGCATAACAGTGGAAATTAATCCTATGCTGTCTGATAATTTTGCCAATCGGAAGCATATATATAGTAAATAGAATTGGTCCAAGGACTGAACCCTGTGGTACTCCACAGGTGACCCTAGAGTTTGAGGAAGATTTATTATTAACAAACTGGAATCTGTCCGACAGATAAGATTTAAACCAGCCTAATGCTTTTCCCTTAATCCCTACAGTATGCTCAAGTCTTTGTAGGAGAATATTGTGATCAACTGTATCAAATGCAGCACTGAGATCTAACAGGACAAGTATAGACAAAGGTCCATTATCTGAGGCCATGAGAATATCATTGGTGACCTTCACCAGAGCTGTTTCAGTGCTATGATGAGCTCTAAAGCCTGACTGAAACTCCTCAAGTAGGTCATTACTTTGTAAATGTTCACATAGTTGATTAGCAACTACTTTCTCAAGAATTTTAGATAAGAAAAGAAGATTAGATATAGGTCTGTAATTTACTAACTCATCTTGATCAAGAGATGGTTTCTTAAGTAAAGGTTTAATAACATCTACTTTAAAAGCCTGTGGTACATATCCATTTACCAAGGATAGATTAATCATGTCTAAAATAGGACCACTGATCAAAGGGAATATGTCCTTAAAAACCTTGGTTGGGATTGGGTCTAACATACAGGTAGAAGGTTTAGATGAAGCTAAAATTTTAGATAGCTCAGAAAGCTCTACAGCTTTTAAACAGTTCAGACACTGCGCAGGTTCTAAGGATTCCTCCAATGCTGCCTCACTTACTGAGGACGAGGTAATCATGTTTGGGAGGATGCCAATTATTTTATTTTTAATGGAATCAATTTTATTTATGAAGAATCCCATAAAATCATTACTGCTAAGAGCTAAGGGTATGGATGGATCAACAGAGCTGTGGCTCTGGGTAAGTTTGGCAACTGTACTGAAGAGAAATCTAGGATTATTCTTATTCTCCTCAATAAATGATGAAAAATATGCTGCTCTAACTCTGCGAAGGGTCTAGTTATACAACAATAGACTGTCCCTCCAGATTAGGTAGGATTCATCTTGGTGTGTAGAGCGCCATTTTCTCTCCAATTTCCTAACATTGTGCTTCAAGGAACGCAGCTCTGAATTAAACCAAGGAGCCAGCTTCCTGTGAATAATGACCTTCTTTTTCAAGGGAGCTACATTGTCTAATGCAGAACGCAATGACGAAGTCATACCGTTTACAAAGACATCTATTTGTGAATTGGAAGAAACAACATTGCTGCCATCTACAGGGCATTTCTGCAATACGGAGGATATTATAAAGGGGACAGACTCTTTAAGTTTTGATACAGCATTATCCGATAAAGATCTACTATAATGGAACCCTCTTTTGGGGGTGGAGAACTCAGTTAGATTAAACTCAAATGTAATTAAAAAATGATTAGATAGGACAGGGTTGTGAGGAAATACTGTTAATTTTTCACAATCAATGCCATATGTCAGCACAAGGTCTAGAGTATGGAGCCAAGAGTGCGTCGGTTTATGCACATTTTGAGTGAAACCAATTGAATCTAGGATAGTTTTAAAGGCTACACTAAGGTTATCACATTCTGTGTCAACATGGATGTTAAAATCACCCACTATAATAACCTTATCAGTAATTAACACCAAATCAGATAAGAAATCTGACAACTCATCCAAAAACTGAGTGTAAGGGCCTGGTGGACGATACAAAACAACAAACAGAATAGGTTTTATTGCTTTGCAGTTTGGATGAGGGAAACTGAGGGTTAAATGTTCAAAATAACTGTAATTATTAATTGGCCTGGGACTAATTAATAAATCAGACTGAAAGATGGTTGCCACTCCTCCTCCTCTTCCCACAGGTCTGGGAATGTGGAAATTTGAATAATTGGAGGGAGTTGACTCATTTATACTAACGTAGTCCTCTTGTAGCCAGGTTTCTGTGAGACAAAACAAATCAATCTGTTTATCAGAAATCAATTTGTTAACTAACAAAGTCTTTGGAGGGAGAGACCTTATATTTAATAGACCACATTTAATTGTTTATATTTTTAGGTTCAAGGTGAACCGTATTGATTTTTACAAGGTTTTTATGATTTGTTCCTTTTAGATAAGTTTTTGATCTGTTAAGTTTTGGCCGTGGGAAAGACACCGTCTCAATAGGATAATGGATGGGTAACAGTACAGAAGCTGCAGAGAGGTGTGTTAAACTACGGCTCTGCTTCCTGGTCTGGACCCTGGGTTGTCAGCATTTAGGAGAACTAATAAATCCAGCCAGATTTCTAGAAAGAAGAGCAGCACCATCCAAAGTAGGATGGATGCCGTCTCTCCGGATCAGACCAGGTTTTCCCCAGAAAGTTCTCCAGTTATCAATGTAGCCCACGTCGTTTTCAGGACACCACCTAGACAACCAGCGGTTGAATGATGACATGCGGCTAAACATGTCATCACTGGTCAAATCAGGCAGGGGACCAGAGAAAATTACGGAGTCCGACATTGCTTTAGCAAACTCACACACCGAAGCAACACCAACTTTAGTGACCTCCGATCGGCGTGACCGGGTGTCATTACCACCAGCGTGAATAACAATCTTACTGTATTTACGCTTATCCTTAGCCAGCAGTTTTAGGTAAGATTCTATGTCGCCCGTTCTGGCCCCTGGCAGGCATTTAACTATGGTCCCTGGTGTCTCTAGTGCCACGTTTCTGACTATTGAGCTCCCAATAATCAGGGTCGGCTTCTCAGCGGGTGTGTCGCTGAGTGGGGAAAATTTGTTAGAAACGCAGACGGGTTGGTGGTGAACTGGGGGCTGAAATATAGAGCTATGCTTCCTACGAACTGTCACCCAGCCGGCCTGCTTACCCGGCTGCTCGGGTGCTTCTGGAGGACCACTAAGTGAACTAACGCTAGGTCTATGTGGCTCCGCGCTAGCAGAGGGGTGGCTATCAGCTGGTCTTTCCATAGCACGGAGTCGGAACTCTAATTCTGACCCCCTCGCCTCCAAAGCTACAAAAACACTACATTTATTACAAGTGCCATTATCACTAAAGGAGGCAGAGGAATAGCTAAACATCTGACACAGAGAGCAGGAGATAAGGGGAGACTTAGTCAGAGACGGAGAAGCTGAAGTAATAGTAGGAGAGGAAGCCATTGTGGAGCTAAAGCTAGGCTAGGCTAAAGCTAGGCTAGCGCCCTTCTACCACACCAAGAGAGCAAACCGTGAAACACGAGGAGTTCCCAAGCGTGATGTGCAGCAACAGAAAATGTTTTAAAAGTGTTTATGTGTTAGAAACAGATGTTTCTAAATTAGAAACATTCTGTCCAGGAGTGATGCTGAAAAACTAGTCCATGCAATTGTTACTTCAAGGCTAGACTATTGTAATTCTTTACTATCAGGAAGTCCACAAAATGCAGTTCGAAGTCTTCAGCTGATTCAAAATGCTGCGGCAAGAGTTCTGATGAAAATCAACAAGAGGGATCATATTTCTCCAATTTTAGCTTCCCTTCATTGGCTTCCTGTTAAATCAAGAATAGAATTTAAAATTCTCCTTCTAACGTATAAAGCCCTTAATAATCAAGCTCCATCATATATCAGAGCTCTAATTACCCCGTATGTTCCTAACAGAGCACTTCGTTCTCAGACTGCAAGTCTGCTGGTGGTTCCTAGAGTCTCTAAAAGTAGAATGGGAGGCAGATCCTTTAGCTATCAGGCTCCTCTCCTGTGGAACCAACTCCCAGTTTTGGTCCGTGAGGCAGACACCCTATCTATTTTTAAGACTAATGTTAAAACTTTCCTTTTTGACAAAGCTTATAGTTAGAGTGGCTCATACCCTGAGCTATCTCTATAGTTGTGCTGTGATAGGCCTAGGCTGCTGGAGGACATCAGGGTCTAATTTTCTCACTCTACTGATTTCTACTGTTCTTCAGTCCACTGTTCTCCAGTTTTGCATTGTATTACATTGAAATGACTGTCGTCATTTCAGCTTTTAACTTTTTGCTCTCTCTCTTTTTCTTCATAGTAGGTACACCTGGTCTGGCGTTCTGTTAACTGTGACATCATCCAGAGAAGACGGCTCACCCGCTATTACCATCTAATGTAGAACAGATTACTAGATCAATGTGTTCTTCTGTGCTTTTTTGTCTCTCTTGTTGTGTCTCTGCTCTGTCTTCTGTAACCCCAGTCGGTCGAGGCAGATGACCGTTCATACTGAGCCCGGTTCTGCCAGAGGTTTTCCTTCCCGTTAATGGGGAGTTTTTCTTCCCACTGTCGCTTCATGCTTGCTCAGTATGAGGGATTGCAGCAAAGCCATGTACAATGCAGACGACTCTCCCTGTGGCTCTACGCTTCCCCAGGAGTGAATGCTGCTTGTCGGGACTTTGATGCAATCAACTGGTTTCCTTATATAGGACATTTTTGACCAATCTGTATAATCTGACCCAATCTGTATAATATGATTGAACTTGATTTTGTAAAGTGCCTTGAGATGACATGTTTCATGATTTGGCGCTATATAAATAAAATTGAATTGAATTGAATTGAATTGAATGTTACAGCAAAGAGATTAAAGATAAAAGCGAGAGAATCTGGAGCAACAAACCATCTTCAGATGCGACTGAAGATGAAGATGATGATGATAGAACAGCACCTGCAAAAAGTAAAGCAACAGTCTGTTTAGGAGAACTCTAATACTCCCAAACCAGCTCCTAAATTAAATTAACATTGGTGAATTGTTAGTGATTACCAGGATCTTCTTTGTTGCACAACATAACTCAAAAGGTTCCCGGTGACTGATTCACTATTTCTTCAAAACCATCTACATCAACTTCTGTATCAGACTGGTCATACACCTTCAGACCTTGCTGTCTGCCTTGTGGAATGTTAAATTTCAGGCACACTAAAGCAAAAAAATATATATATTAAAGAAGTAAAAATAAATACATTTACTGCTGATAAACAAAGGGTGAAATAAGTAACCCATCTAATTTTACAAAATGCCAGTGAGTTCAATCCAGTACAACATTTTACATGTTAAAGGAAAAGTCCGGTCATAATCAGAATTGAAACTGCTAAAAGTAACTTAAATTCTCCCCCTTACCGACAAACCCGTGGTGGATCATGAATTGGAAAGGTGAAAAAACAAATGTTTTTTTCACTTTTACCCGAACATCCAACTGCCATGAACGTGGGCATTGTTAATTTAACAATAGCTCTCGCGAATTTCAACGGTGAAGTCCTCTCAAAATCCGAAATAATTGTTGTTGATCGCAGCTGTGTAGAATAGTTCCTAAGCTTGTGAAGCGCAGTGCCTTACCGCAACGGAACGTCAGGATGTGATGTCAGGAGTGAGGAGTTACCATATTTGGGCAATAATATCCGCTTCCAGGCTCAGTGACCGAGACGACAATTTAAGTTTTTATTTTTTTTTTAACTTAACTTTTTTACGCTAAATTCATTAAATCAACACAAAAGTATTAATTTTAGGTATAGATAATGACCCACTGATTTTTCCTTGTTGACCGGACTTTTCCTTTAAAGCAAAGAAAAAATTACTTAATGCAAGATGGGTTTCTCATGCAAGAAAAAAGTAGTGAAAATAATTTACTAACGTACTAACCTTCTCTCACGAAAGCATCAAATGTTAGATCAGAAAGTTTCACGTACTTCTGCACCCCACCAAACAAAACACGCAGTAGCATTGTCTGTAAAAAAAAAAGAATATTGAAAACAAACAACCATTACAGACATATTTTATTAGTTAATAAATGTGCTTCAACGGTATCGCCATTTGAAAACTGAGTTCATATTCCTGATACACTTGAACATAATCTGTATGTATGGCGCAGATTAGCTGCTACAACCATGATGCTAACCATGCGCCTATTAAATGCTACATCCATGGTGTTAACCATGCTAACATGACTCGGTGGGTGCTACGACCCCGAAGTGCCCACGGAATCTGGGCCTATGGCATAAGGCACAGTGATTAATACTATTACCATTTATAACAGTTATGTATTCTTACCTTGACAGCCTTAAGAAAAAAATATGGTGCCAAAACCATTTGCTACGCTAGTACTCACTCATAATAGTTGCAAACATATTTAATGGATAACAGAAGCTGTAATATCGTTCTTCACAATTATTATCAAAATAAGTTACCAACACCGGATTGTTAAAAGTTACTTTTCTGTAGCACAACTCCATTCAGGATCCTAAATGGAAATATCCCCACGAACTTCTGAAAACTGGTGCTTCGTCTTTTTTTTTCCTCCTCCTCTTGGCGGTTGCCAAAAATCTTTCCAGTAACGCGTTATTGACTCTTGACAGAGTCAAAAGTTTCACTGCGTGAATGTAGCATTTTACTCTGACTTTTAACACCAATGTCAGAGCTGATTTACACGCCATTTAGTTATAAATACTCTATTTAGATTAAATCAGGTTAACATTGAAATATTAACACAACATTTTTTACTGTGTACATCTTCCTCTTTCTTCGGGCCGATTCATGACAAACAGCAGGTTTCTATCTCTTCGAGTCATTCATCACCCCTCTTTCAACTTTTACTGGTCAAACCCAAGATTGCTCCACAGCCTTCACTGAACACATTCAATACTTCTTCTTTTCAGCCTATCTAACACATCTACTTTATTAAAAACAATCATTCTAATTTAATTTCATTCATTAGTGCTTAAGCCTTTAATAAAAAAGAAAACAATCAATCAAATAATACAGTTTCAGAGTTTATCTCTTTTTCTTAGTATATTTAATGTCCGAATTATCTATCAGTTTGTGAACAACATGTAATATGGACGAGCTCACAACACCACCGACTGGGACAACTTAACAATGTGTGTGAAAGGGGTAGTGGACAGATGAATGAGAGAGGGTGTTTGTTGTAGTGGGCCTACCACATCAGATAGTGCAGTAGCAGACTGGGCTCATTGAAGAATGGGGTTGGCTCACCATCAAACTCTGTTCTATGATTTGTTCTAGTGCTGGACAAAAAAAAAACCTGTGCACAAAGTGCCAGAAAATATCATAAGTTTATGGCTATATTGATATATATCCCATTTGAATGTAAGTTTTTATCAATATAATTATTTTATGTCAACCATTCAAATATGACAAATAAAATGTTTCTAAATATATTTTTGTTGTATTAAATTGTTTCTCTTCTGCACCTTTAAGGTTGTACAACCTCAATGAATAACAACTTAAGAAGCATAAATGTCTGAACAAAATATTTGCCTTCGCAAAATTCACATTAAATCACTCACAGTATCATATCCTCACAACACAAAACATGGCCGTAGGCCCTTGAACATGAATAAAAGTGCTGACCGAGCTCTTGAAAACGAGGCAGAACAAAATGGCGGTGGCGCCTCGAAGCTTCCACAAACAAAAATATAATTCTCATATAAAATGAGTGTACACACGGCTCAAAGCCTAGTTTTTAGATTACAATTAAAAATAAAGAGCTTTATACCATTAATTAGGTTTTAGTAGACATCATAATGCTGAAACATTTACCTCCACAAAATGCAGTGAAAACTCTGGCCGCACGGAGGGTCCCGCCAGCATGAAATGCTAATCAGTTAGCTTGTCTAATCTTACTTTCAGAGCGAATAGTCTTCCTAGCAGATGATTCCAGGTGGTTTGCGCTGGCCTCTGTCCTTGATCTGTCCCGGTTTTATACCTTAATGATTATGTAGTGAGGATTGTCTGAAAAAGATTTAAGTAAATATAAAAGGATATATATATACATATACATACATTTATAAATATCCAAGTACAAAATACAAATATAAAAATGTGACATACAAATAAATAAACAAATTTATATAAATAAACGTGTCTTTGTAAATATATTTTTGAGATTTGAAAATAAATATGCTTGACTTTGTATGTGGAATCTGCATTTGTGAATCTTTTTTTTTGCTTTTATGTCGATGACGTAATTTTGAGACATTCCTACTGCACACCAAGATCCACAAATAAATACCACTAGATTTGAATGCAAAGACACCCTCCACTGAACAACCAGCAGATGGCAGTGTTGTGCAAAGGCGTTGTGCAACGATAGCTAGGCTCAGGCTGTACAGTCATTGGTATCCGGTTCTGGCCTCAATCGCAACTATAAGATCAACATGGAAGCGACCGGTGGATTGACTTGACGTCTGCGAGTGTTAGCCAGGCATGATAGCAACTCTATGATCCCAGGTCCCTACAAAACAAAAATAATCAAGCTAATTGAGCCCCAGCTAAACTGTAATAACGGAATAAGTAAAGATGGTTATCGTTTTCATCTGAAGGCAGTGTTGTCCACGCAGTCATATGCTTGTTACTTGATGAAAACTATACATTTTTGCTAGCATGGTTAGCAATACTAGTCAACATGTTGCTAGTTTGATACTGTTATGCCATGATAGTGATCTCAGATTGAATTCTGAACAGTGGAAGGGTCACAAAGGAATTCCACTCTGCCCGTAACACGAGACTCTTAAGGCGGGGACGGCCCTTTTTCCCAGCAGGAGGTCAGCTGTGAGCCCTCCTAACAGATAAAACATAGCACAGACAAAGAGTCCCCAGATCACTTCACTCTCTTCTCCTGACTCCAAGCTGCTGGGACACACTCCTCCACTCTTGGACGACCAGAACTCCTCTGGGGGGGCCCCTCCTCCCTCAGGAGCCATGCATGGGGCCTGGAGCAGGCCCCGAGCTGAGTGAGAATGAACCCTTCTGAAACTCAGTTCCTCCCTGGCATAGGGAGAAACTGCCAGCCGATTCAAAGATAAGTCTCTCACTTCTGCTTAAAACAGATGCCGAAGTGAAGGAATCCGTCTATGCCAGCTTTGTTTTGCTTCCTCAGCGGACCCCTGACGGAGCTGGTTTCCAGGCAGCGCAGAGCTGAAACGCAGGCAGCGGAGCCTTCCCCGTCGAGGAGAAATCTTCTTAAATCGTGACTGCAACCGGGGTCAGAGTCTGCCTGGAGGACCAGGCCTCCAACCCAGACCACGCCGTTAGCCACATGCTGCTGCAAGGCTAATGCTAGCCAGCCAAGAGCAAAGCGCTAGCCCGCTAGCGCTAGTCAACAACTTCCTCCTTCAACGTTCTTCCCGTGAATGGCCAAAACGGAACCGAACTGACACGAAACAAAGGACAGAGGTTTGGGCAGCGGTCTGAGGGTGAAGTTAAAAAGGTTTATTGGGAAATGTGTGTAAACCGTGGTGTTTAGAACAAAGGGCTAACCGGTAGGTCGCGCTAGCCAAACATGCTATTAGCCTTGCTAACATCCGGTCTCGGACATTTCAAAAAGGAGTTCGTTTTAAAGCATAAAGCGTAACTGTTCTTCTCTGCCATCCTTCGATGGTGTTATCTGCCTTATTCCCGCATCAATATGGTATATTAATGCCGGTTTTCAAGACAATTTTAATAACTATAGATTTTAACCAGGTTAGCGACGATTGCTGTAGCGACCCCTAGCGGCCGGATGTAGAATCGCATAAAGAAAGGCAAGCGATTCTGATTAAAATGATTTTACAGGACAAAACGGTCCTCAGAATATTATTTTAACAAATAATGTTTTGTTCATCTTGGGCTTTGCATTGTGAATAGATTGAAATACATGGCAACTATTTTAACTCCATTCAATGTTTTTGTTAATCAGATCTGCAGTGAACCAGGATTCACTGAAGTATTCTGATTATGACCAACCACTTTTGTTTTGTCTTTTGTTTGTTTCTGCTTGTAAATAGTTCCTTAGCTTAGCTTCTTTTTATCTTCATTTTGCTTAGTAGTTTAGTTAAGTTTCACTAGCCTAGTAGAGAGGAATTCTTAATCGAAATATTGTGTTAATTCAGGTAAACAGCATTACATAGTGATGTTCTCTGGATGTTCATTTTATTTCTGTTATTAAATTCTTGAACTTGAAAAGAAGCTGTCACTCCTTTATTCTATGTGTGTGCAGGTTTTGCTGTTAAAAGATCGCTAGTGCTCGAATTCATCCCTTTCAACCATTGTCTTGATATCAGTTTAAGAGCTGATCATCACCAGACAATACTTAACAGACAGAGAGTTATTTATGAAACATTAAATAACTTTAAACAGTGTATAATTGCACAACAATACAAACTTTACTGTCTATGGGGTTGGAATGGGGTTATGGGGTGACCAGACTCCCGTTTTCTGACTGGGCACTCTACCCTGCTAAAAAATCCAGTTTAAAATGACCAGCCTAAACTGGCCCAACCAGCTAAACCATAAAAACTCTGGTGAGTTCCAGTAAATGAAAACTCACAAAAACATAGCTTAAACCAGCAAACCATAATCTAAGCTGTTTTTTTCAGCTGGGTAGTTAGACTCAGAGCATAGACACACACACACGTGCACACTCACACACAGGCCCACCTCCCCTTCCATCACCTGTAGAGTTAAGCCCCGCCCCCACCACCCCTACATACACATAGTACACTGCCACTCCACCCCTTGGGCTCTCCAACAAACACCCCTTGACCCTGACTTCCTAGAATTCGTTTGCACACAGGAACTGGTTTTCATGGACATTATTGCCCAGCATGTTCCAGTGCCTCCAGAGGTCATGGACAGATTAATTGAGCTGTGCAGGGCACTTCAGCAGTTGAGAGTGCACCAAGACGATCACGTACCAATGACAATTCATTTTGAAAGATGTCCTGGAAGTGGGCGACCAAAAATCACATGCAATATGGATTATGTACAGCATCTGATGGAAAACGGACACCCAGTGGTCACAATTGCCAACTTTCTGGGGGTGTCCCATCTAACACTCTATAGATCCATGGCTGCCCATAACCTGCCTGGCAAGCGAGCTCAGTACAGTAGGTGTTCAGAAGTTGAGCTTGATGAACTGGTGTGTCAGGTAAAACAGTGGTGGCCACACTCAGGCTACAGAACAATGAGGGGAGCACTTGGAAGACTAGGCCATCAGGTTCATCAGGTTGGGATCGCATCAGGGCAGCAATGCACAGAGTGGACAGCCTTGAGGTTGTGTCAAGGATGACTCAGCTGGGATGTGTTGTAAGGCGCATATACTCTGTTCCATGCCCAAAGTACCTCTTTCATATTGACACAAACCACAAACTGATATGGTAAAGTAATACATTTGTGGTGCTTAGATCTGTAAATCTTACATACTGTAATCTAACAATTTAAGTATTAACTGTTGTTCATCTTCTCATCTATTAGGTATAACTGTGTGCTGTGCACCTCGCTGCGTGTTTCACTGTGTGCTGTGTGAAAATTCACTAATTCACAATTGGGTTAAAGGCGGAGATGAAATTTCCCTCATGGGATCCAAATAGTATAGGTTATTATTATTATTGTCCCACTAGTAGCCTAGTTCCAAGCAAGCCAGACAGGTCAATGGCAAAATACCAGGCAAGACCTAACCCATTTTACTAGTAAGATAATATGACCTTCAGTAATTATGTGGTTGAAATGTTACAGATAATGTACTTGAATGCGGATGACAACAACATGTCCGACACAAACCTTGCCTTTTTCAGCCAGGCTGTTCAAGAGTTTGGATATCCTCTCTGGTAAATTTGCAGTGTGGTATGAATAACTGTTTTTGGGGGGTGTTTACCATTAGAGTGTGTTCACCTTGCTACTGCAATTCGTTGGGCTATTTCTTGTAGAGTGCGAGCAGATCATGGAGGGGAAAATGTGGGTGTTGCCTGATTGATGTTCACCATGCTGCGCGGACCAGAGAGTGGGTGCTTTATTGCAGGAAAAAGTGTTCATAACCAGAGGTATGCTTGGTCTTAGTTTATTGGTAGTTTAACTTTATTGAGAATTGTTATCGGGAAATATTCCTAAATCTGAATAGCAACACAAGCAGTCAGTTGTATTGGACTTTTTATGGACCTGTGTCAAAGTATTGACCAGGGTTGAATAAAGGGTTGAGTTTGAAATCAGTGTTTGTGGAGGTGGAGGACGGAGATGAGCGGCTGAGATCTCGCGAGAGCTGTGCGTAAGTAAAATGGAGGCGTTCATGTAATTCAAATCAAACACGCTAAGGTGAGAACGAACCAATAACTGAAAATAATACAAAGTAAAAGCCCAAACATTTACAACTGTCTTACTTTTTACGAGGGAACCAACTGGACGAAGAGACCGTGACGAGCCTGGAGTGCTACCTGGACGAGTGTTTTGGTTAGCATTGTGATGGGGAAGGCCCAGAAGCCTACGGCTGCTAACACACTGTCACTTAAGCGCACTCGTTCTAATTCTACCAGCGCGTCATCTTCATCTACTCTGTCTCCCGACAGGAACTTCAGTGACATCTTGGAATCCATCGACAAGAAGCTTACCAGCCTTGACGCGCGTCTCGCCTTGGTAGAAGTTCTACATAAGGAGTTTCAGTCTCTGAGGCAGTCGGTGGAGTTTAGCCAAACCCAGCTAACAGCTATGGCCGTGGAGAATGACGCGCTCAGGGGGAAGGTTACGGAGTTGACCGAAGGGATTATCCAGCTTTTCGGCGAAAATAAGAAAATGAAGGAATCCATTCTGGACATACAGTCGCAAAGTCTTTGCAGGCCTCCAGGAGCAGCAGGGAGAGATAGCCGAGGAAACGGTCCGTATCTTTCTCCAGCAGAGGCTAAAAATCCCGGCGGATCAGGTAAAAACTTTTCATCGAGTCCACTGGCTCGGAGGTAAGAAACCCGACAAAACCCGTTCTCGCCCGATCATAGCTAAATTTGAGCATTATAAAGAAAAATAATTTGTTAGAAGTTGCGGCAGGGAACTGAGAGGGACAGACTTTAGTGTTCATGATCATTCTCCTAAGGAAATCCTAGATCGCAGGCGAGTACTGTTCCCAATCAGGAAAAAATACATAATGGACGGCGTTAAAGCCACCATATGGGTTGACAGACTTTATATTAATGGACAGTTGTTCAGGGATCAGAAGATCACCCCTTGGCTTTATTAGTTACACCACAGGTGGATTTAAAGCATGTTTCAATGACTTAAAAAAATAAATAAAAAAGGCGCACAGATCGGTACACGGTGATAAATGAAATACACGCACAGCTCAAGAGCACGTTGGTATGGTTGTTGTTCACGGTTGGGTACACAAGGCACGGGCTATGGTTTATCCTTTTTCACACTCTCTTACTCTTTGCACTTTTTTATTTCTTTGTGTATTTCTATCTTATTTGTCTGCTTCTTTCCTGATCATCAGTCAATCACAAGCACATCATATGATGCTACCTGGGTCTATGTATGACTATTTTCTCAAGGGCATGCACCTTCTTACTTCTCACTCACGTCTATGGCGAATGTAAAGTTTGTGACATGGAATGTGCATGGGGCTGACACCAGAGAGAAAAAAATGAAGATCATTAACCAGCTTACTAGATTAAAGGCAGATGTTGTCTTATTGCAAGAAACCCACAAATCAGCTACAAATGTAAGTGAGCTTAATTCACCTGAGTTCCCTGATGTGTTTGCGGCCGGCTATAACTCTAGACAGAGAGGTGTAGCAATCTTAATCCACAAAAACGTTAGTATTAAAATATTAGATAAAACTATAGATCCTGAAGGTAGATACATAATAATTAAAATAGCTATCCATAACCAGAAGCTATGTATTGTCAGTATATATGGTCCAAATGTTGATGACCCCTCTTTTTTCCCACCAATTCTTCCTTGCACTTTCAAAACACGGGGATTGTTCCCTAATTATAGGAGGTGACTTCAACTTTGGTTTAAATAACGATATAGACAGGTTGAATACAACAGGGTCTCAGCGTAGTTAGCAGTCAGTAAGTGTAGTCAAACAATACATGAGTGATTTTGGTCTTTGCGATGCATGGCGTTCTCTTCATCCTAATAGTAAAGAATACACTTCTTTCTCAAATGTTCACCATTCGTACTCTCGTCTGGACTACTTTCTAATAAGCAGCTCATTGCTGTCGGAAGTTTCAGAGACGGTAATTCATCCTATTGCTATCAGTGATCACGCTCTTGTTACTCTCACCTTAATTAATAAAAAAATAACCGCACAAAACAAAAGCTGGAGATTTAATACATCACTGCTTAAAGATGAAGAATTTATAAAATTCATCAAAGAACAGTGGGCTTCATACTTGGAATACAATGATCAACCAGGTACATCGGCATCGATATTGTGGGAAGCTGGAAAAGCAGTGATGAGAGGTAAAATAATTTCTTTCTCATCTCATAAAAAGAAAAAAGAAAACAAAAAGATTTAGCAATTAGAAGAAAAACTTAAGTTACTAGAATCCTCTCAAGAAGAAGGAAAGTTAGGTAAAATCCGTGAAGTAAAATTAGAACTAAACCACTATATTGAAAAGCAAAATAGATTTCTAATACAAAGACTTCGAATAGAAAATTTTGAACATGGCAATAGGTCAGGAAGCTTCCTAGCTAATCAGCTTAAAATAAATAAGGAGAAAACTACTATATTTGCAGTTACAGATTCAACTGGTAATACAGTAAGTGAACCGGAGTGTATAAATAATACCTTCCACAATTTCTACAAATCTTTATACACACCACAGATAAATCCATCAGAGAAGGATATTAAGCAATTTCTGGATAAAATTACACTTCCTAAATTATCAGATAACCAAAGAATGACACTGGATTCCCCGCTGACAACAGCTGAAACCCAGGAAGCCCTTAAAAGCATGCCTAATAAAAAGGCTCCAGGTCCAGGTGGATTCCGTACTGAATTTTACAAAGAGTTCTGGAATATTCTAGCCCCAATGTTTCACAGAATGTTGCAGGAAATACACGGAAAAGGCAGATTTCCAGCTAATATGAATTCTGCCACCATCAGCCTTCTGCTCAAGCCAGAAAAAGATCCTATGTTGCCCACCAGTTATCGTCCCATATCCTTAATTAATGTGGATATTAAGATAATCTGTAAAGCTTTTGCAAAAAGATTAGACAAAGTAACTCCTCTCATAATACATCCAGATCAAACTGGTTTCATCAGAGGAAGGCAGTCATCCACAAATACACGCAGATTACTTAATTGATTATTCCTACAGTAAAAACATTAAAACCAATATATTGTCTTTAGACGCAGAAAAAGCATTTGATAGAGTAAACTGGAAATTTTTATTCGCTACTCTTCATAAATTCGGTTTTGGCGATTTATCGCACTGTGCACCAGGAGATACACACTCTTTAACATCCTGTAGGGGGTATGCTGGGAGGCTTTCAGTAGTCAAGTTAGCATTTATCAAAAGTCTTGTCTGGTATTAGCATCTAGATCACATGATTTGGTTCAGGCTATCTTTCATCGTTTCGTCAGCCTGATCAGAAAACATCACTGCCACCAGTGATGGAGAACCTGCTTCCTTGGGGGTAAGTAATCATATATTAGTCATACTTATTTTCAATAAAACAACAATATAAATTCCTAAAATTAATTAGGACATTTTTCTAAACATTCTGATGAAGAAAAAAATATCCAACTATCTTTGTGGTGTTACTTAGCAGCTATTGAAATGTATGTATCCCCTAAGATACGTTGCCAGATTAGGGATAGAAATTTGGACAATGTGCATTATTCAAAATTTTATTTCAAAATGGAAGGCATGTTAATAATTACTGCAGTACCAGATATTATCATGCACAGCTGTGCCCATTACAACAGTATAACTGTATTCTACTTTAAAAAAATCTATTTATTTTCAAGCAGGGCATCTCAGCTAGGTCCTTTTATGGGAAAAGAAAGCAAAGCACAGGAATGAGAGGATAGAGGAGATCCCTGCAAGTTCTTCGGACTCTGAGTCAAACAGTGATGAAGATCAGGAAGTAATGTTCAGCCAGCATGAGATAGAGGCAGTGAGTGAAGGCAGTTCTGATGTGGAGGATGAAAGTTCTGATGAGGAGGATAACGAGATGGATCGCAGTACCATGTCCAAACAAGCCAAGGGATTCAGGTGACAGTAGTTTTATTTAGGGACACTTATATGTGCAATCCATACAAATGTATGTATGTATGTAGTAGTTGATGTAAGGTGAAAAAACACAAACCCTCTGTATAGTTGTGATATTTACTGAAATAACAACAACCAACAACCCCGAGACCCATGGTTGATGTCCGCCATGATCAAGTGGATCACTTTCCAGCTTTCGCAGACAAGGGAAGGTGCAGGCTTTGCCCAGTAGGACAGACAACAATCTACTGCACAAAATGTGATGTTCGTCTGTGCATCGTCACCGGGAAAAATCCACGGAACTGCTTCCAAGCGTTCCATAAAAAATGAAATATAGAAAGGAAATGAGGGGAATTGTTCATAGAGTTCCCACCATTATGGAAAACCTGGCCCCATAAAACTTTCTCTAGTGCTCAGTTGTGTATGCAAAATGAAATTGCTGTGTTGTTTTGTTTTTATGTAATCTTTAGTGCACAAAAAGTTAAATATGTTCCGTTTTTGTGTCACTTTGTTATGAGATTACTGAAATTGGAGTATTTTTTGGTAAAAATTAATAAAATCAACTTTAAAAGTGCTATGTGTAATGTAAATGACCAAGGAATACAACAATGTATAATTTATCTTCATCAAATTGAACAGTAATATGTTTATCATTGGGGTTCTGTTTATACCTTAATAGGGCAACGTATCCTGGGAGATACAACTCATAAAATCCAAAATATTGAATATATTTAAATTTTGAATGTGGAAATATTTCACTTAGGGCCTAAAGAGATGAGTGATACAATTTAATTATTTTTTGCAACTTATATTCCACTCCTGCCTGTTTAAGGGATAAATTGGTTAAAAATTTTATACAATTCTCCAACAGCCTGTGTCAGGACAAATAATCAAATATCTTCCAGTTTTTGTCTACAGAGGGGCACCAGGCAAGGATGCCCTCTTTCTCCATCACTTTTTGCCATCATTATAGAACCTCTAGCAGCAACAATCAGACAAACAAAAGCTGTAAAAGGTATAAAATGCATGAAAATAGAGCATAAGATTAGTCTGTACGCGGATGATGTATTACTTTATCTCCAGCATTCAAATATTTCTCTTTCACAAGTAATTAGGATACTAGAATCTTTCTCTAAAGTATCAGATTACTCTTTAAAATGGTCTAAATCTACGGTACTGTCAATTAATTGCTCTCTCGAAAACTCCCTAGATTTACAAATGCAATCAGGAAATATTAAATATTTAGGTATTACTGTGTCGTCTAAATTAACGGATTTACTTAAACTTAACTACACCCCACTTTTAAACAGGATAAAAGAGGACCTTGAAAGATGGAAATCGCTTCCAATCTCACTTATGGGTAGGGTAGCTTCAATAAAAATGATGGTCCTACCTAGAATTAATTATTTATTTTCAATGATCACCAATAAACCATCATCTGACTGGTTTAAATCTCTAGACTCTGCCATTTCTAAATTTCTTTGGAAAGATAAACCCCCACGTATTAGCTTAAAGACAATACAGAACACTAAAGACAGGGGAGGATTAGATTTGCCTAACTTCCATAACTATTACTTAGCAAATAGGCTACAATACATCTCTAAATGGATAAAAAATAGTCTTCTAGATGAGCCTTGGTTAGATATAGAACAGGAAATGTGCAATAATATCATGATTTCAGATTTGCCATTTATTAGCTCAAATATAAAACGACATACATGCTTCAAAAATATCAACATTAGTTTTACTCTGACAGCATGGTGGGAGTTCCTTAAAATGACAAAGTCACCCCTTATCCCATGCAGTCGTACACCTATCTGGAATAACCCTACAAAATCCTACAAAATAATAAAACTGACACACCACCGCTTCTCAGCATTCAGAGAACTTCTCTCTGCAGCCACACATCTTTCCTCTGCTCACTTAAACACTCTGGAGTTGAACCCTATAACCCCAGAGTGGCCGAAGGTGTGCACCTGGAATGCACATTCATGCCAGACGTGCTGCTGGCTCTTTGGTCGGAGAAATCTGCGATCAGCGATCGATCTGTACAGCTCTTTGTGCCGTGAAAAGCCCCACCTGGCTGAAACAAAACACAGCCACTACTTGCTCTCATCAGACTGGCCTCGCAGGCTTCTGAAAGCAACGGGGGGTGCATACTTTATGCACAGGTTGGCACAAGACAGCTCTCTCATCCTTTCAGCATTGTGGAGAATTTACATCCTCCAGTGTTTGTTGGTGCTGATCTTCTGGTACGACTAGGTGCACAGCTGGATGCTTGTAACCAGGTCCTGTGGGCTCAGGCTCATGTGACCCCAAGTTCCTTCCTGGGCACCCCTGAAGTCATTGCGATCAGGGCAAACCATCCCACAGGCTTGCCAGGTGGCTAGCGAAGTAAATGTGCTAATACCACCACAGACTGCAGGTGTACCTATCAGATTAGTCATCCTGAAAGGACAACAAACACAGAGCACACAGGTTTTCTTCCAACCCCTTTCTTATTTCCAGGAATCCAACCTGGTCATCCGGGGCACACCCCTGCTTGAGCTGAACAACCGCTCAGCTTACCTTTTAGGGGAGAATCCAACCCACATGCCGATCCAAGTGGTGGCGAAGAAACCTCTTGGGGTGCTCATCGAAAGCTCTTTCCATGACTTTGAGCTGAGCATTCCCGTCATTGGAGACCTGCCCTTATCCTTGACTGGCAGACAGGACTCTCCAGACACCGTGTTTACTTTTCCTTCCAACATGATCCATATCAGGCGACATGAAGCTCTGCCTGCTGGATCCATTTGTGGTGCAACTCTTGAAGCTGAAGGAAACCTGTTGGTGTATGTGATAGCAACCAACCCAACAGAACCAGCATCAAATCAACCAGAGAACCGGGACTCACCCACTGAGCCCTGCCTTGGTTTCGAAACAGAAATTATGCAACAGCTGGAAAAAGCTGATGCACTGACCACTGAAACGGAGGAAACAGCACTTAAGGAGCTGTTTTATGAGTTTCAGCCCATTCAGCCCAAAGATTCAAACGAACTTGGGATCACATTGACACACGTCCATGACTCACCAGTAGGAGGACACAGAAGCTGCAAAGCTAATCTGAAAACTCTCCTACAGGTGGCGTCCCGGCCTTCAACGGCCCAGGACACCCAGGAGTATGTACAAGGCTGCTTAACCTGCAGCCAGTTACAACCCACACAACCGCCAGATCGAGCCCTGCTTCAGCGAAGAGGGGTTACATTTCCGTGGTCACATTTGCAGACTGACTGGATCGGTTCAGTCCCAAAATCGTCAAGAGGTAACAAATATCTTTTGACAATAACATGCAGCCTCACAGAATGGGTCAAATGTTTGCCGGCACCGAATGACACCGCTGTCACCACAGCAGTCCTGCTGCTAAATCACGTTTTCAGCCGGTGGGGCCTTCCCCTGTCCATCGATTCGGACAGAGGAACACATTTCACGTCAAACATCATGACCGTGCTTTTTGACATGTTGGACGTGGAAGTTAAATTCCACATCCCCTACCACCCACAGTCATCGGGACAGGTGGAGCGAATGAACTGCACCGTGGTCAGCATGTTAAAGAAACATGCCAGCAGCCATGGCATGGACCGGGGCATAAAGCTTCCTAATGGATTCCTAATGCTAATTCGCTCTACCTCACCATGCCCCACAGGGGCATGGTAAGGTAGGGAGACAGGGACACAAATGACACTTCCCCTGAATCTCATTTACCAGCCCGAAGACGTCAGTGTGACAACCGTCTACACGGCACACCAGTGCGTCACTGATTTAAAAGACCGTCTCCGAACGACTTTCACGTGGGCTCAAAAGAACCTAGAAGCCAGCGTGCAAAGTCCAGAGTACACATGGGTTCATGCGAACCAAAGTAAACCGTCCACCAAACTCACCTAACAGGGAACGGCGCCTAACTCCGCCTCCGCCGAAGAGAACAATGCATAGCAATAAATAGGACAGGTGCATGTTCAATCAGGACATTTTAAAAATGCACTAATAAAACAAATGTCCATACATAACTTCACGTCTATAATTTCACACACAGCAATAACACCATGCATTGCTTTGGAAACGCTCACAGAAGTGGTAAAGCATAACATGATGTATACTCAGGTGTTTAGAAACTTAATGCAGGACCTCACTCGAGGGGTTAGTTCATCCGTAAATAGCCTTGTTGAAGGACGGATCCCTCCGTACCTGGTACCAGTAGACTTGGTTGAAAAGGTTCTCAAATCTGCCTCTAGTGAAACACTGCAACCACCACAAACACACCTGGCGTACAGCCTAGGTAGTGCAATTCCAATATTTGTAAATCCTGACAACTTGGAGATAGAATTTATGCTAAACCTTCCCATCATTGAAAGACCTAACGTGTATAGGCTTAAATCAGTATTGAATGTCGGTTTTTGGCAAGGTGAGACCCACGTACACTTACAAACCCCCTCAATGTTGGCCTATCATGATGCTGACCCCAAACTTTATTTAGTCCCTAATTTGGATTTGTGTACAAAAACCAAGGACATCCACTGGGTATGTCCAAGCAACCCATTTATCAGAGACGTTACCAATTACCTCTGTGGTCTAAGGAATGAATCTCCTGAACAAAACTGTCAGGCTAGAATGACCCTTAAAGATGCAGGTGTGGAAACCAAAATTGAGCGGCCAGGTAACCGCTGGCTCGTTAGCACCCCAGAGGCAGAAGCCCTGCTATCTTACGAGCAGCACGACACAGTCACTAGACTAAAACTGCCCAACCAAACCATTTTCTGTTCCCCACCTCAAGGTGCTGTAGTCCACATTGGAAACATGGTCCTGCATCACCTTGATGTGAACAAATATGACTCAGAGATTGAAATAATAGATGTCTTTAAGGGATACAATTTCAGCATTGATGTCGGCATTGAAAGACAGCTTTTACTTGCAGGCACCCAGCTGATTAAATTCAGTCTCACTCCATCAGAGTTGAACTCGGTCTCTCTGCTTCGCTTCCCCAGAGCTACAGAGTCGACCGATACTCACATTATGACCATTATTGTGGTTCTCCTTGTATTTGGATGGGCCATCACTACTGCGATGGCGTATGCAGCATACAAGCAGATCAAACAGTTGCAAACCAGGATTGACACCCTCACCTTCGTCGCCCCCAGGTTCGTAACATCAGCTCCTCAAAGGCCACAAGCTAATTAGACTACGAACCGCTGTCTCTTTCCTTTCCCTTTTCCCTCTCTCATTTCCTTGGTTCAAAGTTCAAACCTGATGACCAATGAATGTATCGACAATGGTGATTGTGAAGTTTGCATTTCTTTGTTTTTTATTACTTTATTGTTTGCCTTATTAGCCAATAGAAATTACTAGCTATAGCTTAGTCCTGCCCAGGCTAGGTCAATGACCCAGGCACAATGAATGCTTTGTTTTTTTCCCTCCTCGTGGATGATGAACTGAACTGCATGAATCCCGAAGGACTACTAGAAAGACTATTAGGTTGTTCCACTCATGCACAACGGATCTTCGTCACGCCAGAATGGACTTGGTTGTAGCTTTAAAGACCGTGACCAGCATCCCACTCTTCAAAGCTAAAGAGGGGTATGTAATGCCAGTTCAGACGTGACGAAACTGCAGTAATTCGGGACATGACAGACTGCATTTCCCATGATGCAATGTGGTCAAAATGGCCACCAACTCCCATCATGCAACGCGGCCCAAAATGGCCGCCACCCTAGCAACCGATAACGTTGTTAGGCAAAGTTGATAAAACTCGTTTGCGCCTCGCAATCGGCCTTCTTTCCTGGCACGCTGCCAACCTGAGAAGACACACAGCTGTGCTACTCCAAACTTCCCCCCCACGCCACGTGCTCGAGTTTCTCGCTGGACCGAGACTTTTCGAAGCACTTTATTCCCTGCTGACACAGGAGGTCGACTAAAAAAGGGTACTTTTTAATTCCTCTGATCCAATACTGGAAGCCGCCTTATCTCCCAGTGATCGAAAGAGGACTACGCTTTTGCTGTGCCGAGCAAAGCGTCTGTAAGCCCGGAGGAAGAGACGAAGGAGTTTTTTCATCTCGTCCCTCGCTGCTGCTCGCTCCTGCCTACAACCACCGCCGCGCAGTCAAGACGCGTTCAAAACGCCGCGTTATTCGGAGCGCTCACGGACCCCGCCGGGACAGCCCTGATCCACAAGTAACGGGGTTCTCCCCTTTTATTTCTTTTTTTGCCTTATGGTGATAAAGCTGTGCCTGGGCAGGCGTTAGGGACTTTAAGTTAATGGTTGTTACTCCAAGACGGAGTTGGGTTTATTTTGCTGAATATTTTCTCTGTATGTGCATGCATTTGTGAAAGCGACTGGCTGTGTTTGGTTTTGTGGTTCGTAAAGACCCCGCTGCGGGTCCTGCTGTAACTCTTTTCTGAATTCTTCCATCCTTTTCCTCTCTCTCATCGTTTCCATCTTTGCCTCCCGCTTATCAGCAGTTCAATCTCTTTGTTAGAGATCAGTTTGCGGTTTGTTTAACTGTTTAAACCGGCGCTCCCCCTCTGGCCGAGGTACCACCCCATTAGCGTAAGCGTGGTGACATCATTAGGACCTCCCTTCACGCATCACGCAAATTTGTAGATCATACGTCATCATAGTCGCCATCTTGGGAGGGTGTCGGGTGACTGAAATGTGGTGTTAAACGACCGTGAGCTGGACTTAGATTCGCTAACCGCTCATTTCTAATCCATTGTTTATTTTTGTTTTGTTCTTTTATTTCCACATATATTTTACATGTGTAGTTTTAGTAATGAGTAAGATTTCCAAAGTTGTTGGATCAGAGAATTACTGTAACAGGGAATTGCTTTTGGTTCAATAAAACAACAACTGCGGACTAGAAATTGTTTTGTGTTCAATTCAATTCACAGTTGCCTGGTTATTCAGAATTCAGAGCTACACTCCTTTTGGAGTTAACATCTGATATTAATACAGAGACAATATCATTGGATGGTGATAAGGAATAAGGATTTAAACTCTAATTGCAGTTACATTGGGGTTCTCACAGCCTGCCGGATAAACCTTGTTGGTTAAAAGTCCGACCAGATCATTTATTCCAGCATAAATGAGTTCATAACAGCTAATTAACTCATGCATTAGTAGTATAAATCCTTACAAGCTTCTAGCTAACATCACCACCATTTGAACTATATTTTGTTATAGAGGAATTTTGAGTTGAATGATTTATTACTTAAATTATAATACCAAATTATAATTAATAATAATAATAAGCATATTCAAACAGCTTCTGGCATAACAGTTCCATATCTTCCTCAGTATTTACGGACCTTACAAGAGACACTTTTCATACCATGGTTCCTTTCACCTCAATATAAGCCACATATTGTTCTCCACATATATCTTGAACATACAGTACATCTTATAACCTTTCACATGGCACCCTCATTCGGGGCAACTTGAACTGTGTTGAATATTTAAAATAATGTACCTTTCTGCACAAATGTTGGCGTGATGTGGGAGCTCTGTGGTTGGAAATTGTAGCTGGCATATAGGACAAACCTATGCAGAAGTGAATGTTGACAAAAACAATAAACCAGATATGCATCAGCCAGAACATACATTTGAACAGAATGATAAGAAGTATACTAGAAATATCCTTTCATCCTTTCAAAAAAAGTACCCCTTTTCCCATCGTACAGTCCACATCTGCATCACTATCAACCTCATCATCCTCCTCATCATTGTCATCTATAATGATGTTGTCCGGTTGCTGCTGCTAGAAATAGTAATGACGCAATGACAATATTGAGGAAAATTCCAAACAGCAAAACAAGTGATTTCATTTGGAAAAAGAACACAGCATCATAAATAAATCATATATCATACATCTTAGTCAGATTGACAAGGTGTGGAAGTTGCTATGCAACTTAACATGAGGACAAAGAAAACAACTTACAGCTGTCTGGCAGGTCTCTGAGTGTAGTGCCAACATCTGCAAAGGGATGATTTCCGAACAAGTATTGCAGGCCACCTTCGGCATTTTTGAAAATTCAGGGGAACTAAAGGGCAGGGGCGAAGTCTCCAGTTCCTTCTGAAGAGGAACCAAAAACAGCACATTCTTCCCGTTGTTCGATGCCACACGGAGCTGACGGCCCGAATAGCCCTCTGAATCTATTGGAATGATGCTCAATTTCCTCTGGCCACTGCCACCTAAAAACAGGAACATACCAATTATCAAAGGAATATTCCACACCCCTCTATATGCTTGTGAACTCAACACAAATATGTAAAATAAAAAAACAATATATCTTTATGATATATTCCGTGGGGAATACCTGTGGCTTTAAAAAACATCCACCTCCCCATGAGAGGGCTCAGCTTTGTAAACTCCCCCTCCATCAGACAATCTAAAGGGATACAATTCACAATTAAGCCGTCGAGTAGCCAGCTAGGAGGTAATCTCAACAATGGAGAAAATGTCAATGATATTCCTCACTATGAAACAGAGAAATTGTTTTTGTACTATATGTATCATAATACCTCTGAATGGCTGGCACTTTCTGGCACCAAGACCACCTTCTTCCCCAGGCAAGCTCCAGCTCACTGGAGCCCTTTGGGGTCACTGTTGTTGGTCCAGGCAGGACAAACACTGGCAGATTTATGACTCTAGGGGATCTGTCGGGGGTGTTAAACCTAGCCTTCCCTCTCTTTACAGGCCCCCCAGAGTACATACCAGGAAACTGTCTACAAAAAAAGAGAAGAAAAAAAGCACTAAAGTTTAAGTATCAATTTCAATGACACTGATCACATATTCATCAATACTTAATTGGTCATACTGTTTTGATGCATTATTTATCCTGCTTGCAGGGCTAGTAGTGGAGAAAGAAGCAGGGGCAAAGTTAGGTATTGGGGTAGGGGTCAAGATGGGAGTGGGCGCTGGGTTAGTGGAGGTAGAGGTGGGAACGCTTGACCTGGCCAACGCATTAAGTAGGGAGTTGGCCATTGTCTCCACCATTCTCTGTAATCAAAAAATGGCAGCGTTAATATTAACATGGCAAGTGTAGCACCAGGTATGCTACTCCATTTGAAAGTGCCCTAAACTCTTGAAATTCACACACTCTCCCAGTATGTGGGAAGTGCTCATTGTGCACTGTAATGAAGCATCATACTGTACATGCAGACATCCCAACCTGTGGAACCTCATTTCATGGAACACTCCACCCGCCCGCACTCTACCATACTCTACCATATAAGCTAAAGTCATTAAAGTCATTAATCAGTCCAGTCATAGTTACATGCCCAGATGCAGTATGCATGCATATGCATATGTTAGGGGATAACGGCGGCCGAGGTGTCCCGATATAATGGACGAGGTGGACAGCGAAGCTGGATCCACATCAGCTGTCTTAGAGACAAGCACAGTAAATTATATATGCTGTTGGGCATAGGCCCACAATGCACAAGTACACTTGGGGTGAAATGCAAGAAGCTTTCATTTCAATGAAAACATTATCTGATGATGAAAGAGACAGAGGTCAACTGGTAAGATAGCCTATTTCGACAAAAATACTATATGGGACTGATGATCGTGGCATCCATGAGCCACTATCTGATATGAGAGACTCCCGGAGCGCCTTAGACTTGGGATGTCTGTACACTGATAAACAATCGCGTTAAAATGTCATTAGTTTCATTAACTTAAAATGTCAATGTTAGGGTGACTGTACACTGTTAAACAAAGCTTTGTCATAAACCAATATAGAGCTTGCATATTGGTGAATAACGTGTGAATGAGGCAAGCTCATAGCTAACTTATAGCTAAAACACCAGTTAGCTCCTATCCGTTTTGCCACTTTCCGGTTGAAAAAAAAATGCCAAAACGGGCGGGAGATTGGTATGAAATATGGGCGAAACACGTAAAAAACGGGAGTGTTGGCAGCTATGAGTCAAACACGATCGCATCATAGCAAAGTTCTTTATAGTCTGTAAATATAGCTAGATCTAGCATCCTACAGAGATGTCGATTATGGTCCTCAGCTAGCTAAAGTTAACCTAGATTAGCTGATGCTAACCAACCCAGTTAATCTGAAAGGGCTCATAACTGTTTAATGAAATTTTTCTGATCAAATATCAATGCAATGTGTGTAAAATAATGCAAAAAGCACTACTTACAGTAGATGCTTCTTGATCACCAGCTCTATCCATCATCCACTCCAGATTCTGCTGAATGTCGTGGTTAGCGCTTGCCTTTATCTCGGCTCTGCCAGACTAGCTGTGGCTGCACAGCACTGCCATCTGCTGGTTGTTCAGTGGAGGGTGTCTTCGCATTCAAATCTAGTGGTATTTATTTATGAATCTTGGTGTGCAGTAGGAATGTCTCAAAATTACGTCATCGACATAAAAGCAAAAAGGAGATTCACAAATGCAGATTCCACGTACAAAGTCAAGCATACTTATTTTCAAATCTCGAAAATATATTTACAAAGACACGTTTATTTATATAAATTTGTTTATTTATTTGTATGTCACATTTTTATATTTGTATTTTGTACTTGGATATTTAAAAAATGTATGTATATGTATATATATATATATATATATATATATATATATATATATATATATATATATATCTTTTTATATTTATTTAAATCTTTTTCAGACAATCCTTACTCCATAAATGATTGCTTGGTTTATTTTCTTCTAAATTTTTTTTCACTGCTTGAGTGAGGTGCTGTGGTCATGGGATCTCCAAGTGCGAAACTGACTGAGAGGCTTATGGAAGTCACGCTGTGTCTCAATTTGGCGGCTGCGTCCTTCGAAGGACGCATTTTAAGGCCGGTGACGTCACAACGATGCGCGGAGGCTGTCCCATTTGGCAAAAGTTCTGAGGATGCTTAAAATGCAGCCTTCGAATGCGTCCTCCTTTTCCCCGAATTCTGAGGATGCACCGCTACCATCTGTCATGGTTGAGTTTTGGTTTGGCTTTGTTTTTCTGTTACTTTCATTTTTTCATCTCTTTTGGGTTAGGTTTGACTTTATTTATTGTTAGTTTTCAGTCATCAGTTATTTTCTGTCAATTTTCACTTCACCTCCTCAGCAGTCAGTCACACCTGATAATCATTTACCAGCCCCTTTTCGGGCCGATTCTTCAGTCGTGCGAGCATTTTTTGAATCGGGCCGAATTTCAGCTTGATCGTAGAGGGGGGGAGGAGGGGGGACTGGCTTCTCACGACTACCTCCCGATCAGGAATCAGACGATCGGTGAAAATCAAACATGTTTGAAATTCAGTCGGCTGTCGTGAGGTTTTCGTGAGCGCATCCTGCTGTTCAAGTAGAGCTACGAGGGGGCGCCCTCCCCTCCTCTCCATCCCCGCCAGCGGAGGGAGGGAAGTGGGCGTCCCTGAAGCAACCTCCGGCCGGTGTTGGGGAGGGCGAGCCGTCCGGTCCGCGCAACGCGCTGGCCGCCTGTTTCGGCACTTCTCCGCGGCCCGCGTGTTTCGGCACTCCTCCGCGGTCCGCGCAACGCACTTGCCGCCTGTTTCGGCACTCCTCCGCTTGCTGGGGGGGGGGGGGGGGGGGGTTGGTTGCGGGCCAGGCGACCGGCCGCGCGGCCGCCGATGCGTCTCATCTCTCCTCTCTCCCCTCCGTTCCCCCGACGCCCGGTGCCTCCTGCGGGCCTCGCCAGAGCTGGGCTCGAACCCCTGCTCTGGGTCCCTGTCACCTACCGTCGCTCGCCTGCCTCTGCCACCACAGCGAGCGGTTCCAGAGGGGACACGACGTACAGTGTGAGCAGTCCGGTCTCGTCCGAGCGTCGCACCGCATAGATCGTGAGCGGTGAACTTTTTAAACCCCGCGGTTCCGTCGCACAGTTTGAGATGTATATAAGTACCACGACTGAAAAACTCGTACAGTGTACGCCCGGCTGTGTAGACTGGGTCCTTCGAAGGACGCAGCCGAGACACAGCTACAAAGACGAGGGGCGGAACAATATGAGGCAGCGGGGAATATCATTGGTTAAGAGCGTCAGTCACTCATGGCAAAGCATTACCCCTTTAGTTGCAGCTTAAGTACTTTAATAGCTTAATAAAGCATTTATAGTTAATTACTTTTTATACTTTAAGACTAAATAATATTGCCTACCCATGGACTACTCTTTAAGCATCACTCCTGGACAAAATATTTTTAATTTTGGCAATATTCTGGAGATTAAAAAATGAAACCCTGGAAACCTGTTTAATATGGGATTTAAATCACATGTCTTGGTCAAAAATACATTGCTACCAGAAGCCAACTTTATACTATTCAGATTAAGTGATTGATTAAGAAATTTATTTTTTGAGGACTCTGGTCCAAACATTACAACTTCTGTCTTGTCAGAATTCAAAAGCAGAAATTTTAAGGTCATCCAGGTTTTGATGTCATCAAGAAATGTGTGTAGTCGAAATAATTGATTGGATTCATCAGGATTTATTTTTTATGAACTCTTTGTTTTCTCTGTGCATTTTTACTTCCCCTTTTTATTCTTTCATATTTATTTATAACCAAATATATTTAAAACATGTCTTTCCCCTTGTTATTGTTTCACCGTGTCCCGTCTACGGTGAAGCACCCTCGGTGGACCCAGTTCTTTTTACCCAGTCAGGCGACCCCCACTTACTTATTACCTTGAATGTAGGACGCATAAAACAGACAAGTATGCTTTTAGTTATATTTTATCTACGTAAAGACAGAGAAATAGTTACAGTCACACCAGCGCTGATGGGCTCCTGATCGGCAGGAAGCCTCGATTACTCATCACACAAACATTATATAGGGATCTCGGGACACACCCATGCAAGGGCTGTACACATCCAAACTGTGACATCAGCAGGGAAACTGTGTCACCTCCGGGGTGGTATCTGATAGATATGTGCCAATCTTTTGGGTCAGTGCCATCTAAGTGTGCCATGCAGTTCTGGGATAAACAGCTCGTTCCACTTGACCTCGTTGATATCCTAACACCCTCTAAAATATTATTTGTTTCAAATCATTTTATCTTCCTTTTAATTTTGAAACACTGATGTATTTTCACCTCTAATATAGCCATGTGGCATTTTCTTCCTTAACAGATACACCCCCAGCCCTCATTTTTTCCATCCCCTTTTTCCACTAGGTCCGACTGAGCAGCTGGCAATGTAAAAACAGAGGGGACGGTCTTTGGAACAGCGTCACCACCTCAGCTTCTCGCTTATTGGTCAATGCCAAGCTTGCAACTTCAAAAACTCTGCACCAGTGTTGTAGTCAAGTCACTATGCCTCGAGTCCGAGTCCAGGTTCGAGTCACCAGTGTTCAAGTCCGAGTCAAGTCCAAGTCATTAAAAAAAAATCCGAGTCGAGTCCGAGTCGAGTCACTATTGATGTGTGATGTATGACATGAAGCAGTAACATTCCATTGCACTAATAACTCTTTCGCTGTAGTTACCCTTGGTTTTACTCGGTAAAACGACTGCTTTTTCCAAGTCGAAGTCGTCTCCTAACCATGGTTTTTAAACATTGTTGTTATGGAACGTGCAACAGCGACTCGAGGTACGCTGATAGGCCGCATATGAAGGATGTTAAAGCCGCAAGCGGCGTCGATCAGCCCTCGCAGCCAAGCGCACTCCGGCCGGCGGGCGGGGTTGGCGCACCGCCGCGGTGCCGGCCGGCGGGCGGGGTTGGCGCACCGCTGCGGTGCCGGCCGGCGGGCGGGGTTCGCGCACCGCCGGCCGCCCGCCACCACAGATGCTGCTACACATTTTTCTCACCCGTCCACCGGGCGATTCCCACAAACGCGTTCGGCAGCGTTCCACCATTACTCACAACAAATCTGGTGCAGATCGGTCGATGCAGCGAGGAGATACAGCCGTTTGATAATGATAATGCATTTGGCCACCGGACCGGACTAAATCGTTCGGCGGGCCGGAAAATTTATACCGATTCCTGGACGGTGACTACAAACAGAAAAAAAAAAACGTCCGATGACACCATGAACGCCGAGCAGGAGAAAAACAACGACTTACCTTTCTATCAACTTGGCCAGTTTTCCAGTCTTTCCGAGCCCTCGACACTCAAGTCATCGTTTGAGCTGAATGCTGGTATGTTGTTCCACAGTTCTACCAGTAAAATGGGCGCCTGGACATCCTCTTGTGAAACAGCTGAAAAGTCGGTCATATCGTTGTATCTGTTGCATGTGTAATGGCTGGTTGCTACGTGCGCTCTCACACTGTTTGCCCTACCTTAGCGGCAAGGGGCGTTGCTCATGAGATGGTGACGTCACGTGCGCGGTACGACATTTAGATATTAAAATCATACACCAAATAATATTCTAATGACATATTAAAATTATAGCCTAATGATATAAAAAAAAGTTGAGTCTTTTTCTGAATTTCCGAGTCAGAATGATCTGAATGTAGGAGTCCGAGTCCAAGTTCGAGTCATCAGTGCTCAAGTCCAAGTCAAGTCACGAGTCTCTAAATTTAACTAAAGACTCGGACTCGAGTTCGAGTCTCGGACTCGAGTACTACAACACTGCTCTGCACACCACCAGTCACTCACAAACATTTTTTTTTCATCCAATCATTGCTTGCAAATACTGTATTTGGATGGATTAAATTAAAATTCTGCAGCTTTTGGCAGAAATTACTTAAACATGAAGGTGGGATTGAAGAAAAAAGAAAAATAATAAATAAACAGCTGAATATTTTTGGCCTAAACATATTTTAGTCTAAAATATTTAGACTAAAATATTTTCTTTGAGCTACTAACTGAGGTCTGAAAAATGCTGTCTCATTTTTTAAAGGATTTTTTCCAGCTTCTGGGAGGTGATAAAGTTTCTTTGGTTTATATTAAAGGAATTCCTGCACTACATCCAGAATAAACATGTGATTACTTTACTGAAGGTTTTTCAATATAGACCTAGATGTAGAGTCCTGAATTGAACGAGATAGAGAATCTGTACAAAAAAATTAAGTTGATAAAGTGGCCTTCAAAACGCAAAGACTTTCTCTTTGCAAATCATGAATTAACAAAAATACCAGTTGAAACATCCAAAGAACTGTTGATCTAGACCCTCTGGCAATTAATGTTAAGCTCACATTTATTAATCTTGATTTTAAAATAGACAGTGATTTTAAACTTGACAGTCAAAAAAGGACCATGGTTAAGTAATTTTTATTACTTAAGGAGCAAAGCTATTCTTTCAAGGCAACAATAAAGAAACACTATTCCAAGTGTTAGAGATTGTGAGATTACAGAGACTGGACTGCAAAATTTGTTACCATGGAAATTACAGATAAACAGACTCTGGAGGCACAAAGTCTAACATACTTAGATTGGAAAAAATGACTGATTAGGGGAAAATATGTCAGCAAGGACACGTCTGCATTACAGCATGATGATGAACGGAACACTGATATACTATTCACGCCTCTGAATGGGTGTACACAATGGGTCCTACTGAATGTCTGTGTGAAGAATGAACGGGGCTCTCCGGCACGTGCTGCATTGTTGTGTATGATAGTCCAGTAGTAAAGCTGTAAACATCCCTCTGCCTTTTAGATTAAAAAGGGTAAGTCACGGTTAAAAGAGTAATTTTATTACTACAGAAGTCTACAATAGAAACATTGTTGGATTACTGTCATTCACTTTATCTCTGAATCGGTCAGTCCTCACGGTTCACATGTTGCTGCACACCTTTTAGTGTAAAAACATAAAAAGAGACCACATTACCCCATCCTTGCTCCCTTTGCTGGTTGCTTGTTTATCTCAGAGTTCAGTTTAGAGAACATGTTTGTTTTTCAGGTTTTAAACAGCTTTGCCCACCTTACTAAAATGAGCTTCTCTTGCATGTTTACACCCCCACTCGGTCACGCACATCTGCAGACCAACTGCTCATGGTCATTCAGTTTTGAGCTGAAGCTTAGAGGGGACAGGGACTTCTCTGTTGCTGCCCCTAAGTTCGACAGGCCCCTTTCGCTGTCCAGTTTTAAAACCTGTCCTAAAACCTATTTTTACTCATTGGCCTTCAACCCTACTAAGATTTCCAGTGTGAAGGTGTTCCACAGTCCTCTAGTCTTGGAACGCCTGTCTTATCTCAAAGCTTCTCTAACTGCTAGTTTTGTTACAGAAACATCAACGAAAAATAGTAAAGGGAGAGTCAATTCAGCTGCAAATGCTAATCTTTGTTTAAGTAGGACAAATGCTTCCTCAGGTTCCTGAGTCTAAATCAAAACATTATTAAATTTGATCATACCTTGTATCCTCACAAGGTCTCTCAAAGGTTGTGTGCGATCAATGTTCCCGGAATGTAGTTGTGACAAGTTGCAGTTCAGGTTTGTCAGAATGTCCTGTTTGTGGCTGGAGGACATACTTGTCGTTCCTGCAGATATAACACAGCCCAGGAAAGACACATGTTTCCTGGCAACTTACAATTTATCTTTACTGACCTTAAAACCATGTTGATGGAAGGCAGATCTCAGTGGTAGGAGAAGCCAACCGCAGGTCAATTGCATATTGAATGAGGGTGGTGTTTTTGGGCAGAGGAAATGTCTGTAAAACATCTTTTATAACCTGCTTAAAAATACCTGGTGATAGAGCAAATCCTGGTGGCCATCTGGTGTAGCGTAGCTGGCAACCTCTATAAGCACATTAAAAAAATATCTCGGCATTCTTCACTCAATAAGAAATAGTATAACAGATTTGTCAAATCAATACAGGTGTACCACTGATGCGAAGGCTCCAAACTGGAAATGGCCACTTATGGATTAAGCACAGAAATTGTAAATATTTTGTTTTTAAAAACTTTAGATTTATAGCTCTAAGAGTATGTGTAATGCGATCTCTACCAACACCTTCCTTTTCCACTAGAAGACTTAGTGAATTCAAGGCTGGGGTAGAGGGTTGTAAAACTCCAGCTGCAGGGACTGCAATGGTATCAGCTCTCCCTTCCTCTGCGTAAAATTTATGGCGGTACTAGTTCACCCAGAGAGGAGAGTCAACAGTGACCTTAAATGTAATCGGAGCAATGAAATTAATCCCACCCCAGCGGGCTTTCTGCCCATAATTTCATGGGAAAGCATACCTCTGCTGGTTCAGGATGATCAGTACGTTTCCGGCCATGATAGCGAATTAAAACTCATATTTAAAAAGAAACTTATCAGTTACATCACAGACAATTTTATAGGTATTAGTATATTTTAAAAACAGCAAACCCGCACACTGGTAGGAGCCCAATCAGTGGCCTTAAGGGAACATTTTACCATCTCCCCTAATTCCTTTGCCTGGTGCTGAAAATGGAGAGAAATAGAAATATAGGGAAATGCCTAATCTGACATCGTATACCATTTTATTTGTTCAGGAGTTCGCATCACTGCAGCTGCCACACCCTCAGGGGCTACATATATGTTCCTAGAAGTGACTGGCCATGTTTCACCTTCAAGTTCTGCAGCAAAAGATTCATGATACCAGTCTGTATGGTTCCAGTCGTAGAACAGATTGACGTGTGGCAGGTCAGGTGGGGAGAGTAGGAACTCAGACTCTGCATCCAGGGCTTCCATAGCTGGAACACTATGGAGCCTGCTGTTACACCAGTAACAGCAGGATATGTGCCAATCTTTTGGGTCAGTGCCATCTAAGTGTGCCATGCAGTTCTGGGATAAACAGCTCGTTCCACTTGACCTCGTTGATATCCTAACACCCTCTAAAATATTATTTGTTTCAAATCATTTAAAAATAAATAAAAAAAATTAAAAATCTCTCTTGAAATTCTGGTCCAATCAAACAGAAGGGTTAATAGAAACCAACTCGATCACTTTATAGTTTAAATAAAGGCAAATTTATGTGACTTTAAATCACATAAAGTCGCTTATTTCGCATGCATGAAATTATTTGCCCAGAAGCATCCTAGAAGTCTAATCTTCTCACTCTACTGATTTCTACTGTTCTTCAGTCTACTGTTCTCCAGTTTTGCATTGTATTACATTGAAATGACTGTCGTCATTTCAGCTTTTAACTTTTTGCTCTCTCTCTTTTTTTTCATAGTAGGTACACCTGGTCTGGCGTTCTGTTAACTGTGACATCATCCAGAGAAGACGGCTCACCCGCTACTACCATCTAATGTAGAACAGATTACTAGATCAATGTGTGCTTCTTAGCTTTTTTGTCTCTCTTGTTGTGTCTCTGCTCTGTCTTCTGTAACCCCAGTCGGTCGAGGCAGATGACCGTTCATACTTAGCCCGGTTCTGCCGGAGGTTTTCCTTCCCGTTAATGGGGAGTTTTTCTTCCCACTGTCGCTTCATGCTTGCTCAGTATGATGGATTGCAGCAAAGCCATGTACAATGCAGACGACTCTCCCTGTGGCTCTACGGTTCCCCAGGAGTGAATGCTGCTTGTCGGGACTTTGATGCAATCAACTGGTTTCCTTATATAGGACATTTTTGACCAATCTGTATAATCTGACCCAATCTGTATAATATGATTGAACTTGATTTTGTAAAGTGCCTTGAGATGACATGTTTCATGATTTGTCCGTCCGTCCGTCCGTCCGTTGTCTTCCGCTTATCCGGGGTCGGGTCGCGGGGGTAGCAGCTTCAGTAGGGAGGCCCAGACGTCCCTCTCCCCAGCCACTTGGGCCAGCTCCTCAGGAGGAACCCCAAGGCGTTCCCAGGCCAGCCGGGAGACATAGTCCCTCCAGCGTGTCCTGGGTCTTCCCCTGGGCCTCCTCCCGGTGGGACGTGCCCGGAACACCTCTCCAGGGAGGCGTCCAGGAGGCATCCTGACCAGATGCCCGAGCCACCTCAACTGGCTCCTCTCGACGTGGAGGAGCAGCGGCTCTACTCTGAGTCCTCCCCGGATGACTGAGCTCCTCACCCTATCTCTAAGGGAGAGCCCAGACACACTACGGAGAAAACTCATTTCAGCCGTTTGTATCCGGGATCTCGTTCTTTCGGTCACGACCCAAAGCTCGTGACCATAGATGAGGGTAGGAACGTAGATCGACCGGTAAATCGAGTTTCATGATTTGGCGCTATATAAATAAAATTGAATTGAATTGAATTGAGAAGGTTGACATTTATAACCCCATTATCATCGTCTTCATAAAGTTGAAGGTGTTGTATAAGAGAACAATATTCTTTGTCAAGTCTTACTGTTCTATTATATGCTTATGGCTTAACTTCACCATACATGTTCATTGGTTTAACTAACTTTAAAAGTTTTTTTTTCTCAACATAGTTTATCTCGTTAAAATATATTCAAAAATCCTTTATCACTTGAACCAAACCAAACTGTTCTTAAGTCCTTGGGTCTTTTTATTTCATTTTACTAAATAAATATAATTTCTGGAAATAAATAATATTTCTGTTTGATTAATTGTTGATAAGGATATTTTTTCTTCAAACTACTTTTTAACCTTGTGCATGCTGGAAAAACCGAGAGATTTTGGCTTAAAAATCCATTTTCTATTACAATAATGTAATTGTGCTGATTCCACTTATGTTCATCCATTAAAATGATTATTAATTCAAAAACCCTTAGATGAATAATAAGGGTAGTGTGAAGGAGTAAAGATGGCATTCTTTGGTCATTTAGCCTCACATTGTCTTGACATTACCCTAAGGTGCACACCCCCCTTTGAAAAATTCTGGATCCGCCCCTGGACTTTAAGTAGAACACGTATCAGTTCTTTACAAATGGCAAATAAATCCAAATGCTGGATTGAAAAGAATTTAAAATGACTTTCAAAATATCCAATTGTAAACCTTTGAAGGTAAAAGAAAGTCCAAACCTAGATAAGAGTCCCTAGACCAGAGTGTCTATCAGGCATTCTTCCATACTAAGGTTAGTGGTGTTCCTTCAGTCTTCAACAGATGTCCTCTGAGGGGGGGGTGACAGAGAGCCAGGATCCCTTCATGCCAGATGTCGCGTGACACAGATCCACGCCGTAAATGCTGTGCTCCAGTTCAGCCTCCGGGCTCCACACTGCAGAGCGGGTGCAAAGTGCAGAGCATCCCGCAGACGGAGTGAACAGGGTCAGGAAGGCGTGCGTGGCTGGGAGCCCTCCGCACTACACACCAGCCTGCAACTCCTCTGCCCGGGTATATGTGCGCGGGCCAGAACGCGAGTCCACCATGAATGAAAAAGTTTCATTCAGCCAAAACGGGCTCCTTTAAGCTCTCCGCCGGAGGGATGTCCCGTTAGGATGCTCCGCAGCTCCGTCCGCAGCCGGCCGTTCAGTGCAGCATGTGATCAGGCGGGGTTCCGTGCTTGGCGTGGGACAGTATCAGCTCCCTGACATGAGATGTGTCTCTTCCAGAAAACACGGACACGCAGCAGCCCACGCACCCCCTTTCCCTGCGTCTGTAAACATATATAGACCATTGTTATTGTTTTGATCCGGGTTTTTCAGGCATGCGCGCCGGACTGGTAGGCAAAAGGCGAACACAATTGCGGACGCAAACAAAGGAAACGACGAGTTCTTGACGTATTTTTGTTCTTTAGATATCGTATCACAAGATTGTTTTAAGAGTAAGTTGATGGTTGATGGTATCAGATTGCCAGATTCATACAATAAAAGCCTGAAGGGGTGGAGCGAGTCTGTGAAATGCTTGCAAAGTGTTCCGTACGGCGACATATACAGCTACCTTATAAACACGGCAGGCCAGTACACATGAGAGAGCATGAAAGCCCTGAAACCACTGGACGGCTACAATTATTTTATATCGGGACAAAGGCACCAGCAACCCCCGCGACCCCATGAGGGATTAAGCGGGTCAGAAAATGGATGGATGGATGAATGTTCAGACATGTTTGTGTAACATACGAAAGCAGAGTCGGACACAGACAGCACCTCAGCAAACAGGAAGACCCGCCACCGGTAGGTTAAAAAAAACATTGTTCACTAAGGACTATTTTGGTGTTTTTGTCTTATTAATCCTTTCCAAAGACTCATGCAAGAGGGCAAGAGGACGGTACAGAATTGTGTAACACCATTTTTTAATGTTTAATAAAAGACGAAACAAATAATGCTTAGTTCCTGTCATTTTATTTAAACAATTATTTATAAAGAAAAGCCAGCAAGTCATCTTTTGTCTGCAATAAGAGATAGTTATGTAAAGTCAGCAATACTACTCTCAAATGGTGTATCAGAACTTACTCTGAACGTCCTTTTGAATCAACTTGATCTCTAGTGCAATGTTTCTCTTTTTCAAGTTGTGGAGTTCAATTTCTCTACTTAATTTGTGTTTTTTTCATGGCAAAATACTAATTTTTTGTTGAAGAAGCCGTTTATATAGGGAACGGATGGCACCCTGTATCATTTTGTAAAAAAAAAAAAAAAAAAAAAAAAAAAAAAGGGTGAAACATGCCTCATGCAACAAAAGTAAAAATAATCTGTTTTTTTCCAGCCTTCTTATTGGTGGCTGTTATAAACAAACACATCATTCAACAGTGGCTTTTAAAAAAGAGGAAGAAGTTGTTTTTTAAAATACAGTTTAATACTTAAAGGCTACCATTTTGTAGAATATTCTTGTAGGCTACTTCACTTTTTTCCCCATGTTCTAGTGGCTCCCGTGGAGGCTCTGACATAAAAGAGCAATATAACTATGAAATTATTAAAATGCAAAAATACATACTGTAGAAAGTGATACAAACATCTAACATGGACAGCACGTATGCTGTAATTTGTCTATTTTTTGCCAGCCCTCTCTCCTAGCTTTAACAGATTTTGAGGTGTTACCTGTCGTTTTAGTTAATGACTCAAATTCGGCATAACCTTCCATTAAAAGCTCGTGTTCTGCTTGGGAGAAAAACTGTGGGCGTTCTTTGGCCATGCTGAACAGCCAATAGCAGCGTTGCTGATCATTGTTTCTACTATCGATAAATTTCCCCTTTTAAACAAACGCATGAAGGCGCAGTTATCTCAGATAACTCAATCCAGCCATACTAATCATAAACAACAGGTGTGTTCAAAGAACAAGGAGAGCCAAGGAGAGGTTGGACTCGCTGCTGCCATGGAAACGGATTAATAACACCGAAAAAGGTCAGCGCGCGAGGGAGAAGCTAATGGAGTTCAGATGTGAGGACCAGTGACTCTGAACATTGAATCACAGGAAATGGTAAAATGGTAAATGGACTGAACTTATATAGGAGGAGGTTCGTACAACCACAAGAAATTACTGACTTTTCCAGCCTGATTTAAACCAGTTTTGGATATCAATCTCCCTTCTGTTACCAAAACTATACGCTATGGGTCTTTTGATAAATAATTATCCAATTACCGAACGGAATAAATGTTGTAACATTCACCAAATGTTGGACTTATCTAGTACAAGTAGACCTCAGGCTACTACTAGAGAGGGCCTTCACCTTAGTGTGGTATTCTGCCCTCTGCCCACCAGCAGGGAACATGAGGGATGTCCCCACACATTCCTACCTTTGGAAGTTTCTGTTCTATTTGTTCATTTATGTTCCAATAACTTGCTCAGGTTTTTGCTGCGGGTTCTTTTTTTGATGTCACATGGTGTCTTTTCTAATCTAAATAATGGTTGATGACATCAAGATTGTTTCTTTGAATGTGAATGGTATGAACAATCCTATAAAACGCAAAAAAATGCGTAAAGAAAAAGCACAGATAGTTTATTTACAGGAAACACACCTGTCTAAACAGGAACATGAAAAGCTTAGGGGCTTTGGCTACTCCAATACATTCTATAGTTCATTCAGACATGGACATAAAAGAGGAGTTTCAATTCTAATTCACGACTCAGTGAAATTTGACTGCAGCCATGATCTGTCAGACAAAGAAGGGAGATATGTGATAGTGAAGGGGAGTCTTGAAAATGTTGAGGTAACACTAGTCAATGTCTACAATCCCCAAAACGTCAACATACAATTTCTTACTAATCTCAGTAAAATAATTACAGAAACAGAGGTAATTCTGGTCTAGTGTGGGGATTTCAATATGGTATTGAACACGAAGCTTGATACAACTAATGATAAAAAACAACAAATTTCATCCACAAAAAAATTTAAATTAGCCCTTGAAGCGTTTGGATTTGTTGTCTTCTGGATGGAATTGAACCCCATTATAAAAGATTATATCCACTACTCAGCACCCGATAAAAGTCACTCCAGAATTGACTTATTTTCATGAATAAAGCTAATTTATATAAAGTAAAGGAATGTAAAATAGAAGAAACAAGTATATCTAACCACTCTTCCCAAATATTAAAACTTAATTTACCTTCCAGAAAATGTAAAACAGCATGGCGATTAAATGTAGGCCTATTGAACTACAAAACAATCAAAGCTAAAATCTCCCATGAGATTAAAACTTATATAGAAGAGAATGATGATGGACAGGTTAATCCGGTAATACTTTGGTGGCCCCGTTCGTGGCGCTGTGACACTGAAAAAGAAACCTGCGTGCACAGACAATTCATGGAAATGGAAACACAGCACCATGGCTGGGGACTTTAAAATGCTTTTGTTAGTCTATAAATCCTGAACGGCTTAGCACCAAATACATCACAGACTTGTTATCAGTGTATCAACTCTCCAGACCACTCAGGTCTTCTGGCTTAAGTCTACTCTGCATACCCAGAACCAGAACCAAACAAGGAGAAGCAGCATATCTATATATCTGGAACACACGCCCAGAAGACAGTAAAAGTGCAGAAACCCTGAGATCCTTTAAAACAAGGTTAAAACCCAATTTATTTAGAGTTGCCTTTGAATGTTTCAATTCATTCACAATGCAAAGCCCAAGTTAACCAGAACATTATTTTGAGTAAATAATAACAAAAATTGCAGATTCTGCAATTATGCTCAGCCCTGAGTTAATACTTTATAAAACCACCTTTCGCTGCGATAGCTAAAAAGGTTCCTGCAGATGACGCTGTCAACTTGGCCCTTCACCCCATCCTCCAGCACCTGGACTCTGCAGGAACCTACGCCAGGATCCTGTTTGTGGATTTCAGCTCTACCCTCAACACAATCATCCCAGCTCTGCTTGAGGAAAAGCTCTTCCAGCTGGATGTGCCTGACACCACCTGCAGGTGGATCACAGACTTTCTGTCTGACAGGAAGCAGCACATGAAGCTGGGAAAACAAAAAAAGTGAAGTAGCCATGAAGCTGTGAGTCTCCGACTCACAGCCCATCAGCACTGGTTCCCCCCAGGGCTGTGTTCTTTCTCCTCTGCTCTTCTCCCTGTACACCAACAGCTGCACCTCCAGTCATCAGTCTGTCAAGCTCCTGAAGTTCGCAGATGACACCACTCTCATCGGACTTATCTCTGATGGTGACGAGTTCGCCTACAGGTGGGAGGCTGACCATCTGGCGACCTGGTGCAGGGAGAACAACCTGGAGCTCAAAGCTGTAAAAACAGTGGAGATGGTTGTGGACTTTAGGAAGAACTCAGCCCCAGATACCCCCATCACCCTCTGTGACTCCACCATCGACACTGTGGAGTCTTTCCGCTTCCTGGGAACTATCATCTCCCAGGACCTAAAGTGGGAGCTGAACATCAACTCCCTCACCAAGAAAGCCCAGCAGAGGATGTACTTCCTGCGGCAGCTGAAGAAATTCAACCTGCCAAGGACAATGATGGTGCACTTCTACTCCTCCATCATTGAGTCCATCCTCACCTCCTCCATCACCATCTGGTACACTGGTGCTACCGCCAAGGACAAGGGCAGACTGCAGCGTGTCATCCGGTCTGCAGAGAAGGTGATTGGCTGCAATCTTCCATCTCTCCAGCACCTGTACGCCTCCAGGACTCTGAGGCGTGCAGGGAAGATTGTGGCTGATCCCTCACACCCCAGTCACAGACTATTTCAACCAGTTCCCTCTGGCAGGAGGCTGCGGTCCATCAGGACCAAAACCTCACGCCACAAGAACAGTTTCTTCCCATCTGCTACCAGCCTCATCAACAAGGCCAAGAACCGTCTCCATTCAGGACTAACAAGCTTCTGCGTTACATTAACCCACAGTCTACTGTGTATATAGCTTCTGTATATCTGTATCTATCTATATATATCTATATATCTATATCTATATCTATATATATATCTATATATCTATATCTATATCTATATATATATATATATATATATATATATATATATATATTCTATTTTATTTTGTTTTGTCTGCACCATCAACACCAAGTCAAATTCCTTGTAACTGCAAACCTACTTAGCAATAAACTTGATTCTGATTCTGATTCTGAAAATAGGTCTGATCTTGCTTTGCACGTCTAGGTACTGACATTTTTTACCATTACTCTCTGCAAAATAAGCTAAGCTCAGTCAGTTCGAAATGGATTCTTACTTTTGTTTAGGTCTGAAGTTTGGCTGGACACATGAATAAACTTCGATCTAAACCATTTGATTGTAGCTCAGGCTGGTGTCCTGTCAAAGTGAACGTCCACCCCTGTCTCCGGTCTTCTAACAGTGTTTTCTCCAGGATCGTCCCCGAATTTAGCTCCATCCATCCAACTCTAACCAGCTTCCCTGTCCCGGCTGACAAAGAGCGTGGTTTCCCAGAGCAGCATTAGGTTTCTGTCACTCAAGGTATTTTGCATACACAGTTCAAGTCAAAAAGTAGTGCTATCATCTCATCTGATCAGAACACCTTCTTGCTTTTGCTATGTTCCATAGGCACATGGCTTGCGGGAAACTGCAAACAGAACTTTATGGTTTTCTTTCAACGAAAGCTTTCTTCTTATCACACCTTTTGCAGAGCGCACCATCAATGTCTGCTGTTAAGCCATGAAACTCTGCAGGTCCTCCAAAGTTACCATGGCTGTTTTTCCTGTTTCTCTAAATAATGCTCCCCTCGCCTGGCCTGTCAGTGTAGGTGGACCACCGTGTCTTGGTATGCTACATGTTGGTAGTATTCTCTGTCTACTGTCAGATGCTGAGTTGAAACGTGCTCTTGGAGACACTGAAAGCTTGGGGGCATCGTTATGGTCCTTGGCTTTTCATTAAACTACCTGATGGCCAAAGGGCTGCTGAGTGTGTGGAATATCTAAACGTGTCTTGATCCAACATTTATCTGTTCTTTTGATCTAACAGTCTATATTTTTATTCAGCTTCTAGCGTGTGGGTTTTAAAAGTAAACAATTGTATTGTTCTGTATCTTTTTTTTAACTAGATTTTCATTTTTATGAACATTTTTGATTTTCGTTTTCAGTATCAAATTCGGACCGAACGGCCAAGATTGGTTATAGTTTTTATAGATCCCACAGAGAACAATTTCTGAACTTCCTTTTTGTGAATACTACTACTAAAAGCTAACTACTTTCAGGATGGAAGGACGATTTTACCCAGTATAACAAAAGGTTTCTGAACAGTATTACCAACTATAGCTTTAAAGGCAACTCTAAACAAATAGTTTTTTTGTTTTTTTTTTACCAAAGGAACTCAGAAGGGGGCTGAACACAAAGGCACACCACACTTTTCAGATTTTTATTTGAATCATTTCCAATCCACGTCCCAGTTAGGCACTGTTTTATGCTGGCCTTTCAGACAGAAACCCCAATGTTAAGCTTTGTTGTTGTGACATGACTAAACCTGAACAAGTCCAAGCTTCCTTTAATTGTCTCAGTTGCTGTCATTAGTCTGTGTGTATATTTTGCTGGGCTAGGATCCCCGCTGACTTCCCAAATCCAGCATCCATGTGAGGTTCGGTGTGGAAATAACAGCCCAGTACCACACAGCTTTGACTCCTTCTGCAGCCCCCTGGGGTCCCCGCTTCTCTCTGTGATGCCTCTCCTCTGGGGAGGGCATAACCACGCGTCACTCTCTCATGTGGGATCCAGACACAGCGTTAACCATGCGGCAATTGGTTGTCAGACACCTGTATGAGGGTGTCACAGGATTTCATCAAGATGTCAAGAAGCCCCAGCAGCCGATTACAGAGATGGTTCAGCTGCCCCCTGCTGTTCGTATTGTTACTGCAGGACAGTGCTGGGGCTCTGTCAGCACAGCTTTCTGAGAATAATCATATTCAATCAGTATGTTCAATATGTGTTAGAATTATATATTGAACGTGCTGACAGCAGCAGTCACTGTGAGCCTTCACAGGTGGGGGCGTGGGGTTGGGGACTGTGGTTCAACATCTCCCTCTGCTGGACGAACACCAGCACTGAGGTTCAGTTTGATTTTTCTCTCTCCATTCAGTGCGCCACAGCAGTTACAGCAACCTGAAACTGTGTCCAGAGATTCTTTGCTTTTCTCTCACACAGAAAGTATGATTTTTTTTTAATGATGAGCAAAAACTTGGATTTCCCTTTCTTGTTTGTTTTTGAAGATTTTTATTAATTTATTCACCTTTATGCCTCCAGTAAAGTAACAAAACTACATTATTCATTTTCTACCAGTTACTACTCTAGTTTATTTCAGAGCAGCTCCAGTCCCCTGCCACCTTTCTCTTTAAAGTTGGTCCGGCGATGAGGTGAAAACGTGGAGACAGACAGCCGCTCATTCTTCAATTCAACCCAGTCCACCTCTCAGACCAGTGGTCACTCAAATCTGATGTTAAAAAAGTGGATAATAACTTCCCTTGTGTCCTGACTTCATGAACAGCTGGATCCAACATAGCAGTCCAACACCACCAACCAGATCAGTCTCTGTGTTTGTGGTGCAAATTACATTTCTACATTGGCAACTTATTTAGTAGTAGGTGTAGTGGAGTAACAGAAAACCTCCAGATGCAGCAGACATGACCTGCATGCTGCTGATTTGGCGTAATTGAATCATTGAGAGGGATTAATCCAAAATAACAGCAGTGTGGAGATCTGTCTGTGATGTTATTCTGTAGAAAAAACTGGTTTCAAACAGGTGGCCTTGCTAAAGGCAGCAAATGTTTTACATGTTGATTGTAGTGCATTCCTCTCTGAGGATCAGAGAAAATTGGTCCAGTGTACTTTCAATAAAATGTTAAAGCGTTGTCTCAAATGCTTTAAGATATATAAAAAAACAAGAACGATGTTAAAGAAACAGAAAAATATACTATTCAAGCAATTTACAGGATGAGCAAAGGAGCGAAGATTCAAACCTGATCCGTTCCAGGGTGATAAGAAGGGGTGTAAGATGTGAAGCAATCAGGAAGAAGCCCCCACAAAATCCCACTGCTGAAAGAGACGTGCACCACAGAGGTGTAAGGATTTCCCCAAAACCAGCTTGACTGATTTACAGAGAAACAGAGCAAACTTTTGACTTATGTTTACTTTTTTTTATAAACATACTATTATGTTGAACACAGCTTTACATTACTCAGTTGCACAACAAACTATAGAAAATAACTAGAAAAAAATAATAAATCATGCTTTTGATCTTAAGTACCTTCCTAATTATTCAATACTTGATCAATTTTCATGTCATTAAAGTTTCAACTTTCTATTTAAAAATAAAGAAGCACAGATGATGTTTTTTTTCTTAAGGCTGCTGTGGCTTAGAAGGGAAAGAGCAGCTCAGGATCACATATTCCAACTACTGAAGAGGGGAAATGAGCAGCATGGAAATAAGTCCCCATCAACAGAACTGAACCCATATATTGTGCTAAACGCTGATCTGTTCAGATCACTGAAATGAAATGATGAACTCCAGGTTGTTCATCAGCCAGGGGTTGGTGGTTTGATCCTCAGCTTCCCCTTCCTGCCACTGAAGGGAGCGTTTTAAACCAAGTGCATATTCTGAATAGAAACAAACAACTGTTGGATATGTTTCACACAGATGTGAGGGAGAAATTACTTCCAGGAAAGACAATAATTGCAGCACCGGTAAGAGAACACTCATTTGCACCTTCAGCTATGAAGATATGAAATATCAGCATACTTGAATAAGATAAAAAAAACTAGTTCATTAATAGCAAAGGGGGAAATTCATGTTTTAGAAAACAAATGCAGGCCGTTGCTTTTCGTAACCTTCTGCTAGTTTGTCTACACAGCAAGTCTGCTTTATATACGGCAGTAAATTTATTCCTGAACAATAATTTAAAGGCTCAAAGATATTTGGTTACATTTTCCACTGTGGAGCAGTAATGGGTGTGCTAATAGACCTAGTACAAGCACCCCTGGGAATATAGTGCTATCCAATAATATTCATAACATATATAGCCATGTAAAATGCTTATAAAAGACCAAAAACCATTTGATCATAAAAAAAACGAGGTTATTACACCAAGCCTCCATCTTGATAGTGTTTTGATAGTCGTCCATGAACCAAAAAATAATTTGCTCTCGGGCACGATTAAGAAATATAAAGACATGGCGACATCTAGTGGCAGTATTGCAGAAGTGTCATAATGCCAGTTTGCTTAATTTATAAATCAATTGTAAATAATGCTAGACTGAGCCTGAGCCTCTGGAATGCTTCACAATAAAAAGGCAACTTACCGTGATCGATGACTAACCGTTATTAAATAACCCAATCTACAAAAACTTAAGAGCTTCATATCAGAACATTTACTCACGTCAATCAACTCTGCGGTCACATCTTAGCCTCGGCAGGTTTAGCTTCTACTTTAGTGAACACCAATGGTCATACTGTATTCCCAGCGACATTCCAGTCTTTTCCCTCTTGGAATCACTTTTTTTGGAGTCTTTCACTGGCTCTTGGACCTTTCTTCATTGTTTTGCTCGGAGATGCTAATAGCCATTAGCTGCTTCCTTGTTTTAACCCCTGCTGCACATGCGCAATAGGTACTTCCATTAATATCGTAAGTAAACCAAAAAAGCTTTATTTACTAACAAACTGAGCAAAAACAAAGCATAAAGTAACAACTAATACGTCAGCAGGACGTGATAATCTTTCATAAAAACTTTGTATGCAACCAAAGTGAGCCACTGACATACATTTTAAAAAGTCAATTAACGTGCCTATGCACCTTTAGCTTTTTAACTTGCTGTCACATTAGAAACATAAACCTGTATTTTACTTTAAAATCCCCAGGAAATGCAATGTGTCAGACCAAAGAAGCCGTTGATATGTTGCTCCTTATTTTGGAGGTGGATACAAATTTAAGATTTTTTTTAATCCAATACCCCTTCAATAACAGCTACGTTCTCCCTCCACTTTAGAATAATGCAGCGCTTCCTGTGGATCTACTGGTCAAAATCCCAATAAAATCCATCTGTACGTGGTGGAGAGACAGTCTTCAGGCAGTTCCCAGAGCAACCGACAGTCTTTCTAGACCAGCAGAGTGAGTTTAAATGGTATCCGTGTTCAGATTTGCATGAGGCCACTCTGACATCTGCACATCCTAATCAGTTGCTCAGCGCTTCCTGGTACAGTAATATCTGCACCCTGTACAGAGCATTCCTTTCTTTTTTTGGTTTCATCCTGCTATCAACCATCAGATGCTCCAGCACCTGCCCGTAACACGTCTGCTCCAGTCGTGCTGCCGCTCCTTTCCAATTTACAACATCGAAGAAGTATATACAGTTAGACACAACAAAGAACACAAACTCTGGATAAATAACAAGATAAATAATCTTTATTTCCACATCTGTTGTTTATAAAATTATGTGTCCACAATCAATATTAACAAGGCAACACAGAGAATCCTTTTTATTTCTTGGAGGTGGAAGCCAGGCTCTGGAGACGTCTCGCCCTGTCCTCTCCGTGCGTAATCTGACAGGCAGGGAGTTCCCACGCTTTGACTGACGGCAGCCATAGTTTTCCAGAACAAGTTGCGCAACCGGTTCCCCACCTGAAAGGACTGCCGTGGGTCTCCAGAGCCTGCGGTTTCTCACCAACAACGTACTGTCATAAAACGTCAGGACTTCGTCACTGCTCAGTGTAAACCAGACACAGCTCACGAGCTGCTTGCTGAGCCTCCCACACCAGATAGCCCTCGCTGAAACAATCCACGTCATTGCCACTAACAGAAGCACTACTCTTCTCTATCTGAAGTTCATATTGTTTTTCTCTACAGTAAAGACAAAAAGAAAAAAAACAGCAACTGTAAAATCCAAACAAAAACCGATAGGAAATGACCTTATATTGAATGCACACAAGAGAAAAAAAGAGAAAAAGACAGATTCTTAGCCATGTGCTCAACAAAGATGTAAAAACAAAAAACTGTTTCCTTGCAAGTCAGCCTGCTCTAATTATGATGTAAGATGAGAAAAAAATTAAATATTACATACTGTATAGGTTATTATTACAGTAACAAGGTTCCATGCGATCTTATTCTTCTCACCTGTACATAATTGAGGATTCAGTAGTAAATAACAAGGCTATACAGACCTATAATGCCTGACGGCAGGAGTGCCAGAATGTTACAGAGACCTAGGGAATTGGGTGGGGCGGCGGTTAAAGGGTGGTCCCCTGGTAAGGCCGGAGGAGCATTATTCTAAGGGTGAAGCAAGGTGGCATTTTTTAAGAAATGAGAGGATTAATCCAGCCTCACTTTTCTTTCCCCTTATGCGTCATTATTAAGTTTGCTTTGCCCTCTTCTGCACAAAGCTGATTTCCGATTACATGTTTCTAAGGGTGATCCATGGAGAACACCAGAAGCTGGAAACATCTTGGATGTTCACATCCCTGGAGTTAATTATAACAATAAATTAACTCCATCTACTTTGTCGAGCGACAAAGTAGATGCAGAGCGAGGAACAGACTGGTGTCTCAGAATGGGGATTCCCTCAGATTCTAAAGTCTCACTGGGAAGATGAGTCCTACTAATGGCAACCAGGTCAGGAAGCAACAGCAGGAGGAGGAGGAGGAGCTACACACTGCGTCTGCTCCACCCACATCACTTTAGTTAAACAAGAGAGAATTCCTCACAGACAGTCACCCCCATGTCAGGCTGTTAATACCACCAAAGATCTCAGATAGTAAGATTTTCCAAAAATGTTCAAGTCATAACCAAGAAAAGAACATATTTTTATCCATTCGTTACATTTCTATCCAGAAGTTCTCTTTGATCAAAGCGGAGGGGCGACCGACAGGGTTTTAAACCAGCACCTGACTGACATTTTAGTTTTCTTTGTGCGTCCTACCCTTAAAACATGAAAGCAACCCCCCCCCCCACCCCCAAGTAACCAAAATAATTCTTTGACCGCCCCTCACCCCCACCCCACAGAGCACCAGGGTCCCCCAGAAAACTGCAAATTAAAACACACATTCAGATCCCAATGGGTTCATTCAGTCAAATACATTGCCTAGTCATTTTAGCAATCAGCAAGTAAGCCGCATAAGCGCTGAGAGAGCGCGAGGAGCTGAGGAAGCAGCACACAGGAGGCACAACCCAGGGCAAACAGGCCGGTGGACATTTACTCACTTATTAAAAGTTGCTGGAGACACATCTATTAGGACCGCATCTTTACCTTGGTGATGCAGGGGGTTTAGAAGGCGCTCAAAGCTTTATCGGCCACAATACTCTGATCAGTTCGTCTCCAGCTTTAACTAAAGCTTATGGGTAGTGGAGGCTAGATGTGCTAAATGGGAGCAGCAGGTTCTACTGACGTGCTGCCGTTTGCTACTTTTTTTCATCCTGTCTCTTAAAGTTCATGTAGGAGGGTCAATTTGGTAACCACTACTGAAAAGTTCTATGACAGGATACAGCGCCTGGATGAAGTCATTTGCTTTGCAGGGGATCATGTTTATTCCGTTTCAGTTTGGCTCAGTGTGCCAGCTGACCTCAGCTCCTCGAATCAAGAGCTGATAGAAGCAGCCAAGCAGCATTAAAGCTATTCACACCTTTACCCCGACCCCCCCCCCCATCCAAAAAACAAACAAAAAAAAAAAACACAGCCACAAACTGAGGCCCAAACCTGCCTCCTCAAACAGGGTGCAGGAAAGAGAGAGAGAGAGAGAGAGAGAGAGAGAGATCTCAAAGGAGGGTAACCCTCAGAAGAGTTTGCTAGGAGGAATTGCAAACACAAATGGCGAAGACGCAGCGGAAGTTGTTCTGGTGAGACGGTGCTCCTGCAGCCATGTGGGTGGCGGCAGCGGCTCTGGGACGTGAATACGGTGACTCTCCCAGCACACTCTGCCTCCAGGTCCACCTCTTCTCATCCTCTGTAACATTGCTTTCTCTTTTATGTTTACAGTCTCTTCTCCGCCTCTCTTTCAGCCTCTGTGTTAAACTACAAGCAACCCCTCGCCCCATACACCCCCCATTCTCAAACCCCTTCCCTCCCTGAAGTCCATTTTCTGCACCACTATGTTTGTACTGTACACTTAAAAAGAGCAAATGAACATTTTAAGAAGCCCGAGGCTGTTTTATCCTCTCTTATTTTCTGCAGCCGTCTCTTGCCCTCGCATCTAAAACAAAGTCGTGCATCTGCAAGCACACACTCAGGCACACACAGCCCCCCCCCAGCCCCCCCCCACACACACAAACACACTCACAGGCTGGTACTAAGCCATGCTCGCAGGAACACAAACACGCTCTCCTCTCTCTAAGTCTTGCTCGTTTTTAGTGGTGCCATGTTGGACATGCAGGGGATGGGAACGAGGGCCAGGGGAGAGAAAAGGTTCCTAGCTCATAAAGGGAAGAGTGTAGCTGTTGTGTGTGTCTAACTATGCGAATGCGACGAGGGAGAGGTCTTAGTTCAGCTGCCATCGCCGCCGATATTTCTTCTCCTCGTCATCTGCCGGGAACAACACAAAAAGAAACGTGGTTTAGAGAACGCAGTACGCCGCCTATATTAGCCCGGTTCTAAAGCAGATAAGAAAAAAGGCAGGAAAAAGGCTGCGGTACCTTTTCACGGGAGGTGAGACAAACATTTATGCTGATACAGAAAGCAGGAGAAAGAAGGAGCGGAAAAAAGATCAGTGGATGAATGAAGCGTTTTAACGTTAAAAAAAGGGAACAGAATTAAACCAGCTTTAACCAACGTAAGTTCCTTATTCAAAAAACCTAACCTACCTTCTAAATGGTTCCTGGAAACATATTTCAGTGCCTCATCCAGGAGGATGACTGGGATGGAAATCTTTAGGACCACGATCCACTGGGGCCAGCGCAAAGGGGTCACCTGGAAGATCAGCTGAGGGGCAAAGAAAACCCATTCAGAAATACGTGGTAATGCGGTACCCAATCAGAAAAAGTTAGGGCACTAGGTGGGTTTCAGCAAACTGTGCGCATCTCAGCCAATACCTCCCAGTCTTCTCAGTCTACAAACCCACCAACAAGCAGAATGTACATGGCTGAACTTATTTTAGAAATAAACATAATAAAAGCACACAAACAGTTGAGGATGTACAGCTGAATCTTGATAAACTAGAATGTTGTCAAAAGGTAAATTATTCTATTAATGCATGGTCATATAATCCGAATAAATTTTTTAAATTCAATTCAATAAAATTTTATTTATATAGCACCAATTCATGAAACATGTCATCTCAAGGCACTTTACAAAGTCAAATTCAATCAGATTATACAGATTGGTAAAAAATTCCTATCTAAGGGAACCAGTTGATTGCATCTAAGTCCCGACAAGCAGCATTCACTCCTGGAGAAGCGTAGAGTCACAGGGAGAGTTGTCTGCATTGTTTATGACTTTGCAGCAATCCCTCATACTGAGGAAGCATGAAGCGACAGCTTCACTAATTAATAGATATATTAGTGATTTTTCTGAGAAACTAAAAATGGTTTTCATTAGCTGTAAACAATAATCAACCAAATTAACAGACAAACACCTGAATCATTGCTCTAATGAAAGTTTGTAATATACAAGCTTCCTTTATTAAACTGAATTATTGGAAAATTCCCAGTATGATCATATTCTAATTGAGATGTATGCTTTTGGTGCGTAAATATGGGATCGTTTTATACGTTATTTATTTCACATTTCTAACACCATTAATATTTGTTCTTTTAAATGTACCTTCCTTGGAAGATAAACAAAAAATATTGTCTAAATTAGAAATAGCAAATCAAATCTCTAGGAAAAGCCCTGATTGTTCCATAATTAATCCCTTGCTCATGGGTTTCTAGCTATGAGCAAGGTTCTTCATGTGGAACCATCTGATCACAGGTCCAGAGATTCCACCAGAATTCCTGGACTTAAAAATTCTGTGGGATTTCTTTTAAAACACATTCCAGGCTTGAGATGCTGCATGAATCAATAATAGATTTATTGTAGCTGGTTGACAATATTTAAATTTTTTGTGTTTTTCTTTGTCTGCAAAAAAGATCAAACTCAATGTACGAGTTAATATCTCAACTTCTTTTTGTATTTTTAGGATTATAATTATAATTTTAGAATTAAGTTTGTTATATTACACCAGAGAGGTTTCCATAAATTCCTAGTTTGCTTACTGCTTAGGGTCGGAAACTTTACTTGAACAGATGTCCTGAGTACTTACCGGCAGAGGCTCCACATACAGGATCAGGAAGTGAAGGGAGAGGGATAGGATGATGGCTCCCAGCAGCCAAATATTGACCCAGGGAGGCATTCTGACGAGGGACTGGTTCTCAGATAAACTGTCAAAAGAGATGTTCCAACAGGTTAGGAGAAAATAAAGATACAAAAATTGGCAAAATTACATTTGGCAGCATAGACCTCAAAGAAAACTTAAAATGGCAATCAGCCAGGAAAATGCCTCGCTCTGGATGAAATCTGTCTTAAAAATGACATGCACAGTATGCAAAGCTGAGATATTAGCTTTGCTGACCACAAGTCAGCTTTCCTAAAGAGGACTCCTGGCAGAAAGCAGTGAGAGCTTACTGTTTGTACCAGTTCCTTTAATTTTTTACCTCTATTATAGTGCTGCTCGATTATAATCAAGTTACGTTTAGGGCTCCAGGATATGTCGGCATCAACATTGGTATTGGCCTGATTGAGTTTGAAATTAGACTTCATTAATGTCACATTTTCTCTTTAAATACCACACACATTTTTCAGAATTCTATGTTTTATAATGCAGCCATGCCTTTTCTGCAAAAAAAGTGTTATATTATACGACTGTCACAATATCTGGTGCTTTGTAAGATTGTACTTCCTTGGAGCAGCAATCAAAATTGAAATATAAACCTAATCTAATGCACAGTCCTACCTCCTAAGAACAATTTAATCTACTTCTTAAATTAACTGCAGACAGTTATTCCTCTAATCAGAAACTATGAATGTAGCAACTTTAAGTCTTTCTTGGTAAAGAGCTGTCAGCGATGTTTCCTGCTGTTATTCACACACAGTAACTCAATTTCTCCTTCAAAGGGCTTGGTGTCGGGCTGGATGACAGTGCCTGATCCCTTTAATAAAAATCTGACAGCCTTGACATTCAAGGCCCATCTCCACGGACTCGACATCAGAGGACTGCTGACCTGTTGAGGGCATTAAACATTTCGATGGTGACCAGAACCGATAGTGCCATGGTTGTGGGGTAGCGGGATTCAAACACGTCACAGTCTATACCCTGGAACATAGGGTTGTCTTCTGTGCACTGCATGAAGTGTCGCTGTATGTGGGGAGAGAGAGAAAGGATTTATTTATTATACCTGCAACTTCTGAGTTGCAGGTACTGAGGCCAGGCATTTGCTCCAACAGGCAAAACACTACATGTACAGATTGAGCTCACCAGCTGGTAGAAGGACACCTGTGGACCCGCTTCATCAAACAGGTACCACCATGTGGCTGCGCTCACTGTTCCAAAGCCTACATATCCTAAAGGCAACATTAAATCAAAATATAATTTTGAGTGTAAAAAGATCAACAAAAAATAAATAAAAACAAGTACATTCCTGATTTTCCAAGAAATTGGATGTTGATGTGCACATTTTACTCTATGCAGTGCCTTGCAAAGCATATTTACCGCTGAAAGATTTTTTTTCCCATTTTGTCACGTAACAGCCACAAACCTAAATACGCTTTATTGGGATTTTATGTGAAAGACCAAAACAAAAACAAAAAAGTGAGTAATCTGAAATGAAGGAAAAGGACACATTGTATGGAGAATTTTTCACATCTGAAAAATGTGCATGGTTCTGGACTCAGAGCCAATCAATCTGATACCACTTAATAACATTCAGTTGCCTAAAGGGAAAGACAGCTTTAATCGTGGATGCAGCCAAGAGCCACATGGATCCACAGTTCAAGTGGGAGAATCTGTTGACAGGACAACGTTTATTCCGCGACCCCAATCCAATCTGGACTTAATTGGAAAAAATGTCAATTCAGCAAATGTGGTCTTTACAGAAGAAGAGCAACATTACTAAAAGTTTAGGAAGAAGGTGTTCCGCGCAAATCACTGCAGTGAAGGCAAAGTTCCCCCAAATTTGTCATGTGTCTGAGCATTCATTGGACCACAGTGATCAACATCACACGTGCACACCAAGGCTACATTACACCTGTCCTAAACCTGAGATTACAACAAGCTACATGGCTTACTAAAATAATCAAATTACGGCAATACTTTATTTTAGATCTTTCTTTTAGATTTTAGAACTTTCTGATCTAGGGCAGCTGTGGATACAATTTAGCTCACTACCATCAGGCTGTGAAGGCTGGTCAGAAACCAGCAGAAGCCGCACTGCAAAGGACTCCAATTGCAGCTGATAATGCTAGCGGAGCAAAAGCTCTCCAGGAACAAACAGCAGGCGTAGCGCTCAAAAACCAACCAACCAAAAAACAAAAAAAAAACAACAACCACTAAATTGGTTGAAAAACGGCATTTACGATCTCAGATAAGCAGATTCCAAAAACACAGCCACACAAACGGCTGACATGCAGCAGGAGTAACAAAGACGCCACCTGCCCAACTATAAAGGCGTCTGCCCCGTCCGTCGATCAGTGGTGCGCTCCAATAATCACCTGACACACACAGAGTGGGACAGAGTGAGACCGTGGAACACCATCTCACCAGAATTGCAAAATGGTACAAAATAACTTGGTTAATTATTATTTTGTTTACAGTTCAGCTTGGATTTTATATTCTGCTGCTGATTAGTTTTGCGCGCTGAATCCAGATGCAGTGCACGATTGCGCACGTGCGCAGCTTTGAGGAACAGTGAGTGAAAGGTGGTTCTCCAGAGTATTGACTCAAGGGGATGAATATAAATGCACATCATAGCTGCAGGATTAGTTAAAAAAATAGTGAAAACCATGTATCCTTTTCAGTCCACTTCACAATCCTATACGGTCTTGGTCTGTTGCATAGGGGAGCTGAATATTTCTGCAAGGCACTGAATTAATAAATCATAGGGACAATTTAGAATGAACTCATGTGTAATCATTAACATTTAATCAATTTGTCACCATCTCAGACTTTGTCCTACCTCCAATGGCAAGGTATCGGAAGAAGAGCCAGCCAGAGATGAGCGGCTCCTTAGGGTTGCGGGGCGGTTTGTCCATGATGTCCAAGTCTGGGGGGTTAAAGCCCAGGGCGGTGGCAGGAAGCCCATCAGTCACCAGATTAACCCACAGCAGCTGGACTGGAATCAGCGCTTCGGGGAGACCCAGGATGGCCGTCAGGAAGATACTGTGGAGAGGCAGAGAGAAGGAAAATCAGCCGAGGACAGAGATGGAGACAGCAGCCTGTGGAGGTCCAGGTCTCTTCCTCACCACACGACTTCTCCCACGTTGGAGGAGATGAGGTATCTAATGAACTGCTTCATGTTGTTGTAGATGGCTCTGCCTTCCTCCACAGCAGCCACGATGGTGGAGAAGTTGTCATCGGACAGCACCATCTCAGACGCCGACTTGGCCACCGCAGTCCCGGAGCCCATGGCGATGCCGATCTCTGCCTTCTTCAGGGCCGGGGCGTCGTTCACGCCGTCTCCTGTCTGATCGAGTTAGAACATAATCCATAAATTATCAAATAATAACAGCTCAGATCAACTTTTGAAGCGGGGATACTGAAGCTGTTTACAAGCTCCTTAATCAGCGCTGTAAGGCATCTTGCATTCAAACAGTGAACGGCCCCGGCTTGTTTAAACTCAAAACAGGATTCATTAAAACCTGGGCTGGGTACATATCCATCAGTGGTGGCAGGGCCCTGAAAGCAGTTCTGGATTTATGCGAGTGCTGGAGAACATCTGACAGCCAAGTGGGGATATTGTTGCCTCGCTGCCTCCCCTGTGGATCGGCCTGTCTTCTGAGACACACGTCAGCTAGGAAGCAGTCGGGCGAATGACAGCTATTGATAGCACAGTCTGAGAGAGCAGCCTCAGAGAGACCTGAAACATGGCATGCCTCACTGGCCTCTTCTCCTTCTCCATTCAAATGCTAGTTACACAGCCAACAGACGCATGGGGGAGAAGATACACTCCTCTATTAAAGCTGTGTAACATATAGAGTGTAATCTGTAGATCTGTGGGAAATTCTGCTGGGGAAAAGTGGAAATCTATACTAGAGAGCTGTACAGAGAGTTAACGTCTCACCATGGCAGTGATCTCGTCAAATGACTGCAGGTATCCAACTATTTTGGACTTGTGCGCTGGCTCAACGCGGGCAAAGCATCGGGCACGTTTCACCGCTTCTCTCTGCTGCTCCGTCGTGAGGTCGTCAAACTCGCGACCCGTGTAAGCCTTCCCCATTACATCCTCCTCCTCTCCAAAGATGCCGATGCGTCTGCAGATGGCTACAGCTGTTCCTTTGTTGTCTCCTGTGATCATGATGACTCTGATGCCGGCCTCGTTGCACAGCTTCACCGAGCCGATCACCTCCTTCCTGGGCGGGTCCAGCATGCCCACGCAGCCCACGAAGGTCAGCCCCATCTGAAAGGCGGCAAAGAGAGAAGGTTGGAGGATGGATGGATGGAAACCAATGGAGGGAAGAAAGGAAAAATGATGGATGGATGATAAAAAGATGGAAGGAAAAAAAGATGGATGGAAGGGCAGAAAACAAATGGATGGGTGCAAACAAATGGAGGGAAGAAAGGAAAAATTATGGATGGACGGAGATATTTTATTAAATGAGAACAATATTTTGTTATCTTTGTCATAGTTTTCTAGACAAAATACTTAAATCCTGAAATTCCAGGCATTTCCAGACCACGCAACAAACCTGGAGTCTCGTGCCAGTTTTAAATTAAACCTGACTGAGTTAAACCCAACAACTGACCTGATCACGAGGGGCTGCTAGCATGTAAAGCAGCTAGCCTAAAATACTCTGAAGCAAACAGCAACTAAACAGCAATAGCTTGCTTATAGCATGCTAACAAGGGGGCACATATTAGCTTTATTTCTGGATACAGCATCACCAGCATGTTCTCCTGGATTCAGCCTGTCTACTATACAGGGCATTCCTCAAATGACGTCAAATTACTAAATTTAGATGCATGCGACGCGGCCATCTTGTGGTCGTACAAGCAGAGCAGTAACGCTTAAAAGTTTACTTGTTTGAGTTAAATAGTGAACAGATCTGTCCTGAATATCGCCTCGACAGACAATAATATGGCCAGATAAAAACACGGCTGCTGTGTTGGTATCTGCTGGAGTGACTAGCTTTATGGTGATCATGATCATATGGAGGGAGTTTTTATTTCTCCATTGATTTTCCAAAACCCCGGAGGATTGCAGAGAAATGTCAGTGTTGGATACACGCTTGTAACCGAGAGGAGTTTACTGTGGAATCTGTAATCTATATTTCCTGGAGCCAACACTTGAACGTTTAAACCTGAAACCAGCGACAGCAGCATCTGTGCAGGTAGGCGACATTTATTTGGCTTTTTCTTAGTGACTTTAAAACTACATACAATCCATGAAGGCTGAGCTTCAGTGTTGCATATAGTCCGCTTATTATCAACAACTTTGGGCTTATTTTTCCTCTAAAGTCACTTGCAACTTTCACAATCTGGCAGATGCGGTTTCTTGGGGTCGTTTCTGAATGTGCAGTCGCTTTTTTGGGCTTAACATTTTTCCAACAGAACGCCTTTTTCTGGTTACTGCGCTGCACCGCAACAGAGTAAGGCTCAACCCCAAAACAACCCCCCGGCAACAATTGTAGGAGCAGTAAAAGTCCTGGTGTGTATAACTACCAGCTAAATACGTGCATTTGTGACAATTGGAAGCGGCGTGTGGTGGTTTTGTTGCTGGTTTTCCACTTCTTTTCATGAATCAAGTAGATTGTCTCTCTCACAGTGATCTTGTTTGTGTGCGACTGCGGAGGGGTGTGTGTGTGTGTGTGAAGAGGAGACGGGATATGAATGTCTGACTACAGCAGGATGAATTCTACTTTCTAGAATGAGTTCTACAATAAATTAAAACATATGCCTGTAATAATACATATATTTGTTTCTTAGTCTTTGCTGTAATTGTATGTGCATTCAGTGGGTTTCTTCCATGGGTTTGATCCACTGTGAGAGAAGAGAAGACAGCCTTTCCCACCTTTCTACTAATACTACAGTCTATCTGCTCATTTTAAGCCCTCTACATTTCAGCCAACGTTTCAGTTGTTCTATGCTGGGTTTCTCCATTGTAGCAGGTTGAAATTAAGCTCCTGGGACGTCGTCACCTTCCTAAAAGATTAGTATTCCGGTTGTTGCCAATGTAATTTGCACTCTTCCTATCCGATCAGCCAGGAAACCAGCTGTCTCGGGAAAAATGTGACGTCATTTGAGAACTGCCCCATTCCTAATCATCTCCAACTGTAAAGTAAGCCCTTTTAAGAATAAGATTAATAATGTGACCCACTCTGATTAAAGCAGATCACAGCAAAATATAGACCTGTTTGAACAACATGTGACCCGCAAGCTAATCTCCCACATGTACCTCATATTGAGCAAACTTGGTGGAGTTCTCCAGGTCCATGTCCTCTTTGCGTGGCGGGGTGTCGTGGGTGGCCAGAGCGAGGCAGCGGAGGGTGTCCGTGCCTGTGCCCCACTCCCTGATCTTACACATCAGCTGCTCACGCAGGGCTGGCGTCATCGCTACCTTTGTCGTTCCAACTCGCAGGTACTCACACCTCTCCATCACGCTTTCAGGAGCACCCTGTGAGGAGGAAAAACATACATTCAACAAAACCCGGGGACGTTGTGAGGGGAAAGTCCTAATGGAGGCTGTATACCATCAGCACTACATAAGCCTTCGGATCCTTTGTCATAATTTCAAATTTGTTCTCTTTCACTTCATCACACTTTAATTTTGGGCTTTTTTGTAAGAAAATTTGATTTTCCTCAGCTTTTTGTTGCTATTCAATCATAACAGACCTCAGCCATGTATAAAACTACAGAAAAAAAGAATCTGCTTTGCTTCAAGTAACATTTTTATTATTTCTTTACACGACTGGAGACAAAATCATTTTGAAAGAACACTGAATAGAATCAGGGACTTTACTTTCTTTAAGAATTTATTTATTTATTTTTACCAGAGTGAACAATTGTGGCGAGTCTGAAACAAAATCTGTAGAATCTAATCATGTCTGAGAACATCTGTACTGTGGATGCGTCTGTCACAGAGGTCGTCATATATTCATACCTTAACAAACATCTTGCTCTGGGCTCCAGCTTTGACCGAAGTGCAATAGACGGACATGGACTTGCGGTCACGGGAAAACTCCAGCGTGAACTCCTTCTTCATCAGCTGCCTGATTACCTAATGGGAAAAAAAAACAAAAGGATGGAGAAAAGTCAAACAACACAAAAGAAGAAGAAAAATAAAGGGACTGGAAGGCAGAGGCTGAGCCAAGTAGCTATGAGGATCAGCCAGGTTAGCAGCTTGTGGGTGTCTGAGAGCTTAGGCTGAGCTACTGTCAGCTGAAGGATAGGGATCTGGAAGTGACACTCAAACCCCTCAGTCTTCATGTCTGTCTGCTGTCTGCTCCATGTGATGATTAGAGAGGACAGGTGGAATCAGGCTGACACTGAAGTCGAGAGCTAATAAACTGCAGACCATGTTGCTATCTGCCCTTTTCCTCACATAGTGTGTCTTTCAAAGCCCTCATCACAGCCTCAAAAGTTTTTATGTGACGTACCAATAAACAATAGGGATTAACTGTGAAGTACGATAAAAATAATACAGCGTTATTGAATAGCAAACATCTGGAAAGTGTGGCATGCATTTGAATTCAGCTCCTTTACACCCCTATATGGAAATTAGTACAAACTTTGCCTCCTGAAGCCTTATTAGGAAACAAGAGTCGGTGTGTAGTTTATTCTAAGAATAGTTAAAGCCGAATTGTGATAGCATTAGTAGTTTTAGATTAGAAAGCAATATTTTCTTTAGCTTTAAATGTTTCACAGAGCACTGTTCAACCCATCATCTGAAACTGCTAACCTACCAAAACACGCAGATCCCTCTAAACCGAAAGGGTGGAAGAGTAAGCATTACTTAAAGAAATAGCCAAGAGGACAATGGTAACTCTGGAGGAGCTGTGCAACTCTGCAGCTCGGGTGCACTATTCAGCTGACAGGAAAGGTGTTAGTCGTGTGTGCACTCCTCTCAGCTGGCCTTTATGAAAGAGTGGCAAGAAGAAAGTAATTGTTCAAAGAAAGAAACAAAGAAGTGTTGTTTGCAGTTTGCCACAAGGCACATAAGAGGCACAGCAGACATGTGGGGAAAGGTGCTCTGGTCTCACAAGATCAAATTTGATCGTAAAGGCTCACATTCAAAATAATGTATAACTAAAACATCACCCTGGGCACACCAATCCCAGAATGAAACATTGTGGTGGCAGCGTCATGCTGTGGGGTTTAGGTCAAATCATATTCATGGGTTCTAATATCCAATTCAGAGTCCAGACCTAAAAACATTATAGGATCTGTGGTATAATTAGAAATTTGCTGGTTGCAGTAATTTGTCCAAGCCTGTAGATGTGGAAAGCTGGTAGAGATGCCCCCTTCCCCCAAAGAAATATGCAGCTGAATCAGCAGCAACGTGTGGATCTATAAAATATTGTCTCAGAGAAGCTAAAAAAACCCAAAAAATATCAAAAGTTACAGATTCTTCCATAAGAAAAATCAAAGATTTAATTTCCTTGTTGAAATTAAATCTCAATAAATAAAATGTATAATTGCAACATGAAAAGGGCTATGAAAGAGATATGAATCATTTTGCAAGGCATTGCTCTGCACTTAATGTATTGCCCCTTTCAACCAGTAGAGGTCCTTCTAGTTAAGAACCTGTTTTAATGAGCTGATTGATTGGATAATGAAGGACACAGTGTCCAGCTGGAGAACTGCAGTTGATGAACTTGAACTGGATCATGTAACCTGCTGCTTTCCCTTTTAAATAGAATAATGGGATGTTTGTCGGAACATAATGCAGACCAATTTCTATGTTTCCTGCACAGAAACCTAAAAAAAAGGTTTCAGCACATTTATCAAGACATTGCTCAGATTAATCCTTCGATGCCCGAAGCATCTGCAGCAGGTTTGTCTAGAGATTACAAATGAAAAACACACGCCCCTAATATTCTGACTTTACTAAGCAGACTCTTCTCATTAGAAACCTTAAGTCGTTTGTCGATCACTGGGGTCCTGGCGGTGACATCATCTGGGCCTCTATTGACACAGGAGTGAAGCTGCCCCAAACTGCGGGGGATAAAAAGCTGCTTGCCACGGCAACACCAGCTCATCAGTCTGTTAATCATTCACCCACCAGGGCTCTGAGTATTATTAAAGATCCTGCATGTTTAACTTTTCAGCTCAGTCTTATGCCAAACACATTTAACCTAGCATGAAAGCAGCTGGGAGATATTCTTATGGGAGATTTGCTTTAAGACATAAGCAAACGATCACCAGCTCACACCCTGAAGTCAAACATGTGTCAAATGACAACTGTGTTCTGTGTGAGACCAAGAGAAAAAACCCGCCAGAAAACTGACCTACTGACTTCATATTACTGTCCCAAGGTTAAACAATACCTAAACGTGAAGCATGATTTGACACAAATATGCGGAAGAGGGGGGCACACCTGGTCATTATGCCCACTTAAGTGGGCATAGCTCAGTGTGAGAAGCCAAGTAATTACAGCCTCACTTGCATATTTACGATGAGCAACGTAAAGCCTGCAGCCTATATTCCAGCTGTGGCAGAAAACTGTTGTTTCTGTAGATTATAGAATGAATAGCGAGGAGGAATACCCAGATCTGCACATGGGAAGGGTTCAACAGCTGTCATCCTGTCTACGATTGTCACAGTCGTAGCAGGAACATTAAAAGCTAAAGAAACCAGAAGTGAAATACAGTAGAATTGTCTTGGTTTATTATTGGGGGTGTAAATCACCAGCTTTATCACGATACAATGTTATATTGATTTGCTTGGATAATATATTTGCCAATATCACAAAGTCTGTTGCGATTTCCGATCAATGCAATCAGTATGATACGATACCATTTGCCCATCTAACACTATTATTTAAATAGATATCAACTCACATAAAAAAAACGGAGAGGGAAAAACACGTTTTCAGCCAAAGGTGTGCACAAAAATAAGTGTTTTAAAGACTTATGCCTGGTTTGGCCAAACATGATTTGACCATTTCATATCTAAGCTCTTATAGGCATCAGACATATATATCAAAAACAGCATTCGTCTAAATTTTAAACACTAATAAAAATAATAATAGATCCCTCTTCACTATAGTCTCATGCCTGAATTTCAAAATAAAGCCACTAATCATTAAATCAATGTATTGTTACACCCCTATTTATTATCACACTACAGCTAATCTATCCTAGCTCTGATGTACAAAGGGTTTGCAGTGAAACATGAAAACCCATCAGGAATAACAGGAGAAACAATGCAGACAGTTGCCAATCTTCCTCGGAGTGTAAGTCCTGGCAAACCCAGCTTGAAATTTGACCAGGCACGGGCCTGTAGCAGATTGTCACTGTATGATAACCTTCAGTAAAAAATACCAGTTTCACAATACAATCATACTTACAAAAAAATGTTAAACAAAAATGGGAAACATGATTGCTGTTTCCTTAAGACCTGTAGTAGATGGTATTCCTTTATTCCCACATCATGACACAGAAACAAGAGGGAGAGGGGCCATGCTGCATTGCTCTATGCTAGACACGGCTGGAGAAAACTCTGGTCTCTTTATTCTGCCATAATCTAATTTAAAATTACTTTTCACTGTAGAAAAGGTATGAATGAAAGAATAGCAGTTTAGAGATTGTAATGTTTTACAATTTCAGTATACCTTGACATCTAAGTCAGACCCTAAAACAATTGTGAAAAAGTAAAAGGTCACAATTCACCTGAAGGAGATGCAGTAATGGGTAGGGCTGGACGATAATTCAATACCAATATATATTGACCGATAGACGTGTGGTGCGATAGAAACAAAAAAACTAAATGTAAAGTTCAATAGAAGAGCAGATTTCATGTAGGTTAGTCATTACATCCTCCTAACCAATTGAAACACAGACCCAGGAATGCTCTGCCCCCTTCAGAGAGTTCAGAGAGCACGCATTCTTTTTTCTTTAAAAAACTTGAAGTTTTGGGAAAAAGTTGGTTGCATAAAGGGTTGCGTTTGAATTCAGTGTTTTTTATCTAAAATGTGTCATTAAGCAACAGCAAAAAATGGGAAGGGCAGTACTTAAAATATATGCTTTGAATTTTCTGATAATTACCAATTAATATGATTTCTATTTTATCGAAATGCCTTTTTTCCTATATCGTCCACCCCTAGTAGCGGGACTCATTTTAAGGACTTGTGCATGATTGAACACATCTCAGAGTCTCAGTTGAGGGTGGAACTGAAAGATGTTGCAGGCCACAAAGAGAAATCTTCCCGTGCTTACCGAGTTGCAGGCGCCAGCCCGTTCCACCTTGGTGAGTCCCGACAGGTCCGTCTTGAAGACGTTCATCTTCTCCACCAGGGTGGTGAGAGCCGTCTCTGTGGCCTCCCCCACCTTCTCATAAACCCCTTTACTCTGTAAGAGACCAGACCTGCATTAGGACACTAAGCAGAGCACATTACTACAATCCCAGGAAACACTCATCCACTGTACTAGATGTCATCAAAGGTTTCCTAAAACTTACTCAACAATGACCCTAAAGTAAATACGCTTTGAACATCATCTCCTCTTTAAATACTGCCCTCATAAGGTTTGAGTCCAGCATGCAAAGTGCTTTTGCCTTTGCCAGCTCAGATGTGAAGATGTTGAGATGAGGCACTAATGGCACACAGCACATATCACTTGTTTGTGTGTCCAGCCGTAGGTGGCAATAAAACACCTCGTTTCTCTCCAGCATTCCCATCCTCCCTCTGCTGTTGCTCTGTCCTTCTCGCACATGGCTTAGGGCGCTCGTCTTACAATCTTTTTCAGAAGTGAGCCCAACTGGTGGCAAAGAGGCTATTTCTGAAAACTGAAATCTTGAGGGGATACATGGAAGAGGAGAGCTGCTTTGTCCCTGGCCTCTCTACTCAGCATCGTTACCATGATAACGTGGCGTTGACAAAGGGGTGAGAAAAACAATCCAAGCCAGAGAGAAGATGACACATGAGAGTAAAATTAGCTCTAAAGAAGAGAGTGCTCCTATAAACAAGTGGCTTGTTCCACCAGCTCTATGCAACGCTGCGGAACAATTTCTTAAAAAGAAAACCCCTTTTGTAGAACTGTATGTGCCAGAGGAAAATCTACAGAGACTTGCATGAAAATTCAGACCCTTTAAAGTTTATCATGTTTTGTTTATTTCATCATGAAATGGAAGGAGAACAATTTTTTAATATTTTGGGTTATATCGTATATATCGTATAGTCGATTTGGGGTGACCCCCCCCCCCCCTTTGGTCAGTGTTGGATGTGAGTGTTATGTGGGAATGTGTGTACAGCGTCTTTTTTTTTTTTTTTTTTTTTTTTTTTTCTTCTTCTGTGTGTGGTGAGTGGGGCACAAGGGAGGGATGGGGTGAATGAGTTTTTTTTTTCAGGTATGGGTGTGGTCCGCTCCCTCTCCCAACAACATCTCAAGTCTCCGATAGGTGCGGAGCCCATCCCCCCACGTCCTGCCCTCCTCCACTTCGTTGGCGGGCGCCTTGGCCCCCTGGCGCATTGGTTGGCTTCGGGTTTGGGGCGGGTCCCGGGCGTGCGCCGGCCCACTCCCGGCGGCCTCTTCGCGGGGCCTGGCCCCCCGGGGGGCGGCCGGGGCCCTCGTCGCGGGGGCGGGGCGCCCCTGGGGCCTCTGGCCCTCAGGGCCCATGGCCGGGACCACTTCAGCGGGGCTAGCTGCCGGCGGAGCCCACGGGCTCGTCTCCGCGGCTCTTGGGGGCGTCGGCATTGCGGTGGCTGGGGGATTTCCTCGGGGTCGTCTCTGATCCTCCCTTGGGGGGGGGGGGGGGGTTGCAGATATCATGTGTCGGCCCCTCCTGGGCGACCTGCTTTAGGGACCCCTTTGGGAGTCCGGGGTTACGGGTCCCCTGACGCCTGCCTCAAGTCTCCGATAGGTGCGGAGCCCATCCCCCCACGTCCTGCCCTCCTCCACTTCGTTGGCGGGCGCCTTGGCCCCCTGGCGCATTGGTTGGCTTCAGGTTTGGGGCGGGTTCCCGGGCGTGCGCCGGCCCACTCCCGGCGGCCTCTTCGCGGGGCCTGGCCCCCCGGGGGGCGGCCGGGGCCCTCGTCGCGGGGGCGGGGCGCCCCTGGGGCCTCTGGCCCTCAGGGCCCATGGCCGGGACCACTTCAGCGGGGCTAGCTGCCGGCGGAGCCCACGGGCTCGTCTCCGCGGCTCTTGGGGGCGTCGGCATTGCGGTGGCTGGGGGATTTCCTCGGGGTCGTCTCTGATCCTCCCTTGGGGGGGGGGGGGGGGTTGCAGATATCATGTGTCGGCCCCTCCTGGGCGACCTGCTTTAGGGACCCCTTTGGGAGTCCGGGGTTACGGGTCCCCTGACGCCTGCCTCAAGTCTCCGATAGGTGCGGAGCCCATCCCCCCACGTCCTGCCCTCCTCCACTTCGTTGGCGGGCGCCTTGGCCCCCTGGCGCATTGGTTGGCTTCGGGTTTGGGGCGGGTTCCCGGGCGTGCGCCGGCCCACTCCCGGCGGCCTCTTCGCGGGGCCTGGCCCCCCGGGGGGCGGCCGGGGCCCTCGTTGCGGGGGCGGGGCGCCCCTGGGGCCTCTGGCCCTCAGGGCCCATGGCCGGGACCACTTCAGCGGGGCTAGCTGCCGGCGGAGCCCACGGGCTCGTCTCCGCGGCTCTTGGGGGCGTCGGCATTGCGGTGGCTGGGGGATTTCCTCGGGGTCGTCTCTGATCCTCCCTTGGGGGGGGGGGGGTTGCAGATATCATGTGTCGGCCCCTCCTGGGCGACCTGCTTTAGGGACCCCTTTGGGAGTCCGGGGTTACGGGTCCCCTGACGCCTGCCTCTGTGCTCGGGGAAGGTGGGTCTTCGGTTCTCCACAATCACTATCAAGCTATTTCTGGATAATCTTCACCTAAACTAGTGCACTTTCACATCTCCCACAGGTGCTGGGTCCCAAGTGTTCACTTATATACAGTAATCTTATAATTTATTTATTTATTTATTTATTTATTTATTTATGTTTTTTCACTTTCTTTTTTCAAATATCACATTACACATGTCAGCTTACATAATAATATATATGATTTAGTAATGGCATCTAGGTGTTATTCGAGTGTATCTGTTGCTTTATGTCTGTTGGTTGTGCTGTTCTTTTTGTGTCTCTTTCCAGGTGATGGAGCAGACAGAGGACGTTTTATCATTCTCTTCCTTTTATCTCCTCTTTCTTTCACCTCTACTCTTTTTTTTTTCTTTTCTTTCACTTTTTGTTCTTCCTTTACTCTCCCATTGTCATGTCCATATAATTTGAAATTCTCCTTGCAGGAATCATAATAAAGCTATTTACAAGCATAAATCAAGTGGAGCACTATGGCGAAAGCTGTTTGCCCCACTTGTAAAAGCAAAATCTGTCGAGCTCTATCTGGCATTGAGATATCAATTCCTATTGCCATATTGCTAGACAGGACACTGGGGAGAAAAAAAAAAAAAAAAAAAAAAAAATTTTGGGTTATAACCCAAAATCTAAAAAATATATGGCGTAACTTTCATTACTGCATTCAGCCCTCCCGAGTCAATACCATGTGGAATCAGCTTGAATTGCAACTACAGCAGCAGGTCTTCTGGGTTATGTCACTACCAGCTATGCAAGATACTAAACATTTTTCCCATTCTATGCAAAGTAGCTAAAGGTAAGTCCGGTTGGAAGGAAAGCGTCTGTGGATTTAGTTTGGACTTTGGGTCATTTTAACATAATATTCTTTGATCTAAAGCATGCCATTGTAGCTCTGGCTGTATGTTCAGGGTATCTGGGAGGTGAATTAACCCCCCTACACCCAAGCCTTTTGAAGCTACTTACAGGCTTGCCTCCATCATTACCCTGTCCTTGGCTTCATCTGTCTTTTCATTAACTTCTGGCCAGCATCCATGTTCACGCTGAAGAAAATCATCCCAAAAGCGTGATGCTGCCACCACCGTGTTTCACCATTTGGTGTGTTCAGGCTGATGTGTAGAGCTGGTTTTCTGTCACACATCATGTTTCGCATGCTCACTTTTGGCCTCATCTAACTTTCCTCCCACACGTTTGCCACCTTCCCTTCATGGGTTGTTCCAAACTGAAAAGTTGACTTCCTATTTTCTCTTCCAACAATGTGGCCAGTTCGTCTAGCTTCTCTTTCATAATGGCCACATTTGTATACTGCACAACTAATAGCTGTTGTGTCAAACATCTCTCCCACTGAAGCTGTGGGTCTCTGCAGCTCCTCCAGAGTTACCATGGACCTCTTCCCTGATAATTGCGCTCCTGGACTAGTCCATCAGGATAGGTAGACGGTCATGTCTTGATCAATTTGCAGTTCTTCCACACTCTCGGGTTTTCAGTTGGTATCAAGTGAGGTTTTGTTTTTATACCCTAACACTGCCTTAAACATCTCCATAAGTACCTCCCTGACCCATCAGCTGTGTTCCTTGGTCTTCAAGATGCTTTTTGTTTATTAATGTTCTCTAACAAACCTCTGAGGCCAGAAACAAAACATCTGGATTTAAAATATTAAATTACATCCCTTTACTAAATATGTTACTTTTAAATGGAACTGGTTGCCCAGCATTTTAGTTAGGGGGATTCAGAAATGATGGAGCTAGATACTAATGTAAGCCACACTGATTAGATTTGTAATTCAGTTTGAAAGCCATGTGTAGTTTACTTTCCACTTCACAATTTGCACTATTTTGTGTCAGACTATCCCATAAAACCCTATAAATAGATACAGACTCAAACTTTGTTGTCCCCAATGGGAAATTTGCCTTAAATACCTCTGAGGTTTGAGGTTGTAATGTGACAAAAGAGAAAAAGTTCAATGAATTCTTCATAAAATTATTGTGCATGTGTTTGTAAATGACCTCATTGTAGTCCAGCGAGGAGTCATTGCACATGGCGCAGACAGTGGCCAACTCCAGCAGACCATCATAGTCCCCACACTGGATGGGTCTGTTTCCTTTAAGTCTGGGAGAAGAAAAAAAAAGTTACATGCAAGTCAGTCATGGCGAAAACATTTCACAGATACTTCTGAGTAGGTTTGGCCTTCCGTTGATTAGCATTCCAGTGCCGACTGGGTGAAAACAGAGACCGGACAGTAGTAAACAGAGAACGGGTGCGTGTGTGCGCCTTCGACACGTAGCGGTGACTGCATGACAACCGTACATCCCGTCTCCGTGTAGAGACTGCAGCCGTTGCTAGCAGAGCTCCCACACAGAAACCCACACTGAGCTGTTATGAAACCGTCAGGTTCACATGGAGTGGCGTGCTCACTAAACTGTTGAATAAACAAAATGCACGCACGAAGAGCTGCTTCCATCTTTCTCCTGTCCTAATGGATAGCCACCTACCTGTACACCTCCACAAAGTTCACTGAGAAATAAACTATAATCTGACAAAGAAGATAAAATGGCTGAAATTTAGAGCAGTTTATAGACAGTAAGTACAGCGGGGCTGAGCCCCTAGTCGCTTCTTGTGGAGCAGAAGAATACAGCCATGTCAGGAGAGAATTTTAAAAATGCATATGTGAAACTCACATTTGTCCCTCAGGGGCATATGTAGAACCAGTGATGGAGAACTCATGCAGGGTGCAGCTTGAATCCTGCGCCTTGTCTGCAACGAACATCTGTAAGGGGAAAAAAAGTAAACAGATGAGTTGACTGAACAGAGCCGAGCTCCATTCTCGGGCAGTGGCTGCAAAGTGTTGGGGGGAAAAAAAAGTTAGGAAAGCAGAACCACTGATTATCTTAGAAGCTTTTTTTTTTTTTTTTAAGTTTTAGCTTTTATTCACTTCTGGGACTTTTAGCAGCCAAGAGGGGCTTGTTCTAAAAATCCAGAATGACAAGAGGGAAATTTAGGATTTTTAAGTGATCGCCCAAACACAAAAAAGCAGTAATTAACCTTAGTTTGAACAAATATTTAACTTGTTTTATGAATATTTTGTATAGCAGGATATTTTCTTGCATTCGAGCGTGTGAATAAATTAAAAGAAAAATATTGGTTAGCTTTTATACAGATTTTGATCTTAATTTCTGAGTTTAGAAGCCACATTTCCATCTGATTAACCACTTAACATCCATTTACTTTCCTGCTAACCACAGCTGGTCAGAGTTTTTCCAGAGTACAAAATGATCTGCCGATCTGTTTTATTTAGAAGCACATACTTTTATTATAAACAGTTTGGTATTGGAGCTGCACAACTTACTGAACTGCAATCTTCATCATAATTATCAATGTGCGCAATATCACAAACTCAAAGGACTGCTTGGGAGCAATAATTCATAGGGTATTATTTTTCAAGTGTTATGCATATAAATTCTTCATGCCAATTAAACTTTTGTTCCAATAGATGGGCTTTCACTGGCCTCCATGGGAACACTTGATGTCATCTTATTTTAGAGGCTGAGATGCAAAAGCTCACAAAGTGTGCTGGGGGAACTGCAATGAGGAAAATGCTGGTTGATTGCAATCGATATCAATGTAATGTTTTCTCCCGTAGCATCACAAATACAAGTTTTACTGATGCTGTGCAGCCCCATTTAGTGTTTTTTAGCATTATGTGTAGATCTGTTGTTTTAACTCCAAACATACAGGCAGTGGATTAAGAGGCAGTATATCAGCCTCTTAATCCACTTACTATTTCCTGATATCGGAGTTGCACTCACACCACTTTAGGATACATTTTATTTGTTTAAACGAAGCATTGTAAAGAAAGTGGACATGTTTATGAAGTATATCTAATACAAAGTCAAATTTTGACACAGGCGTTCACAAATGACAAAAATTCTGAAGATCGATTCCCTTTGGTTGTACCAATAGTCGCTGCAAAAAAACCCTGTGAGCTCTGTTTCCATCCAGGGGATCCCTGTAGACACTGTGGAGGAGTATAAGTACCTGGGAGTGTACTTTACCAAATAGCTGGACTGGACCAGAAACACAGAGGCGGTCTACAAAAAGGGCCAAAGCCGACTCTTTTTACTGAGGAGGCTGGGGTCGTTAAACATCTGTGGGATGATGCTGAGGATGTTTTATGAGTCTGTTGTTGCCAGTACGATCTTCTTTGCTGTCACGTGGTGGGGCAGGGGGCTGAGGGTCGCTGACAAAAATAATCCTAGATTTCTCTTTAGTACAGTTGCCAAACTTACCCAGAGCCACAGCTCTGTTGATCCATCCATTCCCTTAGCTCTTAGCAGTAATGATTTTATGGGATTCTTCATAAATAAAATTGATGCCATTAAAAATAAAATAATTGGCATCCTCCCAAACATGATTACCTCGTCCTCAGTAAGTGAGGCAGCATTGGAGGAATCTTTAGAATCTGCGCAGTGTTTGAACTGTTTAGAAGCAGTAGAGCTTTCTGAGCTATCTAAAATTTTAGCTTCATCTAAACCTTCTACCTGTATGTTAGACCCAATCCCAACCAAGGTTTTTAAGGACATATTCCCTTTGATCAGTGGCACTATTTTAGACATGATTAATCTATCTATTTTTAAGACTAATGTTAAAACTTTCCTTTTTGACAAAGCTTATAGTTAGAGTGGCTCATGTTACCCTGAGCTATCTCTATAGTTGTGCTGTGATAGGCCTAGGCTGCTGGAGGACATCAGGATCTAATTTTCTCACTCTATTGAGTTCTACTGTTCTTCAATTATGCATTATGTGTTGTCATTTCTGCTTTAACTTTCTGTTCTCTCTCTTTTCTCTTCATAGTAGGTACACCTGGTCTGGCGTTCTGTTAACTGTGACATCATCCAGAGAAGACGGCTCACCCGCTACTACCATCTAATGTAGAACAGATTACTAGATCAATGTGTGCTTCTGTGCTTTTTTGTTTCTCTTGTTGTGTCTCTGTTCTGTCTTCTGTAACCCCAGTCGGTCAAGGCAGATGACCGTTCATACTGAGCCCGGCTCTGCCGGAGGTTTTTCCTTCCCGCTAATGGGTGGTTTTTCTTCCCACTGTGGCTCTACGCTTCCCCAGGAGTGAATGCTGCTTGTCGGGACTTTGATGCAATCAACTAGCTCATCTACATATATATATATATATATATATATATATATATATATATATATATATATATATATATATATATATATATATAGTATATACATATATATATATATATACATATATATACATATACATATATACATATATATATACATATATATATATATACATATATATATATATATATATATATATATATATATATATATATATATATATATATACATATATATATATATACATATACATATATATACATATATATATATACATATACATACATATATATACATATATATATACATATATACATATATATACATATATATATACATATGTATATATACATATGTATATATATATGTATATATATATATATACATATGTATATATATATATATATATATATATATATATATGTATATATGTATATATATATATATATATATTCAACGCGCACTCACACTCCCAACCTGATGCAGTCAACTGGTGAGATTAGAAAGAAAATAATCCTTGGAAGCAAGGAAGGAAGAGATGGTGCTGTAGTCTCAGAGGTGTGTAAGGATTGTCTTTGTTGGCTAATTTCACTGGAATTCCTTCATCAGAGGGGAAATCCATGATACACTGGTAATCTAAAGGTTTCAGCAAAACAATAGAGCACTGGTATGTCTGGTAAGGCTGGAGCACATCTCTCTGTATTTATATTAGTCCGTTCCAGCCACCAATCGCAAGACCAGGTTCATTTTTGATCCAAAGTGCATCTTTTGGCAAACAATGATTTTATTTTGAAACATTTATCAATATATATCTGGAACATTGTGTTTCTCGATTAAAATCAGCAAGCCGTAAGCCTCAACGGGAGAAGTAAACATGTATGACGTCTACGATCATCTCTGAAACAATACAACTGCCAGTAAATTACAACGGCAGTTATTTGGTCAAAACAGTTCATTGTTAGTTTTGTTCGTAACACTTGTGTGTCCATGATTTACCAGCACCATTCAGTTTATAAAGGACAATAGCTTTAATGACAGACATTTAGAGAGGCAGGCAGCACCCTTACCCACAAACAAGAGCCTGATGCCACAAATGAACCTTTCACAAGAGTAAATAACTAGTGTTGCCTCTTTGTAGTAGTTACTACATCAAATTTGTTCAAGCAGACTGTGGTAGACAAGATAAAACACACCTATAAATACCCATAATTAAAATATGATCACACTCTGGAACAAGTTGTGGCTTTGCGAGATCTGCAGTTTTAAAATTACAACATTTGCGGCACCCCTGCTGATATTCTTACAGAAATCTAAAAGTAATTTTCCCCAGACAACCACAATATTGCATAACTATAAAACTAATCATTAACTCAGAAATGGGGGCCTACTGAAAAGTATTTTAATGTAATCTACAGTCTATATGCACCCAATACTCATTTTTTGCACTTTTTGCCTGGATCAATGCATCAATGCAGCGTGATATGGAGGTGATTAACCTTTGCCTCTTCCTTCTGCACAAATGGCTCCGGTGTCTCATCTTCCTACTGACAAATTTCCATAATCTCTAAGCGGCTTAGATGACGTAACTCCCCAAATCATCACCGACTGTGGAAACTTGACACTGGACATCAAGGAACTCTGATTTAGTGCGTCTCCAGTCTTCCTGCAGATTCAGGAACCTCTGTTAGTAAATAAAATGCAAAAAACTTTACTATTTGTCTTTTTGATCAGACACTTTGGCCATGTTCAAGGAGTGACATAATGCAAAAAAAATGCTACTGTTCTCGCCAAGTCGTGGCTACATTTGCATATGGTGGCTATTGAAGCTTAGACTCCAACTTTAGTCCACACTTTGTCAAGCTTAATCAAACACTTGAATGGGCTTTACTTCAAAATCCAAGGTTGCAGTTATCCTTGTTCCTTTGGAAATTACTACCACATTTTTCCTTCCACTCAACTTTCCACGAATCCAATGACCTTCTTAAGTTCACTGTCATGGTCTCAATAGCTTTCTGATAGACAACTGTCAAGTCAGGATGGGTATAACAAAACATTTCTTCCTTAAAAACAATCTGTGCTGCAATTATAGTATCACTGATGCGGGCAACAATTTTACAGGAGACTCAAATGCAGTGTTAGTTAAATATCTAATTCCAGATGTGATAACTGGACATCTGCTGGGTGGAATCTCACTGCCCACTTCTGATACAATGAAAGTATCTCAGAAGATAAAAGGTCACAGAGTTGGAAACACCCAGACAGCAGATTAGAAAGTGGGCAGCACCCAAAATGTGACTTTATCTCTGTTGTTGTCATTGCAATATTAAACAACAAGATCCCAATAACATATTTTACTAAGATCATGCTGCCATAGTCTTATGCAATATTTTTTCTCTTCTAGTTAGTATTTCTGGTGGTTATTAGCTATAGGCCATAATAATCAAAAGTAAAAGAAAAATATATGACTGTGTTTAATAATTAACAGAGTTTCACACAGAACTGACTTTACTGAAACAAATTAACTTCCGATGTTCTTCAAATTCACCGAGACGCACACAAATTAATAGCTTAAATTTACAAATGAAACTGTGTAGAAAGGGGTCTGATCCACACAAAGTGAAACTCTAAAAGTTTAGGGATTTTGGCAAAGTGTGGATGATATATTATCAGACGTGTCTGCCAGTGGAAAGCCCCGGATTTTCACAATGTGATATTCTCCAAACAGGTTATTGCAACCTGAAAGAGCGTACGAAGCAAAGAAAAACAAAACAGAGAACACAGGCAACAGCAGCAAGCATGAATCCTCAGGCTTCAGACCACAATCTGCAACACCTGCAATATTTTACTGCACCTTGCTGCTGGGAGCAAAACTATCAAGTCATGACATGAGTGTTTTGTAACAGGTGGCAGGGCACCCAGCCAGGGAGCCACAAGCAACCACAATTCCAAGTAACGTAAAAAAACTGCAATGATCTTTCATCTATTTAGTTTTCCCTCACCATCTGACGTCACCAAGGAAACAAGGCACAGGGTGATCCATGCGACTCAGTAGTAGTGCTAGTTTCCCCCCCCCTACTCACTTGCTCGGAGGTTATGTGGGGTTGCACCGTGAGTAATCCTTTTTACTGTATGTGGATCTGTGTGTGTGCTTCAAACGTGTGAGAGTGAAAAGAAAACGGAAGCACAGTGTCGGGGTTCAGAGGAGAATTCCTGGAAATCCTGCACATATGGGGATACCCCCAGGGCAGAGAGATGCCTGGTCCGGCTGGGAACACAAATACGGACAGAGGGATATACCAGGGCAATGAAAAGCCATAAAAACAGAGAACGTATGCAGCAAGCACAACTAGGGGGGGAGTTAAATTACCAGGAAGAACACTATCTTCAGGAAACAGCATACTGAGAGAAAAAAAAAACAGAAAGAGGAACCTTAATTTAACTTTGTGAGAAGGCGTGCCCACTTCTCTGCAAGCAAAGAGCTGCATGCCGGGGAGTATAGGTGGAAGCTGAAAGTCAATATTTACTAGTGTCAGCCTGTCTTAATCTTTTTCTGGGACTGGAAGGCTTTCAGGGTTGAGGTAAGATCACTCCCCCGTGCTCCTCCTGCTGCAGGGAACTCCCTGCTGCTACGCATTGATCCCACAGACACTCCACGTCGTCTCATTGGAGAAATAAACTAGCAGAGGTGTTCTGCAGAAAAACCAAAGGCGCTTTATTCTATTTAAAAACAGAAAGGTTAACACAGAAAAATTACGTGCGTTCTGACGGCGTTACCAACCGAGCCAATCTTCTCTATTTTAGAGGCATGTATCCTTGACTGTTTCATAATTAAGTTGCTTGAAATATTTAAGACAATGACCCGGAAGAAGACCAGGCATGGCCACAACTGCTTGGTTGGAAAATGTTTTACTTGACCTGCGTTTTAAAATGAAGGCCTTTTAAATATTGTCAATTCGTACATAGTAAGCCTTTGGGCATTTTCTGGTCACCTTTTTATTGAAAGCAGGAAGCCTTATGCAAAAGACAGAATGAAAGAAGTTTCTCCTGCTCAGTAAAGCTTCTTTCTTTTTTGGTACAGATCTTATCTGTATCAGCAGCAGTGAAAGCGACTGATAATTTGCATTTTTTCTAGTCTAAATTTAAATCCGTATTTGGCTGTTCTAAATAGTATTAGAACAAACTGGACTGTACTAAATACATTTGAACTGAACTGAGTAGAACTCTGAATAAATTCAACACATTTGTCACGTAAGCTTCCTTGAGATGACTCATAAATAAAATTTCACCAAGAAATCTGCAAGGGACCGGAAATGATCGGTTGCTGGATTGGCTCTGACTGGTGACCGGCTGGTCTGAAACTCAAAAATCATTCTGTTGATTTTAATGAGTGCAGTATAATTTAAAAGTTAAGCCCTTTTCAGTTTCAGGAATGCGTTTACTAACGCCGTCATAGGTGGAATATTTGCTACAACATATTAATTAAAGCATGGGAGCAGTTCTTTCAGGCTGCAAAAGTGAGTGAGAGCATGACTTTCAGAAGATAATAGGAAGGTGGAATGCATCACAGCACTGTTGCTCCTTTTTATCCTTTTGAGGATTTAATCTCTATCTTTAGAGTTGAAGTTGTTGCAGAGTGATGCAGGCTCAAAGTTAACCATTTCCATTGTCAGCAAGGTGCCTAATGAGGCACAGAGATGTAAAAAGTTATTTAAAAAGAAGCCGTCAGGAAGACAGAATAGAGTACAGCAAAGCCACTTGGTTTTATCCTTTTGAGCTTTAGTCCTCTGTTGTGTAATAGGTTAGATCTGTAAGAAAAGTCGGCAGCCTTTAGCAAATCCCAGTGTTAAGATAAGGATCTGAATTTCCTTGAAAAAGCAAGAACAAAGAGACTAGGTGTGTTAGCTGCTCAGATCGAAGGCCAGCTTTAAATGTCAATTCTGTAATTAGTCAAATAAAAAAGATCTCTCAAAATAAAAGTACAAAAACCAAAGATCAGAATTTGCTTTCTGAATTCTGACTGGTGCTTCTCTAGTTAGAAATAAACAATAAAAACAAACAAAATAATGGGGGCAGAGATTGAGCTCCATTGGTGTTCTGCCTTTTTTTAAATGTAAAACAAAAACACAGGAAATATTGTCACTTTCAGACAGACACCTCATATGTCTGTAAATGTAACTTTTCAGCAATGAAAAAAATGTATTGCTTCTAAATGTAATTTCTTCCTGTTTGGTCAAAGTCACATGCTTTTTTGATACTTTTCACTGAATATTCATCAATAAAAGGGGTTTGGGTCAATACAGTTGGTATAAAAAATTGACGTGCTAGATTTTTGTCTTGCAGAGACAATATTCAAAATGTAATCACTACATTCTTAAATCCTAAGCTGTGGTGCCTATGTTAAAACTGTCAAAACAAGTACTGTCCTCCACCTAATGCAGGCTGCAAAGAATTACTTGTTTAAATGTATGCTTTTATATTATAATTAACTTTTTTGGGAAATGTTTTCTGTAGCTATGTCAAAGATAAGTAAAGTCCACAAGGATATTGAATGGCCTATTGTTCTGGATGCCTAATTGTCCTGGTGCTGCTCGACCTCACGGCAGTGTTTGGTACAGTTGATCATTCTGTCCTCCTGTCACGTTCAAGTCATCCGTCCGTCCGTCCGTCGTCTTCCGCTTATCCGGGGTCGGGTCGCGGGGGTAGCAGCTTTAGTAGGGAGGCCCAGACGTCCCTCTCCCCAGCCACTTGGGCCAGCTCCTCAGGAGGAACCCCAAGGCGTTCCCAGGCCAGCCGGGAGACATAGTCCCTCCAGCGTGTCCTGGGTCTTCCCCTGGGCCTCCTCCCGGTGGGACGTGCCCGGAACACCTCTCCAGGGAGGCGTCCAGGAGGCATCCTGACCAGATGCCCGAGCCACCTCAACTGGCTCCTCTCGACGTGGAGGAGCAGCGGCTCTACTCTGAGTCCTCCCCGGATGACTAAGCTCCTCACCCTATCTCTAAGGGAGAGCCCAGACACACTACGGAGAAAACTCATTTCAGCCGCTTGTATCCGGGATCTCGTTCTTTCGGTCACGACCCAAAGCTCGTGACCATAGATGAGGGTAGGAACGTAGATCGACCGGTAAATCGAGAGCTTCGCCTTTTGGCTCAGCTCTCTCTTCACCACAACGGATCGGTACAGCGCCCGCTTCACAGCAGACGCTGCACCAATCCGCCTGTCGATCTCCCGCTCCATCTTCCCCTCATTCGTGAACAAGACCCCAAGATACTTGAACTCCTCCACTAGGGGCAGGACATCCTCCCCAACCCGGAGAAGGCACTCTACCCTTTTCCGGTTCAAGACCATGGTCTCGGATTTGGAGGCACTGATTTTCATCCCGGCCGCTTCGCACTCGGCTGCGAACCGCTCCAGTGAGAGCTGTAGATCACGCCCTGATGAAGCCAATAGGACCACGTCATCTGCGAATAGCAGAGACGCAATCCTAAGGCCACCAAAGCGGATCCCCTCAACACCTTGGCTGCGCCTAGAAATTTTGTCCATAAAAGTTATGAACAGAATCGGTGACAAAGGGCAGCCTTGGCGGAGTCCAACTCTCACCGGAAACGAGTCCGACTTACTGCCGGCAATGCGGACCAGACTCTGACACCGGTCGTACAGAGACCTGACAGCCCTTATTAAAGGGTCCGGTACTCCATACTCCCGGAGTACCCCCCACAGGATCCCCCGGGGGACACGGTCGAATGCCTTCTCCAGATCCACAAAACACATGTAGACTGGTTGGGCAAACTCCCATGCCACCTCAAGAATCCTGCTGAGGGTATAGAGCTGGTCCAGTGTTCCACGGCCAGGACGAAAACCACACTGCTCTTCCTGAATCCGAGATTCGACTATCCGACGGACCCTCCTTTCCAGAACCCCTGAATAGACCTTACCAGGGAGGCTTAAGAGTGTGATTCCTCTGTAGTTGGAACACACCCTCCGGTCCCCCTTTTTAAATAGGGGGACCACCACCCCAGTCTGCCAATCCAGGGGAACTGCCCCCGATGTCCACGCAATGTTGCAGAGCCGCGTTAACCAACACAGCCCCACAACATCCAGAGCCTTAAGGTACTCAGGGCGAATCTCATCCACCCCCGGAGCCTTGCCACCGAGGAGCTTTTTAACAACCTCGGCAACCTCAGCACCAGAGATGGGAGAACCCAACCCAGAGTCCTCAGGCTCTGCTTCCTCAATGGAAGACGTGTTGGTGGGATTAAGGAGGTCTTCGAAGTATTCCGCCCACCGACGCACGACGTCCCGAGTCGAGGTCAGCAGCACACCACCCCCACTGTAAACAGTGTTGGTACTGCACTGCTTCCCCCTCCTGAGACGCCGGATGGTGGACCAGACTCGCTTCGAAGCCGTACGGAAGTCTTTCTCCATGGCCTCTCCGAACTCTTCCCACGCCCGAGTTTTTGCCTCGGCGACCAGCCGAGCCGCCTGCCGCTTCGACTGCCGGTACACATCAGCTGCTTCCGGAGTCCCACAGGCCAAAAAAGCCTTCTTCAGCTTGACGGCTTCCCTCACCGCTGGTGTCCACCAGCGGGTTCGAAGGTTGCCGCCACGACATGCACCGACGCCCTTGCGGCCACAGCTCCGACTAGCCGCCTCAGCAATAGAGGCGTGGAACATGGTCCATTCAGACTCAATGTCCCCCGCCTCCCTCGGGACGTGTTTAAAGTTCTCCCGGAGGTGGGAGTTAAAGCTCCGCCTCACAGGGGACTCCGCCAGACGTTCCCAGCAAACCCTCACAGTGCGTTTGGGCCTGCCCGGTCGGACCGGCTTCCTCCCCCGCCATCGGAGCCAACTCACCACCAGGTAGTGGTCGGTGGAGAGCTCCGCCCCTCTCTTCACCCGAGTGTCCAAGACATGCGGCCGCAGGTCAGATGAAACGACAACAAAGTCGATCATTGAACTGCGACCTAGGGTGTCCTGGTGCCAAGAGCACATATGGACACCCTTATGCTTGAACATGGTGTTTGTGATGGACAATCCATGACGAGCACAGAAGTCCAACAACAAAACACCACTCGAGTTCAGATCAGGTGGGCCATTCCTCCCAACCACGCCCCTCCAGGTCCCACTGTCATTGCCCACGTGAGCGTTGAAGTCCCCCAGCAAAACGAGGGAGTCCCCAGGAGGGGCACTCTCCAGTACCCCTTCCAAGGACTCCAAAAAGGGTGGGTAATCTGAACTGCTGTTTGGCGCATAAGCGCAAACAACAGTCAGAACCCGTCCCCCCACACGAATGCGGAGGGAGGCCACCCTCTCGTTCACCGGGGAAAACCCCAACGTGCAGGCACCGAGATGGGGGGGCAACAAGTATGCCAACCCCAGCTCGGCGCCTCTCACCATGGGCAACTCCAGAGTGGAAGAATGTCCAGCCCCTCTCAAGGAGACTGGTTCCGGAGCCAGAGCGGTTCAAGTCATAATGTTGTTAATTGAGGCATGGTGCTTAAATTATTTGCCTCATACTTAACAGGGAGATCTATTTCAATCTTTTTCGACTAATCTTTCTCTTTACATGGATCAATCATTGCCAAACACAACCTGTCCTTTCACTGCTATGGTGATGACATACAAATATATCTACCAGTAAAGTTTGACAGATTAAGAAACTACTTCTTTGTCTGTTTCTCAGATATTAAGCAGTAGCTGGCTAAAATTGTTTTTTACATTTAAAGGAGAATAAAACGGAATGTATTGTATTTGGTAACAGAATAGCAGCTAACCTTGATTCTTCATCTAGCTGTACCACTACTGTTAGAAATCTTGGTGTGGTGTTTGACTCAAATATTTAAACCTGACCAACAAGTAAACAATGTGGCCAAAGCCAAATCGTTTTTAAATCGTAATGATCTTGAAATGACTGTCCTCACAACATGACTTCACATCAAGACTGCTGCAATTCTTTGTAGTTTAATGTAAACCAGTCTTTATTGAGTGTCCTCCAAGCCATACAGAATGTTGCTGCACTTCTCATAAGCACTAAGATACATCACCATGTCACATCAATACTTAAATCCCTTCACTGGCTCCCCATTTAATCTAGGGTTGATTTTAAACTTTGAATGCTTGTTTTTAAAGCTCTTAGTGGTTTGACTCCATTGTATTTGAGTGATATTTCAACTGTTCTTGTGCATGGATGAGTCAGGTCTAAGTAGAAGCACGGGGGGGGGGGGGGGGGGGGGGGGGGAGGGGGATCCTTTTTTTGTGGCAGCTCCTAGACTTTGGAACGAACTCCAAGCCGAATTAAGACTTAGTCCAGACTTGGCCCTCTTGGAGTCAAGATATAAGACATATCTACTTAGGATGTCTTTTAATACCTAGCAGTGTTTGGTGCATTTTTATTTTAATTTACTCACAATAAAGCCCTTTAGTTAACACAGTGGTTTTTGTATACGGCAATACAAATAAATGTACTTGAATTATTATTATTATCACCATTATTGTTATTATTATCATTATTATCATATTATTATTGTTATCATCATCATCATCATGATTGAATAATAAAGCTACCATACAACTGAACAAATAAATAACATCCCAAAGTCATCATATTAAAATCTTGGTGCTGCTGGCCTCACACTGGCCACTAGTTAGTACGTGACGGGTGAGATGAGCTACAGGATAGAAGCACATGGTGTTAACGGAGACTGGGATGGGTGCAGAGCGCTTAACGGGAGCCAAGACAAACAGCAGAGCTGACATTTATCCTGTGCTTAGAGCAAAGTCATTCTGCAAGTACCACACACACACAAGCAGACAAAAGAGAAAGGGTGAGGTTATGTGCAAGTTATGAATATTTGTGGATAAGATCTTTCAGTGTTTGTAGTCTAATGTGGTCATATATGCACCCTTTATTCATCAGCTTAGGCCATGGACCGGCATAATGTTTGTTCAGGCAACATGACATTTCAAAGACTCTGGCTAGGCCTGTGTGGAAGCTGATTTGGTGATATTGACTATTGTAGCAATCTGGGTGCTGCTTGAGCTTGCCAGAGTCTACAGCTCTACCAGCCATTATCGCAAAACTGGCAAGTGGAGATAGACCCTGCCCTTACTGTACAGTCTTTGATTATCACCTTTTGTTTTGATATTTTTTACCTTTATGTTTATCTGCATTCTTCCATTCGCCTCTCACTTTGCTGCTGGTACACCTGAATTTCCCCACTGTGGGATAATTGAGGATATTTCTATACCATTATAAACATCCCAATAAAAATGATTTTCCAGCTTTCATGGAAAATGACGACTCAACTTTAAGAGGGCCAAACTTCTCATTTATACTTCCCTGGGACTTTTCTGGAAGTATTATACAGAAAAACAGGTATTATGCATGTTTGGAATTATTGTACAATTGACAATAACAGTGTCATTGTTGAACTCATTGAACCCAAACACCTGAAAGAAAATTGGTTAGGGTATTCAGGAATAACCTAGAAGCCAACCAAGTTTTAGTCCCAGCATACTCTGGGAGAGAGAGTGCTGACCAAGGACGAAATAGCTCCAAAATAGGGCTGGACAATAATTCAATATCAATATAAAGTATATCACAATATAACTTTATTCAATGAAGGCGATATGACATTTATGATATTTCCATATACATTACTGTCTTTGATTGCAGCATTTGTCACTGACTGACAGTGTTTTTTGTGGTTTTACGCGTTTTATTTTTTTAAAGCAAATATTTCTAAAATGTTATATGGGAGGAGTTTTACAAACATGGCAAAATAATTGTCATAATTTTGTACAGACATCTGCGGTGGGCATTCTTGGCAGACTTTCCGAGGCTTTTATTTTGTTTGTCGATATCATTATATTGTAATTATATTGTATCGACCAAAATTAAGAAATATATCATGATATATGTTTTGGTTATATTGCCCAGCCCTATTCAAAAATCAACACGGCCAAGCTAAACCGAGGTGTGCAGCTTTCAAAGCTTTCTCCAGGAGACATTTGGCCTGCATTGTGTAATGAGATGTATATTTAGCCATTTAGCTAAAAATGACAAGAACTATGTCTGGAGGGGTCAAGGTGAGTCTTTTGAACCTTGGCACACTACAGCTATTAAGTGTGGTGATGGCAGGAATATGTTGAGGCCCTGTGTCACTCCCAGTTATAATGGTGCCCTACACAAAGAGGAGAGAACGAGGAAAGAGGTCTACCTCCAAATTAGTTCATTTTATATCAGTAGTTAATAACTATAGCTAACTGGAAAAACTATCCCAAACCAAGCAGGCAAACATAAAGCTTATGGAATGGGCCTGGCCTGAACCATGATGTGAACCCTGTGGTCTAAGCTTTTAAACCAGATCCTTGCCGAGTTCTAATATGATAAGAAGATTGGTTAAAAATACGTAATTGTCCTCCTTTTAAATTGGAAGAAACCCAATAAGTTTAAACTTGTGCTCCAAATTCTTGTTTTCATAGAAGTTGTATGTTGTATCTCACACTATGAGAAAAGAACGGTTCATATGCACCATTAAAATCTCTGAATTAGAGTTATGAGTTGCTGATGAGTCTTCTAATGAGGACTTACTCTGCAGACGGACATCTGGTTGGTGGTGAGGGTCCCCGTCTTGTCAGAGCAGATAACAGATGTACAGCCCAGTGTTTCCACCGACGGCAGGCTGCGAACAATTGCGTTCTTCTTGGCCATGCGGCGTGTGCCGAGGGCCAGGCAAGTGGTGATGACTGCAGGAAGGCCCTCTGGGATGGCAGCCACGGCCAGGGCAACGGCAATTTTGAAGTAATAAATTGCCCCCTTGACCCAGGAGCCGCCATGGACGGGGTCGCCGAAGTGGCCAATGTTGATGACCCACACAGCCACACAGATCAAGGAGATGACCTTCGAGAGTTGCTGGCTGAACTCGTCCAGCTTCTGCTGCAGCGGCGTCTTCTCCTGCTCTGTGGATGCCATCTGATTCCGGATCTTACCGATCTCCGTGTTGACGCCCGTAGCAACGACAACACCGATGGCACGGCCGGAAGCAATGTTGGTGCCCTAAGAAAAGCAAAAAGATAAGCACAAGTGAAAGAGCAATTACATTTTTTATAAACATAGCTGTTATTGATGTACACACTGACCTTACATCAGCAGATGTGCACCAATATCAAGAGTCTGCTTGTATAGTTTTGACTGCACTGATAGCTTCCTCATATGAAAGAAGAACCCTGCAGAGGGTTTACTCACAGAAAACAGCATGTTCTTTTTGTCCTGGTTCACAGCTCTGGGGTCAGGAACAGGGTCAGAGTGTTTGATGACAGAGACAGACTCCCCTTAAAGCGACAACACAGATATGTCTTGTAATAGATTTCACTATAGATCACAATAGGCCTGCACCGCGTTATCGCTATATCACTATACACAGTATGCTCAATGCTAATGATTCTAGTGCCATGCTTTCAGGCTTACAGTTGGGCACACCTGTTTAATGTAGCATAGACCTTTTTTAGAAGGTAAAGATGGTCAAGCCATTAAGACATTAAAACACTACACATTTCCTTGTCACAACGGCAGACGATAGTATGAAGTCCCTTTTACAATCGTTTTAGCAACATTACCCATATGATCGCATATTGAGTGTTTTCCTGCAATGGCGCAGCCCTAAACAGCATGTTGACCAGGCCATATCATTAGGGTAAGCAATGCTTCGCGTACAACACCACAAAACGTTTAACACTTTTTAGATATGGCAATGATTGGTGTTCGGTGGGAGAAGATGGATACCTGTAAGGATGGACTGGTCCACTCGTAGAGTAGTGGACTTTATCGAGGTCACTCTGATGTCAGCAGGCACCTTATCACCAACTAAAAAAGAACAAAAAGGAAAGAACTCAGTAAAATAATGCTTGATAGCATGTTTTTCTGATTCTGGCTCTCCTGTCCTGTTGTCTTGGACTTTACTAAACATGACCATACAGCACATCTTCTGTCACTCTTTGAACTTGGAGACAGTGTCCATTTTTATTGGGTTAGCACAAAGGCAGGAAGAAACCAAAACAAACAAAAACAAAAACATGCTGCCTTTCTGGTACATATGAAAGATTAGAGGACTGATGGTTTTGTGAAATACATGAAAGTTATTTTTAAAGTTTAACATTATAGAAAATGTACTGTGGTGATAAACCCTGTGATATTGGTGCTAAGCTCTAATCGACAATGTTGAAATTCCCTAAGACTGATGGTAAAACAGGGTTTGGTTACTATGCAACAGTTTTATTTAAACCACAGTCACTAGGTTTAAAGGCAATAAGAAATGCAGCGTGTATGTTTAAAAAAAATAACTGAATGGGATTATTATCTACCGTTTAGGGGCACAGTTGTGCTTTTTAAGGTGACACGTGTTGGCACCACAATTATTATCTAAATATTTTTAAGGGTCAAAACCAAGAGCATCCAGCAAAAACTTTACACCATAACAGGTCTCAAAATACCAATTAAAGTTGAATAAAGTCCCAGCTTCTGCGACCTGTACATACATTGTGTTTTTACACCAAAGTATTGCTAAGCAGCTCCTAGACAGCTGGATCTTTAAACTCTTTTTGTTTTTCTGGAAAAAATCTTTCAGGGGTCTTTTTTGTTGCCAATTTTACAAATACACTACAAATCCTCCCAACCAGAAAACATAGCATAACGTAACTGTTTTAGATCGCAGGTCATGATATACATTTTTTTAAAAGCTCATCCAATACTGTAAGAGGGGAAGCAAACAAAAGCTTAAAGAATAATAAGAAACATGCCACATAATGTGTGTACGTTTATAATTAGATTTTGGACTTTAATATAAATCAAGCTTTAACTCCTAAACGATCAATACTTAAGAAACATCAAATGCAAGGACTCCCAATTAACTGTATTTTAAAGGTCAAGAATGATTCTACGTTGTTTACTTTTCGTTTTTACAGTCTGGATAAGCTTTGAGCGCCATTAACTTTGCTTAAATACAAAGCTGGTGCAACAAACACTATATCTGTGCACAAAAAAAAACTACCCAACAGAAAATAAACACCTCAATCTCCAAGCTGGTGGTGGCAAATTTCCTAAAAAGAAAATCCTTGAGAAAAATGAATTCAATCATTTCCCAGAATGACTCAAAATCTTTCAAGGAGCTTCTGGAATGCATTTATCTCAACCACCATGACATGCAGCATCACTAAATTGTTAGAACTCACTCTTTTAGATTAGATCAAAAAACAAAGCAAACTTCTACATAAACACAGAAAAGCAGCAGAGAATATGCACCCTTAATAAGGTAAAGACTGTGTTGAACACTAACGGAGAACTGCAGTGTTCCTGCAAGTGACTGGTCAGACCCCATTAAAAATCCGTGTTCAGACAATATGTCCTCGGGCAAAAACAAAAACAAAACACTGATGGGTTCAGACCAGGATCAGCCTCCAGCCACAGGTAAACAACAGCTCGATACAACCTTGATGGAGTCACGTTGCCGTTGCACATGGATCAATGATTTCACCACCCTTCTGTTCTCTCTTCACTCTCTGCACCTGTCTGTGTCTCCGATGCAACACTTTCTCTTACAAGTCAGAGGTAAACTGCAAAGTTGGACCTTCTGCCCATCAAACATTCATATTGTCACCTTCCTAAGATAATGGTCAATTTTTGCCAAAACAGATTTTTTGCCTAAATTAACTTATAACTTATTGCCGTATTAGTTTGCGTTTTCGAAAAAAACCTGAAACTAATTATTTTAGGAAGATGGCAATATTAAACTTGTTAATTAATGCCAGAAGCATTTAAATTACTAAAAGGTCTATAATGAGAACAGGTTAATACTTTTATGTTGCAGACTGAGAATTGACGTTTAATGGAAATGTTTTCATAGCTGCAAGACTATGGAGCTTTGTGGCATCTTTTTTCCCCCAAAGCAGTAGCCAACCATGACTCCAGAACAGCTTTTTTTTTTTTTTTTTTTTACAAAAATGTTTAGTTTATATTATATGTATATTTGTCTACCAGCAAAACAGATGAGATAAGAGAGGCTTCCTTGTACTCTCTCCGATAACCCCCCTAAAAAAACAAAAAACAAAATCCAACCTGAAGCACCGAGTTAAAACTTGTCAGTGTTAATCCGAAGAAAACCGTTTCTCACCGGCAGACGACTAATTACAATCTAAAATTCCACAACAAAAACCCGTTGGACGTAAAACTTTACTGCCGGCTTTCTAACAGACATCCAGCAGTGCTGCAGACTAGGAAGTTACTGGAATCAATGCCTAGTTTTTACAAAGTTATGCTTCCAACACCACTAAAATGTTCCTAAATACCATCCTTAGTGTCACTTTAAAGGCATGCCAGATGCAAAAGAGAGTACCGAAGTGACTAAAGTTTTTTTCCTACCATACTGAGCATAGAGTAAGGCAGTACTGCCCCTCCTCCTACCTCTTGCACCAGACCGTCTATCAGCTCGCTAAACACTACTACTGCTCCTTTACTTGCAAGAAAAATAAATGATGTTTGGTAAAAGGCGCACCAACTGTTAAGTCAAGCTGTAAGTGACATATCTGTTAAGCAGGCTAGCCTGATTAATATCAGCTCATTATACTGGCGAAAAGCACTTGAAAACGACATTCAGCAGGTGTTTATTGTATGTTTGTCCAAGTGTGTGCGTTGACCCTGTCAGGATTCTGTCAGGTTTTTTTTCTCAGGTCCCCATCCTGATACACCCCGATCCGAGCAAACAATCTGTCCTTGAGATTGACGCTTCTGACACTGGTGTTGGAGCAGTTCTCTCCCAGCAGTCAGAAACTTCATCACTGTGCGTTTTTTTCTCGTCGGTTGTCTCCAGCCGAACGAAATTATGACGTAGGTGACCGTGAGCTACTTGCTATAAAGTTAGTCCTGGAAGAATGCCGACATTGGCTGGAGGGGTCCGAGCAGCTCATAGTCATCTGGACGGACCACAAAAATCTTGCATACCTGCAGTCCGCCCAACGACTTAATCGCTGGTTCCTCTTCTTCTCACGCTTCAACCTGTCCATCACTTACCGTCTCGGCTCCAGAAACATTAAGCCAGACGTCCTGTCCAGACTGTATGCTCTGCAAGAGTAGGAAAAGGAACCGGCACTCATTTTGCCACCCAACTGTACCTTTGGCGCCCTTTGGTGGGATTTAGAAGACCGCATTACCAAAGCCTTGCAATTGGATCCGGATCCTGGAACCGGACCAGCTGGACTCACCTACGTCCCGAGATCCGTCTGTCCTGATGTCCTCCGTTGGTGCCACGACTCCAAGTTCTCAACCCATCCTGGTATTTACAGAACCCAGTCCCAAGTTTCCCGTCGGTTTTGGTGGCCCTCCTGGACCAAAGATGTCCGTGATTATGTCCGTACCTGTCCCGTCTACGCCCTGAACAAGCCTTCTAATAGGCCCCCCGCTAGACTTTTAAACCCACTTCCCATACCCAAACGCCCTTGGTCACACATAGCCTTGGACTTTGTCACCGGTCTCCCTACCACTCAGGGTATGACAACAATTCTCACAGAGGTTGATCGTTTCTCCAAGTCTTGTCATCTCATCCCCATCCATAAACTGCCCAACGCCCTCCAAACCGCCGAGCTTCTCATCAAGCATGTCTTCAGACTCCATGGAATCCCCTCTGACATCCTCTCTGACCGGGGTCCCCAGTTCGTCTCGCAAGTATGTCGAGACGAACGGCCAAACAGAAAGGATGAATCAGCAGTTAGAAACAACCCTCTGTTGCCTCACCTCTTCCTCACCGTCTGAGTGGAACAAGTATCTACCCTGGGTCGAATACGTCCTTAATTCACATGTTTCCACAGCCACCGGTCATTCGCCTTTTGAAATAGCTCTGGTTTACTCCTTCCATCTGATGAACTCCAAATCCCAGTCAACTCCGTACAACAGTACATCCTCCTTTGCCAACAGACCAATACTGCTCTCTATTGCATTTCACTGGTCCCTATGAGATAGAAGAAAATCATTAGTCCGTCCTCTGCCCATCTCCGTCTGCCACCTCATTCCCGTGTTCACCCTACCTTTCATGTGTCCCAGATAAAACCCGTTCTGTCTAGTGACTTGTGGTACGGTTAGTGGCCACTGTCCTGTCGACAGTTCCTTGTTTCTGTGAGTCAGATATTCTAGATCCTAGTTTTAACTTTTGTCTCCTGTTTCTCATAGTTCGTTCGTGCTTTGGATTACTCACCTGTCATGTCTCCGTGCTCTGAAGACTGGTTCCTGAATCCCTGCCACTCAGATCCTGCTCTGGCATTCCCCTCGAGCCCACTTGGTATTACCAAGCCAGATTAGAGTTCCCTTCCTTGAATTCACTCTGGTTCCTTCAGCTGCTCACTGTACCTGCTCTCCGCTGTGGCGCTGTTCGGGCTCCCCGCCTTTGTTCCACCTGCCAGCTCACCTGTCACTCAGTCACCTTACTCCACCAGAGGTAGAGAACTGCAGAGTTCGTTCTTCCATTCACCCTCCCCGGATAGGTTCTACAAGTTTGACGGTAAGCTGAGCTGCAGCAGCGTTGATTCCCGCACTAGGCTCTCGTTAATCTGTCTCCTTTTTTCCTCCCGCAGCGTTTCCGACCCTGACGTTCCGATCTTTGTCTCCGGCTCACTTTGTGAGCATTTATTTAGCCTAATAAATATCTTTAACTGCTTATTGTTTCCCGACTCTGTTCTGCATGTGGGCCAAACACCTTAAAACCATGACAGACCCCAAAACCACAATAACTATTAAAGTTAACATTATTATACCAGTGATAATCAATATTAGGGGTGTAACAAGATCCTGTCAAACAAGATTCTTTCAAATTAAAATGTCACGTATTTCTGATCTAAACAGAATCCGTTAGTGAGGTCCACTCGCTTTCAGCATGCGACTTCCTCTGGGAAGCAAGTATAAGCCCTTATTAAAAACAACATAAATGAAAAAGAGTGCTTTATGCTTGACACTCAAAACTTGTGAATTTGATTTTGAAGAAAAACAAGAAGTTGTTTTTGAATTTATCTCCTGGTTGCATGCAGAGGAAATGTGCTTCTCTGGGATGTGCTTCTAAATCAAAATTATTTAGATTGATGACTCAACATAGATTATTCTAAACCCAGTTTGAGATTAATTTATTATATTTGTGAGAACAAAAAGCATGTACAATGTTTTTTTGTTTTGCTTTAGGGCCTCCATAGAAGTAGATAACCATAAAAACCACAGGTTTGGGCAAACTGGAAATATTCTACACCAATTACAGATTATATAAATCACAGTTTGCAGTCAGTGAAACCTTTAGTCTACAGTTATATTCAGTACATTAGAATATGTGTTCTGAGTCTTGTTTGACAGATTAGAGGTCCCTTTTGAAAACGACAACCTTACAGCCGGTATTTAATTTTCTTTAAAGCCTATATTTCTGTATTAAAACTTCATCGGTCTAATGTAATATCCTAATCTTAAATCTTGTGTTTTCATTTGCTGTAAGTCTCTGTAATTAATCTACATAATTTGTTTCATGTGTGAATCTAATTACTGAAAAGAAAACCTTTGTAATTTTATAATTTACTGAATATGACTATTTGTGAAAACCGATGAGAATCATTTGGTGGTGGCGTGAGCTCGATGTCGAGTTTAATGATTTAACTAATAAAAATAATGATAAATCAAGTCATTATTTCAGCAGCAGTATGATAAATGGTTGCTTTTCATTTTAAAATATAACATTTTTATGTTATGCACACAAAGCTTTATTCTACTGTGAGATCCTCTACTGGTTCATGCCTACTGCACACTCTTTTTCCAGCGCTCCATAATCTACATTTTGCCATTTGCTTGACTTCCTTTGCTGACGGGATAGAGTGGAAGAAAGGGAATTTTGTGATGCTTAAGAACGTCCATGTTCCTCGGTAGTTTTACTCCTACATCTATGAGACTGATGGTGAAACGGGGTGGGAGAGGCGCTTGTGGGGAGATGTGTGTGTGTGTTGTTGTTGTATGGAAGATGGCTGGGGGCTGCAGGTTCACTGTGGCCGGACCGGCCGAGGGCACTAAAGACATGCTGTTCAAACGCCTACCCTCTTTCTGCCATGGCCTCCCACAGACAACAAGAAGAGAATTTATGCTAATAGATCTTTGCAGAGTTATTACACTTCAGTATTCAGGGGGTAACTGGAACGAAGCGGATGCCCTCCAAACAGAAATAAACTCTCGAATCAGTTTCCATCCATTCAGCAGAACTCCAGAAAAAATAAATTAAAAAAATCGGAGCGCATTGCATAATCTAGATGAGCAGGGATCCTGCTTCACGTGCACAGTCATCGTGACTTGTTTTTTGGCCAGCCTCCGTGAAGGTTCCCCTCCTTCAGGTTCCATGTAAACCCCCCGGGTAGTTCTTGACAACCTGACCACCACAGTGTTGCCGTTCAAACAAGAGGGGAAAGTTCCAGTGGAGGCGCAGATCACAACTGCGTCGTAACCATGCTTGGCTCTGCCTGCAGCAGCGGTGGATACTCTCTCTCCTCAGGAGCACTCACTCGTGGTCCACAACGTCCTTTTCCAAAAACCCCATTCAAGTTATTCTATTTTCTGCAAACCTGTATACTTTGTGGTGAGCCTCTACCAGTTGCGTATTCTATAGATTTAAATTGACTGGAAAATTAGATTACAGTAATTGTTAAATATTACAATGTCATGTTTGTTCTTTTATTAGAATCTCTCATTTAAAATCTCTAAAAACTTGAAGAATGCAAAGAGCTTGGACCTACGCTGTAGCACTGACATAAGTGACTGACATCTACTGCCACAGATGTGTTAGTTAGCAGAGTGGGTATGATTGGAGACAGAGGCTGGGCTGCAGACCTGTTGGCTGAGCACAGCTAGGACCAGACCTCCAGACTGGCACCGACGTCATCTGCTGATTGGGCGTCGATTGTCACACTATTTATTACTTGCTAGGGGGCAGATCAAATTGTATCCCAACCAAAAGCAAATGAGATTGTATTAATAATCCATGATTTATTATTAAATGGATTATTTTTAAGTGAGTTTGATAGAAAAGTGAAAAAATCCTCAGAAAGGTGGAAGACTAAACACTAGCTTGACCAATTTCCCCGTTTTAGCTGATTTTAAAACACAGGAATGTACAATCTTCTATCTCATTGCAGAAATGACGACCAGCGGAAAAGTCCAAAAGTTGATCTCACTCTTGCTACACTGAGAGCGAACTGATGAGTTGGAGCTAACGAGGTGGACTGATGCCACATTGGTGCTTCATTTTAGTAAAGTAGCGCAGATGTTTTTCAGCTGACAAAAAACACGACTTGCAAACAACAAACTTAAAAATTTTCCACTTTCCTCTTGGGAAAGTGTAGACACTTCCTATCCACTAATATTGGTTTGTATCCTATAGGTAGGAATTTTAGTAATTTAACAACTCAAAAGGGAGATTGCTTTCAGTGGCTTTTAGCCTTTCACCACTTTGAAGATTTATTTTCTTTCCTACAAGTGCGATATTACACGCTTCAATTACAGTTAAGAGAACCAAGCATAACTACACATAATCCCACTTCAAAAAAAATCTGAGCTAGCCCTTTAAATATCTAAGCTCTTCAGTTTTATTCATCAGAGGGCATTTAGCATTAAGAATAAGGGTTTTTGACAATATGTAATCCAGCCAACCAATCAGATAAAAATAAGCCCAAAAAGCAGTATTTGTGTGATGCTGCATGCTGTGCCTCCAACCCATTCCTGTAATGCAACGGTTGGACAGGGCCTGCAAATGCTGGATCCCCAGCAGCAACAGCCCTGTAAAAATCAACTCCTTTTCAGCCTTAGTGCTCCAGAGATGGGCCACGCAGATTTTTAACAGTGACAAGAGTGGTGGTAGGTAGGTGCCGGGTTTGGTACGTTCTGCCTGTGAGGGCTTGTCTTCATATGACAGAGTGTGCTTTCATGTGTTATCGAGGACACACTGGCTGTAACAAGCCCAAATTCCAAGTAAGTACTGCCGTGAGAAAAAAACAAAAACGCGCAGAGTAAAACAAGTTTAAAGTGCCCTAGAACCCCAGTAAATAAAGAGAGATTTGTTTTTTTCCCTCTCCAAGTGGTTCATTTCTGAAACAAGCAATGCCAGAGATGACTTCTCTAGGATTTGAAAGTTATTTTGTAGAATAAATTGTTTGATATTCACTTTTAGAACCTTGTTGCTGAATCCAAAGGCTTCCCCCCAAAACCCATCTGTGTTATAATTATGAATGAACACCCCAATCTCTTACTCTGTCTCTCTCACACACACACACACACACACACACACACACACACACACACACACACACACACACACACACACACACACACACACACACACACACAGTAAGCACTCACTTCTCTTCCCATAAATCATTCCAACCACCTGGAATGAGTCCCCAGCCACGGAGGGGCCAGGATTACGACCACTGCACTAAAAATGAAAAGAAAGAAAAAAACAGCCGTGCTGGGGCTGGTGTGATCTTCTTGGGGGCGGGCTGCATGTGTGCTAGGCATACACAGATGTTAGTGGAGCTCCCAAGTGACAAATGAGGCTATTTTTATCCCAGGCTGCCCATACATCGATGAGTGTACAACAGGAGAATTGTGTGTGTGTGTGTGTGTGTGTGTGTGTGTGTGTGTGTGTGTGTGTGTGTATTTGATGTTAACAAACATCAAGCACCATCCAGGTGGTGAGACTGAGCGCATGGAAAGCTGAGGGAAAAGGGAAAGCAGCGGAAACTTAAACCGGGCCTTAAATAAGAGCAGCGACCGCAGCAACTTCCACACAAACAGATACAGCTTAGCATCAGACCTGGCAACTGCGCAGCCACAGAAAAGTTATATAACCCCGTAGAGATATTCCAACGGTCTTTCCAGACTTGTGAATGAAAGGTGAAAAGAAAGGCAGAGAGTGCTTCTGTGCATGTCAGTAGTAATGGGACAGTGCAGGCAGCCAGGTGACAACGTGGTGTGGGGGTTGCCAACGCGTAAATTAGTCTCAGAAAGTGACAGTGAAAATTCAGCCTCAGCTAACCTGCCACCTCCACTATGTCTCCTGGGACTATATCTCTGGCTTTGATCCTCTGGACAGCCTTGCGATCCATGCGATACACCTTCCCCATCTCCGGCTCGTACTCCTTCAGAGCCTCGATGGCACTCTCTGCATTCCGCTCCTGTGCACAGAGGGGAACACAGCAGAAAGTCGTGCAGGCAGAAATTTTGTATTTTCTTCTTCAACTGATGGTCACACTAAATGTGTCCATTTAAAAGGTCATTTTCTAGTTTGCAGTGCCATCAAAATGTCCTGTGTTAAACAAAAAGATTTGCTTTCCAGGGGAATATGCTATGAATTTCTCAGCATTTTTAGACACCAGTGGGTGTAAGTATGTTTCAGGTTTCTTTTAATAGGGACCTGTTGTATTGTGCCAAAAAGCAGAAAATCTAAGTATTTCCATTTGTGATGATGGTGTGTTGTCCCCAGCTTCTGTTTTCTTGTAACTACATGAAAATATTTCTTATTCCTCTTCGATGCAAATTAAACGGGACAAAATTTTGTGCAAGTGCTGTGGATTGATCATGTTCCAACCTGACAGACATGACGTACTGTAACGGGCTACTTGCAAACGCAGATTGGAACAAGCTAACGTGACAAATTCCAACCTGCACTAACTGAGATAGATGGCTTCTTGGTGGTTGTACCTTCTTAGGTATGTGAACATTTAACAGTCATTACAAAAACAACATTTGCTCTCTTTGCAATCCAAACCTTACATGTCAGGACGTAATGAAAACCATCTGGTTGTTCCCAAGTTCTGAAATATTTAAAATCTAAAATTAAGTGTACAGCAACATAACATGTTGCACACTCTCAATAGCTATTAAAAAAAGCTCTTTGTAAAAACAAACTAAATCCCATGATTCGATAACTAAGAATTTCTGTCAGCAGGATTAACTGGAAATAGTAGTTTCTTTTACAGCTTTGTCTCTTACATGGCTTCTGACAAACTCTTTCCCACTTTTCTTTATATTGCATGACCCAATATTGGCCAAGCTGCAGCTGTCAGAGAAATGGCCTAAATTTGACACTATAATACTGTCATACAGAGGAATATGATCAATGACTGCCAGGTTCCTATGTCCACTGGTTAGAAACCCCCCAGATCGCCACCCTTCCCTTCTACCACCATGCTTGGGCTATTTGCATATGTGTAGAGATGCACCACAATCTCTAGGGGTGTTGTTGCTGCTTTAATGAGCCTGTCCTGTGATCAGCAGGTCTGAAGGTTTAAATTCTCACTTTTTGTGACCAACAAAACACCCAGGAGTTAATAAGTAATGTTGACAACAGTCTTTAGTGTTGAAGTTGTTACCAAGTGAAGAAAACTAGCCCTTTGAAAGTCAGCAAGGGACTTAAGGAGGAAGCACATATATGCAAAATGCTATTTAAAAGGAAGCTGTTTGTTCTCCAGCATGTCTACAGATACTTCTGGCTGCAAGAGAGCGAGAAAAAGCAAGACTTACACTAGATAACAGAAAGGCTGAATGGAGTACAGCAAAGTTGCTGTCACACAACATGTTGGATTTGGAAATGTTGGCAGACTTTTGGAAATCTCAGAATTAAGGGAAGCATCTACAGTCTCTAGGGAATACACGTAGACTGTAATGCTAGCCATGTTGACCAATAACATAGGTTAGCATAAAACGTAATATCACATTTGTTTTAAAAAGTACTAAAAACACTTTCTACACCAAATGTATTGGCCACAAAACGTGGGTCGGTGCATGTCTACAGACACGCTGCATTAGGTTTTCGCTAAACTTGGATCTGTAGATTACAGTGTAATAGTTTTGTTTTAGTCTCGTACACCTAAAGGCCATTGCTCCAGCAGTTTCCTGCAAAGAGAACTTTTTTTATTTTTTAATATTCACATAAGATTGTACACATGGGAAACATGAAAAAACATATCTCACCTGCCAGACCCCAATAACAGCATTGGCAATGAGGATAAGCAGGATAACAAGAGGCTCTACAAAGGCGGTGGTAGTCTCCTCCCCCTCTTCAAACAAAGCCAACACCTAGAAGAACATACAGCACGGGTTAGCAAACATCTTTCACTCTCAACTGACACTGTCCAAACGTTGGCAGAACAAAACAAGCCATTCAATCTGAAAAAAGAAACCCAAATTAATTTGGCATGCCATGAGAGCTCCTCCCATGCCATGAGAGCTCCTCCCTCCCATCACCTCAGAGTTTAGGGAGTTCGTCTTGCAATTGGCGGGTTGCCGGTTCGATCCCCTGCTCTGACTGTCTCTGTCGTTGTGTCCTTGGGCAAGACACTTCACCCGCATTGCCTGCTATATGGCTTTGTTGTATGGCAGCCTCGCCTCTGTCAGCCTGCCCCAGGGCAGCTGTAGCTACTAACATAGCTCACCACCGTCAGGGTGTGAATTGGGGTCTGAATGGGTGAATGACTTAGACCAGGGGTCGGCAACCCGCGACTCCGGTATGAGGCCGGTATGAGGTATGAGGCTCCGGTATGAGGAGCCGGTATGAGGTATGAGGCTCCAGTATGAGGTACACAGCCAGAGCTGTGTACCTCACACAGGCAGTCGTCAATGCTGGCTGAAGAACACTCCTCACCAGTTGGTGAAAAGATGTTTGCCAACTGCCAATAAACTCAAGAAGAAGAAATAATGCTTGCGAGTGGCTGCAGAGCGAAATAAACACAGTGAGCGCAGAGAAGGTGGCATTTTCAGATGCAGGTTTTTTGTAGTAAATTCTACAAATGACAAGGGGACCACGGTGACACAGGACCTAAAATAACATGGAGTCATTGATGAGGGTGAAGAGAGCTAAACAGCAGGGTAAGAGTCGTTTCTATATCTGACGTTTGTTCATTTTCAAAGTGAGGAAAAGCGAACTGCGCTTTGCTCAAGGCTGTGAGCGGAGTCCTGTGCGGCTGAAGTTGAGCTTCAGGTGCCGCCTGAACGTCTGATAGCTCGTCTAATGCAGCTGTTAGCTGGTTAATGACAGGAGCTTGTTTACGTGCGTAACTTTCCTGGATGTGATTAAAATGTGTTCGGATTAAAAGAAAAGTATTCTGAAAGTACCGTTTATATGGGATGAAAATCAAATAATCCAACCATGACGTGCGTTTACTCGCACCAAGATTTATTCAAAATAAAAACTCTGACATTAGCAGAGTTGATGATTTCCATAAAACAACAGTAGAAGTTTTGTACTTTGTACGAAAAAAAAAAAAAGGCAAAGATGCGTTGGTTCTGCTCCCAGTCCATTCTGTCGCAAAAAAATGTGTTATATGCAGTGTGATTTTAATTTAAAATTTGAAAAGGGTTTTATGGCTCCCAGTGTTTTCTTTACTGTGTGAAACGGGTCCAAATGGCTCTTTGAGTGGTAAAGGTTGCCGACCCCTGACTTAGACTGTAGTGTAAAGCGCTTTGGAGGTCGTCAAGACTAGTTAAAAGCCCTATACAAGTACAAGCCATTTACCATTTTTACCATTTCTGTCCAGATACATTCCAGGAACTGTGAGACCAAACATTTAAGTTCAAACCTAAGGGTAACATGAATTATCTTACATCAAACATGTCCGTTAGTATGCATTTAGACCGCTATTTTTATCCACTAGGTGACTGTTAGGTTCTTTTTTTTTCAGCCTATTTAGCCAAATAAACCAGTAGCTGACTGTTATCTGATTATCTCTATGTTTTATTCTTAAGTAGGTTACATTTGGTAAGCTATCACAAGTAAATTTATGGTAACTTACTTTAACAACAAGGTGTCACAGTTTTCCTTTTTTGCCAAATACACAAACATACACAACAAAAAAGAAACAGTATAGGACCACTAGGCCATGGCTCAAAATGGAAGGTAAAAAAAGAGCACAAAAATACTTTAATTCTTTCAAATTCAGAGTGAGATTGTAATCTTTTGAATAGGCTGAATAGAGTCCCTTTTAGCACTTTCCTAGATGCCAACTTTAGTTTGGATGAAAAGGAAGGTTACGTATGTAGCTCCAATAAAAGGATTTGACACTCCACCTACAGGACCTTTTTAAAATCCGATTTTGTGTGTATATATATATATATATATATATATATATATATATATATATATATATATATATATATATATATATATATATATAGATATATATATATATATATATATATATATATATATATATATATATATATTTATATATATATATTCACACACACATTTTATATATAAAATGAGTATGTTTAGCTCTTGTTTGTTTAGGAGAAAGAGGGAGCAAGGAGGAGGTGAGCAGGTCTATTTATATTTACCATGATGCTGTGGTATTTTTAAGCCAATGCATTCGATTAACAGCACCTTTCTGTTAATTTTCCCCTCTTGTGGAAGTAGTCAGGCACGACATAGGTTGTCCAAACACCATTTCTTTCTTTGGGCTTAGTTTTGTGCAGAGACAGCACCATTAACATCCAGCTAGCATTGCACTTCTGAGTGCCTGCTGAAAATAAGTTCGATCTGTCTCACACTCTGTTTTTTGTTTTAATAAATGCGTGAGAAAAGATTTTACACATCAAATATGTTGCCATTTCTTTGTTCAGTGACAGATTTCAAAGCCTGAATGGCTGGACCACAAAAGCAATACGACAATAAAAGCAGATCTATGTTACACTGGTCTGTCATTTGAGACACTGGTCTCAAATGACAGCAGACTATATTCTCTGCAGAGTATTGAGCCCCGGCGTGCACGTCACGGCAGCCTGAGCATGGTCGATAGCTCATCATTCCCCCTCATTTGGGACGCCAAGACTCTCTTCTGACCGAGCCGAAATTGGAGAGCAACAATGGCAGCCCTCTCAGTGAGATTGGCTCAAAAGGCGCCCGGAACAATCATCACACATTCAGAGGTCACGTTGAATACCCAACTATCGCCATCGCACTGTGTCAAGAGTTCAAATGGAGAGAGAAGTAGTTGACTTTGCAGTTTTGACATAATTACTGAGGGAAACTGGCTCATATTTGATTGTTTGCATACAGAAATCTGAGAGAAAACTTGTGCTCTACTTCATAACTGAGGTTTTATCCCCTAAGCTAAATCTGTCCGTTTAGTTTTCAATATGATAATAATTACTCAATGCTCAAACAACAAGAGGCCAAATCTCATCTTCATCTGTTCAGGGTTTAAACCCAGCATCACTCAAAAGTCCAGATCCAAATCCATATCCTGTACGAATGACAAGTAAATGCCTACCCAGCTTACACCTTGTTTTTAATGGCACAATAACTCCCACGATAGAGTCTTCCAACAATTTAAGAATCAGTATAGACTTTATATATTTTATATCAAATTTTCACAGAAAGACGGTAGTAAAAAACGGAGGCTTAGTGGAAGGGGCATGGGTTATAAACTAATCCTAATTATGACATGCAAAGCGAAACATTCAATTCACCTGTAAGAACATAATGAATAAGGAGCATCGAAGAAAGCGATTTAAACAGGGAGAAAGAAAGCCAATGTTAGCCTACCTCAGCAAACACCTCCCTGTCCAAAGATCTTCTGCAAGACGCGCGTTTACTGAAGGGGTTTTGGAGCTGAGCCGAGTCAGATGATGTTTTAGACACGATTTTGAAAACGACGTGTTTTATGTGAAGTGTTAGAACAATAAAGCTGCTTTCCAAGACAGATGAAACCTGCTTTGGAATCAGAGGACAATGTAGAGAAACTGCAGAGAGGAAGAGTTTATTGGTCCAACTCATCATTGGTGAGTGAGTTACTCATGCAATCACATTACTTTAAAATAGACCATGTAAACCCAATAAAATGAACTAAAAATCCATTCTACATATTGGAAGAGTTCATTTCACAAAAATGTTTCTTTACGTTTATAAGCAACCCATGGACTACTTTTTTAAATGACAGAAAGAGATAAGTGTTGGCTTTATAAAAGCCATTCAAATTTTTTTTATAAATTCCAATAATTTTGTCTTATTTTTATAACGACCTATTCAAGTTCAATTCATTAACCATGTTTGGACACCAAGTTTACCTTAAGAAAGTGTTTATTTTGTAAAAAGCGGAATTCTGATCAACAAAAATATAAAGTATGAAATTAGGGGACAAATTAATTGCAATTTGAAAATAAAATCTTAGGGCCTGCAGGGGCTGGCCGCTTACTGAAGATATTGCAGATATTGCTATGTTTCAGTGAGAAGTAGATATTGTAAACTGTCCCTGTAGGTTTAACCTCAGTTGTTTCAATGTTACAGTTTCTTATTGCACATTACGTTTGATTTATTGTCTTTATTCATGTGTAAAGAAACAGGCAATTTCTTGAGACATGTAGAGCAAATATTCATGTTTTAGTCGAAATGTAAGCAGCTTACGTTCAAAAGCAAACAGCTGTAGATATAAACAGCTGTTTGCTTTTGTCTGTGAGCGGTGGTCAAATTTATTAAATTGGATTTGCTCATTACTAGTTCTTCTAGTTCTGTCAAATTAGCAGGAAATCAGATTTAGATAATTTTAACCGCATTTTTAAAAAAAAGTACAGCAATAATGACAATAAAAAAGGTATAAGGAAGACTAAGAAAGCTCAATTTGGATAGCTTGCTGTAAATTGTAGGTTTCTTCCTCTATTATATTTGACTCTCAACATTAACCGCATAAAATGAGAAGGTGCTCCAGTTTTTTTGTGTCAGGTGGTTGGGGTGGGTTGCTGTGTGGTTCCAACACCTCTATTGGGGCTGTGGCTTGCTTTAGGGGTTTAGTAAGATAAAAATCACAAACACCACACCAGAAATACAACAGTTGATCAGCCAGAGATCTGATTAGGCCAATTTTTCCCCAATTTCTCGCTCTGGTTTGTGATTGGCAGGGTAAATGCTAGAAACTGTTTTTGCCCCTGTATTTTTAAATGCATCAAAACTAAGAAATTACACGATTGTTTGTCTATAAATACATCCACCAACAGCATGAACCCTCATGCTCTTTTTATGAGTACAGTAGAAATCTGATAATGGTTAAGGCTTTAATTGGGAAAATCTTGTATTTCCTAACTTCCTTAATCAAATAACCTTTCTTTCCCTTTTTTAGGTGTTACATTTGTGAACGAATCAGTCAAAAATAAGAATCTGCAAGTCAGACCAAAGAGAACAATCCTGATTGGTGCATCTCTACAAACAGGAACAGAAAAGAATAGCTCTGGATACAATAAACTGAGATGCTTATGAATAAAATTCTACATTTTTGCTGTACATTTGCACAAATACAAATATTTAGGGGACTTAACCAGCTCCATTTTACCTTGATGTGTAGTGATTATCCCTATTGTCATGCAATGCAAAGGATGCTGGACAATCTTTTAACTCCAATTTGAATTTATTCAAAACTGCAACCAAATGAGTCCTAGGTTAGGGTTTAACTTTGACTCGACTCTCCCTGTGCCACTCCCTGATCCCATTGGAAACATACAAAACAGTCAGCAAATAGACGTATGAAAGGAATACAAATATCTCATCTATCAAAAGGAAAGCACTGAAATAAGGAGAAACTGATCAAATGCAACATAGTTTGGAGTTTGTTTTGTGTTGTTTCTAAAGAAGCCAAATTTCACTAAAGCCACAGTGAGGTAGAACAGCACAGGGGTGCTTTTAGCAGTGCTGCAGCTGCTGTGTTTCTCTATAAACGCAGAGAAAAGCTCATCCCACACTCCTTAGTCACTGACATGAGAAGCAGTAAGAGTTATCTTCTGTCATAAACATTTTAGAGCAATTTTCCAACTCCCAGAAATAGCAATAGCAATTTTCATCCCAAGACAGTGGGGAAGTGCTGCAACAGATGGAAAAAAGTAATTAAACAGGCAGGATTCCCTCCCTCCACCCCTCTGTGACCTTCTCCTCCCTCAGGCTGCAGCCAGGGTCGCAGTTTGAGGCACCACAACACACAGAGTTTTGATTCATTATTATATATTCCTGCACAGAGACCCCATCAACACAGCTGAGAAGGGGTCATTTCGAACCTTTTTTTTTTTTTTTTAAACACGCTTCCACGTGGAAAGGGAGCTATTTGTGCTGTGAAAAAGTATTTGCCACTTTCAAAACATCTTCTATTTCTGGTCTCGCCTGTTTCAGATCAAACAAACCTTATTTTGAGACAAACTATACAGTTTCTAACTTATGATTTCATCCATTAGGGGAAAAACAAAGCTACCAGGCACCATGTGAAAAAGTAGTTGCCCTGTACAGTACACCTAATACCTGGTTCTGCCACCCTGGGCAGCAACAACTGATACATTGCAACCTTCATTTTGTATTTTTCGGAGTCATTAAGAGAAGGTCCTGCAGGTGTGCTTATGGATTATTGTCCTGCTGGTGGTGCGCAAGTCATCCAGGCATCTAAAATACCCCCACCCCCCCCACCATCACACTGCCGCCACCATGCTTGGATAATGCCTCTCACTGTGCCTCATATTTAGTAGAAATTACACTCTTATCTGTTTTTGAATTTCTTTAGATCAGAGCATAGAACGTTTCTTTTTTAGATCTTTCAGCCTACTTTATGTAGTCTGACAGGTTGTATTTAAGTGATGTCTTAAGTCTGCAGGTCTGTCAGTAAACAGGGTGGGTTTGGCTAGAGAAACTGAACAATCATCAGAAAACTAAATTTTGGCGGTGCAGCAGTGGCAGAAAAACCCAACACATACATTGAGGCCTCATTCCTCGATGCAGGTGTCCCATTTCCTGTCTAGCAACTGTCAAATGAAGGCCACTAGAGCCAAAAAAATAATAATAAAAAAAATAATACATTTTGCATTTACTCAGTTATCTTTCTCTCACAGTAAAGTTTCTTTGATGATCCTAAAAGTTTAAGCGGGAAATTATACTGCAAAAACAGAAGAAACCTGTAAGTGGGAAATACCTTTTCACACCAATAAGTCCTAACAGGAGAACAAAGTGGCTAATAGAGTAGTCCATTAGACTGCAATTTCCTGTCCATTGTCTAACTAGGGTCTCAAGTCCCCACGGTGTACATTTAGAATGAAGATAGAGCAGAAGTAAGAAGAGGGCCAGTGACATTTCAATTAGCTGGTACTCACAAAGGAGACGCAGGCAGCCAGCAGCAGGATCCTGACCAGGAGGTCTTCAAATTGCTCTACCACCAGCTCCCACAAGGACTTCCCTGAAATATGCAAATAACATGTCAAACACCTGTAGGCAACACACTGGACATTAAGATCAGGACGACAAGTTCGTCCAGAAGGGTGGAGCGGTCACGCAGGATGTGTTGATGTTAGTTCTGAGATGATGATGATAAGCTGCTGTAAAGCAAGACCAAAGATGTTTACAAAGGAGTAGTGCTGTGTGCTGATGGGTGGGAAACCTCTGCAGGGTGGAACCCTAAAATTTAGCGCCAGGGTCTATATAAAACAAAAGATCCATACACAGGACACTCAATCAGGTAGTAAAGGCAGGAGCATGGTAGCTCGTTAGAAGAATCAATATTTACCTTCTTCAGCTGGAAGCTCTGTGGATGTCGCACCGCGTCGGTAATGGAGGAATAAAAAATGGCAAAGGGGCGGGAAGGGAGGGGTTGGAAAGAAAGAGACAAAGAGTAGTTAATGCATTTGATTACTTCAGTGTGACATTGAGATACACACACGCATACAAACCGTTTTGTAGTTTGGTTGTGATTAAATGTTCCGCCGCACTGAGGCAGAGCAGTAACTTGTTTGTTTAGGAATATTTGAGGCATCTGTGCTGCTGATGCAAACCTGAAATCAAACCTAAACTTCTGCCCTAGTTAAGAGATTCTCAGGATTTCTCTTCCATCTTTAGTTGAGTTGCTTCTCTGCTACCCCACAGAGACTCTCTGAGGTATTGTCAAGGGGAAGATGAGAGACACCAGAGCCAACAATGCAGAAGAGCGGAATGCCGCTATCAAAGCAACCTGGGCTTCACGAACACCGCAGCAGAACCACAAGCAGGTAGGCTGCATACTACGCAATGTTGGTGCTGTAATTTATGCAGCCTTGACCGAGAACTAAGTGTTGATAAGTTTAAAAGATATAAATGCATAAATGAAGCCTTAAATTTCAATAGATGGAAATAACATATAGGACTGTGAATGGTATGTGATTAAGCACAAGACATCCACAAATGTTAAACTTTAAAAATAAGAAGAAATTTATAAATGAAACTATTAAACAATTAGACTCGCACTGATCAGAAATCTAGTGGCCTATCCCCATTTTTATTAAATCTGAATTTGTTTAGGAAGAACCTTAATGCATCTAAACTGATTTGTGTAAGCGACATCTAAGCATAGGAAGCACCAACCATCAAAGGAAAATGTGCTGCAGGTTGTTTGTAGAAGCTCTGTACTTCTTGTAAGGGATTACCAGATTATCCCACATTTATGAACTAAGGCTTTCATTTTTCATTTTTCACTAATTCTGACACAATTTTAAACTAACTGCAACAGAGTACTCACAAATTGCTGACTGGTTCTCCAAATGGAAAAAGTGGACAACTAAAACAATAAAAAAGGGATTATTTTATCAGTATTGACCCTGCCTATTAAGAGAAAACTGTCCAGTTTGTGATCACGTGACATTAATTGGAGTATTGCTACTGTTTGTTGCTGTTAGGTCAAGTGAAAAATATATGCCGTACCTATGACTAATCAGTATCTTAATTGAGGAAAACAGGAGTTAGATTATAGAGAATCAGGAAGGAATCATGACGGAGAGATGGGGGTCTACTCCAAGAGCACATTTTACCATCTAAACCAACTCAAACTAGAGTAATGACATTTCAAACTCAATACCAACAATAATATAAATAATAGTAGGTTTGGATGAGTTATTGGCTTTAAGGTAAAAACTATCAACAACATAACCTTCATACAGTTTAAACTCCTTTATATCAGAAGCCAGTCAAGTGGCGGACTAAAAGTTTCCACCGGTGCTGATCCTCCCCCACCTGTTGATGGGCACTGCCAGAAAGCTGAATGAACGCTTGCAACTGGACTTTTTCCCCACGCTTAAAACAAAAGCAGACAAATTCTGTTGTTTTCACATAATTCCTGTGACAAAACACTCAGGCAGTTGAGATGTATAAACTGAAGGAGCAACATCCTCTTATTAAAAGGTATTATTTTATCTGTATATATTATTGACACTTTTCACACTTTTAAATGAAAGCAAATGGGTCAAATTACTTGTTTATTTGCAGCTTTGTGTAAATCAGGTGAAGGGATGTTGCATTTTACTTGGTATAGTGTAAGGATTTCCAGCCGACCCATGCCTTAGCTTTTTTATACTATGACTAGGAAAACGTATGGCAGACTTTCCATCACTGACCGATTGATTGAAGAAGAAGACGAACTCTGATTGGTGCATTGAACAACAATAATAAAACCAGAGGCTGGGGGAATATCTCTTGATTTTTTTTTTCTTCCTGTAACAGACATTTCAAAACCTGAAACAAACGTTGACATAAACCTCCTGTTTCAAAAGAAAACAATGGATGCTTTCGTTTTACTTGGGATAAGATGAGCATCCCAGCCACTGTCACGTGCTATCCAGAACTACTCACCCACCACGCACATGAGTCACTGGTGTGAGTAGACAGCAACATCAGTCAAGCTATAAAAAAATAAAAAAATAAATAAACACTCCAAATGACAAGTGCTGTTGATCAGTGTCACCGCACCAAGTCCGAGGCGTGATTAGTCACCCTGTTTGTCGCAACACAAAGTTATGACCGAGCAAGTCCCACGTAACAACCAGCCCCCGTTAAATCTGCTGGATGCACCGGCGACAGAAATATATGCTCCAGCCACATGATCTGCTCTTAAATTCATGCGTACTGTATTCAGCGTAAGCAAAAGCTGAAATTACAGTGTCGATTGGTGGCAAAGCAGATATATTTAGAAGGCACTGGGCTGGAACATTAAATGACAGCAGTATTCTCCTGCGAGCAGTGGAAACCTCATGTTGTGACCGCACCGAGCAGCACGAGTAACAAACGAGACCCTGTGTGGAGTGGGGCTGGAAAAGAGGAAATCCAATGACGTGAGCCCGCAGCCAAAAGCAAACATAGCTGCTCATCATGCTGCAGCAGCGGGAGCTACTTGACATTAAGGAAAGCTTTTAGAGTAAAATGGGCTCTCTTGGTGATCAAGAGGAAACACAGGGTCAAAGCTACAGCTGGGTCAGCATATAACGTTATGGTATGGTAACCTTGAGTAAAATACCATATCAGAGTTTCACAGTAATTCCAAAGCAAAAAGTTTTGCAATTATTAGAGATGAACCGACCAGGTTTCCTGACATGCCAACTCCAGTCCGGATTTTCTCAGCTCTATGTAAAAACATCAGAAAAATGTGCCTCAGGTTCTTTGATAGAGTCAGTACTTTAAAATCCAAATGAAAATCAAGGAATTTTATTATCCCCATTTATGGATCAAAACATATACCCTAATATTTATCTGATTTTCAAATACGAGATATTGATTCTTACAGCTGTAATACAATTTAACATTTATCTGTTATTCTTCTTTTGATACAAAGAATTATTGTACCGAATACTGCCCTGCTCTCCCATTGTTTTTCAAATGCCATTCAATTCAAGAGTACTTTATTAATCCCAAAGGGAAATTAAACAATTGTACAGTGTGCAACACTGGTGTAACACACTGATACCATCTGGTTAACTAGTCAGGTCATCTGTTCAGTTACCTGCCTGCGGTCAGGTATGCAGCTTGTAGCCAAATTGGACTTTTAGAAACAGTGTTGCTCAATATGAGTGATGGTTGGTGCTCAGTATGCCTCAGTCAAAGCGCCTAGGCTGCGGTGGAATGGACACCTAATTTCTTCTAAGTGAGGGAAAAAGTGTAGCATTTTTTTTTTTTACTATTTTTTTTTTCACAACACATGTACACAGTTAGAATCTTCTGTCTCCACCGACTTATATCATCTGCATTACAACTTGCCATCGAAAGGTGAGTCAGTGAATGTTCTACAAATGTAATAATGAGTACATGAGAACAGATCGGAATCAGCAGACACATAATAGTAAAATAAAAGAAAATAGAACGTAACACACGATTGAATGCCCCCTGACATAAGACAATCCACACATTCAGAAGCATCATGGAATTTTACATCGACCCAAAGATACACACTAATGCAAAAGGGCTGTCCTATAGATGTGTCACTGAGTTAATAACGGTAAGACAGACATCCATCTTGTATTAAAAACTGTTTTTTGAAGCCTTAGGGAATGTGTTATTCCTTCCATCAAATGAATGTCCCAGACCTTTTGTATCCATGTGTTATATGTAGGAGGCTCTGGCTTCAGCAATCTGATAGTTATGCATTTCAATGCTGCTGTGAGCAGGATTCTTAGAAGATATCTATCCCCCTTCTTCTCTATTCCGTCGGGTATTTTTCCCAAAATTGCCACCAAGGGAGTTTTTGGGACATTTCTCCTGAAAATGACTTTAAGAGCTTGAAAGATGTCCTCCCAGAATACGCTTAGGTTAGGACAAGACCAATTTGCGTGTGATTTGCATTCTGTGTCCCGCAGTTTTTCCAGCATGAACTGGGTTGTGTTGGGCCAAATTTACTGGCTATTGCTGGTGTTCTGAAAAACTGGACTATTACTTTCCATTTGAATTCTCTCCATGTGTTAGAATTTGTTGTTAATTGTGCTTGGGTACATAGATTGCTGACTTCCTGTTTGCAGTAAGGCGTATTGTGTCACTTCCTGTTGTTGCTGTGTGAACAACGGTTTTTTGCTCCAGGCTCTCTCGCTTTTTATCTTTAAACCTCTTTGCTGTAACATCTGTTTCCAAACATAAGCACTTTTAAATCATTTTCTGTGGCTGCTCATCACATTGTTTCACACGGTTTGTTCTTTGGCGTGATAACAGGGCGCTAGCCTAGCTTTAGCCTAGCGTTAGCCAAGCCTTAGCCTCATAATGGCTTCTCCGTCTCTGACTAAGTCTCCTATCTGCTGCTCTCTGTGTCAGATGTTCAGTTATTCCTCTGCCTCCTTTAGTGATAATGGTACATGTAATAAATGTAGTGTTTTTGTAGCTTTGGAGGCGAGGGTGTCAGAATTGGAGACCCGGCTCCGTGCTGTTAAAAAACCAGCTGCTAGCCGCTCCTTTGCTAGCGCGGAGCCGCATAGAGTAACTTCACGTAGCGAATCAAAAGTAGTAGCACCCGAACACCCTGGTAACCAGGCTAGCTGGGTGACGGTTCGTAGGAAGCATAGCTCTAGATCCCAGACCCCAGATCATCACCAGTCCGTCTGCGTTTCTAATAGATTTTCACCACTCAGCGACGCACCCGCTGAGGAGCCGACTTTATTTATTGGCAGCTCGATAGTGAGAAATGTGGCACTAAAGAAACCAGGGACCATAGTTAAATGCCTACCAGGGGCCAGAACGGGCGACATAGAATCCTACCTAAAACTACTGGCTAAGGATAAGCGTAAATACCGCAAAATTGTTATTCACGCTGGCGGTAATGACACCCGGTCACGCCGATCAGAGGTCACCAAAGTTGGTGTTGCTTTGGTGTGTAAGTTTGCTAAAACAATGTCGGACTCTGTAATTTTCTCTGGTGCCCTGCCTGATCTGACCAGTGATGACATGTTTAGCCGCATGTCATCATTCAACCGCTGGTTGTCTAGGT